>NW_019211454.1:2278414-2400635 GCF_002443255.2 Varroa destructor | reverse complement strand
ATAGATCTAATGGGTTTGAAGTATGTTATTAAAATTTATTAAGAAAAAATATCCTAAATGTTTTTAGTAAGCTCTTTTACGATGATTACGCTTGCAGTTATTATTCTGCTCTCACATTAACAATGGAAACCGCGAAAAAACTAGGTGACTTGAAAAGTGGATAGTGCTCAGTTCCTTTTTCCAACGAAATTAGATAAGGATACGAAAGGATGCTGATAAATATAAAGTAGAAAAATCGCAGCCTTTAATAATAAACTATAATAATTCACATGAAATCCTATTACTATCAAAAGCTAAGAGAGTAAAAGCTTACGATCTACCATAACACCAATGTTGTTGTGTGGTGAACGAAGTACAAAGTTTTCTTCATAGTATATTTTACCATCAACACGAGGACTTTAATATTGCAACGACTATAGCCAAAACGATTGATACAGAACCTACTGATACAACTAGGCTGGACATTTGCCTTCCTGTCTGCAATCTAAGTAGGACATTTCAAAGTATTGTAACATGTTTTTCCAACACGAAAAGGTTTGTCGTTCGTTATGAATGAAATCAAATGTTCACTGGTGGTACCACTGTAGCAGAGTTATCAATTAGAAATGCAAAGGTAAGAAATACAGGTTCGCAACGGGCAAGAAGGCCTTGCACGCAGTTCTTGTTTTGAATGACCCGCCACAGCGAGTATTGGCGAAAACCTAGAAGAAATAAAACCATTCGTTCGGCAAGGTAACCAAGACATATCTTTGGGAGGTAAAGATCGGTAACTAAGACTGTGCCGAGAAATCTGGCGTTCAAACCAGTACAAGTCCATTATCGACTGTCTCAAGAGAATCTCAGTGCATTGAGGAAGGAGCCGGATTTTCCCCTTCACATCATTATAGGCGACAAGGAATAGAGGGAAGACAGATATGACGTCGTAACAAAACCACGATCCTCTAAGTCTCGCTTCAAAATAAAGTCCAGAACGTAAAAAACTCAAAGATCTAAATGACCTAAATAATAGCCTATATGATCTAAATGGTCTTTCCCCATTGCTGGGGAATTGAGCCTTGTGAATTTATGTAGAACGGCTCTAGTATCACAAATGTATATTACCGCGTTTCAAGAAAATAAAACCTTGTGCTGACAGAGGTTTTCAAGGTTGATCTATGGGGGGACAAATGGCGACTTCTTTACTAAGATAATATACCAGCTTTTCCACTTACTTGTATAACGCTTTTGAAGGAAAATGTTTGTGTGCCTGTGTTGTCCCGTCTTTGTCAGATCAAGCCGTTTCAAAGTAAAAAAAACACTTGACAGGAGAAAGCTTTGCTAAGATTGAAAAGAAAGGTAGAGCTATGGTCTACATCTATATAACTGGATTTAGGAATAATTGTTTTAACTATTGAACAAAATCGGTAGTATTACATGCAGTGGCAGGTACTTTAAGTATGCGTAGTTGCTACAAAGCCAAACTTTTGCTTTTTACCTGCTATTATACATATACACTCTCTTTATTTCATCATACTACGTTGTTAAATATAAACTACACATGTTATCAAACCATCGTGGCTTCCATCCCCAGGGCGGATATAAGTATCCGGTCTACAAGTCAAGTAAAATGTTTTTTACAATTTCAGTTTCTCATTAATGAACAGTCAGGTACTGCATAGTCGCGAAATAACAAGTATGGGACGTTGCTAGGAGCTAACAATATATAAAACCAACATCGTAAAATTCAGAACTTCTGTAGGCCAATCAACAAATAAAGTAGACGCAAACAGCAACGACAGAGAAGGCTCATTTGGGCAAAAATTAGCCCATGTAGAAATTGGCGAGGTTTAAGATTACAACCCTCTCTCGCAAATAAGGCTCTTATAATGACAGGCTCTACTGTTTAAATCACAAAATCGATCCAAAATTTTCTTAGAACTTCCGAAAACTGCCGTCCGAAGCTTTACATTAAAATTGCATCGAATAGACTCATCATTTTTCTATTCTATATTCTATTTATGTTTTTTTCTATTACTTACTATACTCGCTACTTTACTGAAGAATTTACATCTAAAAATGATTGCGCGAAGCCTCATTGTGTGGATTTCAGAAAATCAAAAGCTGAAGAAAGAGGAGCAACAAGTAGACTTTATACTGATAACAACTCCTCTTTAAATTCATCACGCGCATAAATAAATCTTATCTTCAGCTGAATGCTTAATTTAAGAAATACATAGCCATAAAACGTAGCTTTCTTTTTTAACGGAAATAAATTGTCACGATCTCTCTAAAGTCAAAGGCCGAAAATTCTTTAATTTGATTAAACAGCGATCGTTCGATGCATGGGGCATTCGGGTCGCTACGAATGGTATCGCCTGCCAGAACAAAATGTAATGGTATCATTCGCTGACATAAATCGCATATTTGAAAATCACCCATATGCAAGTTTCGTCCCATCAGTGCGGTAACAAAACAACTGAATTCGTCACCAGTATTTTCCGGCCGAAGGAAACCTGGAACAGTTTCTTGGCCTTGCCAAATGCGCACTCAGCCTAAATACACAATTCATCTGATAGAGACCGCATTTATATACGCTTCTTCACGTGTTCTTAGGTGATACCTGTATAACTTTGCCTAGTAGTTAATTAGATACACATATTGCAGGCTCATTAATTGCCTGAACCACATTATTGCAGCCTATTAGTTTTTGCAGGCTATTAGTATTTCAGGATACGTTGTAGTCTAAGTTCGAATTCAGGCATAAATAGACTTCGCTTCGTCCTGGGAGGCAGCTATCTGTTGAAACGTCTAACGGTAACACCGGACACAAAACTCGAAATATAGAGGCTGTCTTTATTATCTAGATTTAGGTTTTGAAGGCGCCTAGCCATCTCTCGTGTGTTTTTCCGTCATCTTTATATCCTTCATCTTAATACCTGCGTTATCGATCACAGTAGCCACTGAATGTCTTAGTAGAGGGAACATAATAGTCATTCCGGAGATTATACGAGTCGCTAGATCGTTCAAGATCAAGGCCTCATACATAAACTATTCCGTCACCAACGATCACTATCGCTAAAAGGATAACTGTCATTAATGAGATAACGATATGTTGGAGTACGTATGAAAGCTGATATTTAGGTTTAAATCCCGCTAATTTCCTCTCGCCAATCAATCGTTTAGGCATGACCTAGCAATTATTGATGCCCCTGTGGATTATCTAGCTTTTTAAGAGGGATCAAGCATTTCCCATTTTCTTTAATATCCATCTGAGAGGCGCCATAAATTGCTGAAACTTGTCCTGCATAGACAAGTGAAACAGTATATATTTTGCCTAAGAGGAATCTAATATTCTAAAAGGTACGCAAATGCCAATAGTCTGAAGACAATTATGTTGTTTTACTTGAGCCTAAAAATGTATTTTCATTTGATGATTTATTGAGGTCGAAGAAAGAGATTGGCATTCTACATAAAACTTCCGATAGATTTCTAGCTGCTGTTGCCTTTTTTATGTCGATCTATCGAATTGTTGGCATAGGCTTACTTATTGTGGGAGGATTTTCATTTGAACATTTTCTCCTAATTTATTTGCAAATTCGGCAATCTCCGGCAGTGGTAGGAAAATTGGGAATTAGTGTAATTTACCGGAAAATCGGTCTGGTGCGCCTGAAAAATTATCAGCGGTAGTCATCTTTTTGCCCCTACTAAAAACTTTTCTGTTTTCTGATACGAGTGGCGACTTCATGACAGCTTGTCAGAACCAGAGGGAGGTCTTGCTGGTTCTACTGACAGCCCCTTTAAATCTGACGAGAGTCTCTCTGATGCGCTTGGCATTTTTTCTAAGCTTTTCACTTTTTACTTAGGCTAGCTAAAGACGTTCGGCTATTACAGAACCGCCTCCATGAATCCCGTGAACTGGCTGACCTCTCCTTTTCGGCTAAGACGATCGTACCAGTAACCATCAGTTTTCAGCAACCCGTTCAGACTAGAAGCCAAAAAATGGGAATTAGAACGAATATTGCATATGTCTTCGGAGGGTCGCATACCTAACTTTACTTATAAATGGCTTATAAAGAAACCTTCCCAACCTAAACGCTGAGACTTGACTGATCGTGAAAGTAAGTAATTTCTTGGAAAGGGCTCCTGTGTACCGAGTGCTTCAAAGTTCAATTATAGGCTCTTTATACTTTCACATATTTAATTATATCATTTAATTGAAAATCACTAAGTGTGTTCCTGTTGATCCTGTGTATCAAAAACATAACAGAAAGATGTTGGTGGAGTTTGAAAATTTGATATTAAAACCAAAATGTCCGTAGAATCAAAATGTGTATATGCATGTTTTCTCAGCCGTGCCTCCTAATATTTAGAACATTTCCTTATAAGAATAAGGAAAACATGTGTGTTCACAAAACTTTTAGCGATTATGAGTTTTTCAAACCTCTGCCATTGAAAAGGTCTGAATTTTATAAAAAATCCTTATCAAGTTCTAGTTTTATTGAAGTGACCTTTTTCATCAAAACTGTACATATTTGCTTATATACAACTGAAACTTTGACTGTTTGTATGTTAATTTGTTCTTCGGACTTAAATTGACCTCGTAAAAAGGGTGAATTGCGATGATTTTTAAGGTCTAAAGTCTTAATCTGCACCATGATGGAGCTGACTGGATGAATACCCTTTCCCCGGGGGACTTCCTTTTATTTGTAGAGTGCAATGTTAATTTGGACGAATTGGTCGCTTCTTGTTATTAATTCAACAACCGTTGACAAATCCTGACAAAAATATGTTAGAAAGTTAGTAGTTTCCTCAAAATAGGCGTTAGCAATTTCTAATATATATTTTTTCTAATGTCGAGACGGTTACCTTTACCCCGATTATCTATATAGTCTGAACCGTCACAGCTTACAGTAGCTCATTGTGCGAAAATTTTTTTGAAAGGGTGATTTTTCTCCTGTGGGGAGCGTAATGTTAGCCTAGTGTCTATCCTGATATTTTTGCTACGACCGATGTTAGAGCTAGTGGGGACAATAAGGTGCATTTTTTATATTTGTCTTTACTCTATATTAGTCTTTACTTTTACTAGGAACCTCTATCGTTACACATGTGTATTAGTAGGTTGTAGAAGCTGAGATAGGCTATATTTTGGTGGGATTTTTATCGAAAAAATATGTTTTCCTTGAAAAATGATAGCTGAATATTCAGATGTAGCGAAAGTCCACTTGCGTACCCGTCAAAAGTCTTCGATAAGTTAAATGGGAATACTATACGTTCTTACATCCAAATGTTAGTTTGCAAGCAAAAATGCCATTTGAAGGTTAAGAACCTAGTCGAATGTGTTATTTGTTTTACTTATCTAGCAATAGCGCGAAAATTATGGGAAAGTTTCTATGCGGGGAATTTGAAACGGTTGTCTGAGCGAATTTTGCTCAGTGCCAACTGGAGGGTCGTAGCGGCAAACATTTCGGCAAAACAGTATTGTATAATACTTTATCGGAAAGATTTCATAAAAGAAGTGTTAACGACATTTCTTCTATGTCCAGTACCGCTTTGTTGGCACCAATTGCTTACACCAAAACAGATTTCGACGAACAGAGTAAGAGTGCAACGTATCTATCTTCCTGTACATAAAATGGTCAGACATCGAATGTGGTAACTGTTTCACTTTCGTAACTGAGCATTTTTTTACATAGAAGTTATAGCTTATTAATGATAAGCTTTCGGTAAGCTGATCTGAAATATGTTGCGCAGCTCTGTACCCAAAATAATAATTTTCTAGTGGAAATGACAGGAATCCTGATTGCCATACCCGTTTGAGTATGTAACAATAAGCTAAAATTGCAAGTTGAGCTGCCTTCGAACGGTTTCTGTCGAATTTTTAGTTAATATTATTAGTGAAGTTGAAGCGGCAGATAAGGACTTTTCCTGACAAAAATCCCTAGTTTATTTTTAGAGAAAGATACTTAAATGCTAAAAGAATATGTAAATATTTATTGTGAAAAAGTAACAAAAGATAAAAGAAAATCACAGCGTAGTAACTTTTTTACTTGAAGGTGATATGAAAATTTTCCCCATCGAAGTATATAGTGGGTATTTCCTGCTATCAATCAAAAACAAATCGATGAGCTGAATCCGAATGCAGTATATATTCGTATACCTGATCTTCAATTTTTTTTTGTCAAAAATGCCGTTTGAAAGATAGAGACTTCGCGTGGTGCTCAATGTAGGGGGTGTATTTTTCTAGATATGGTCATCGATATAATTTTACGAGCTGAGTTAAAATGCCATGCATGTCCCTATAAATATTTTTGAACGAAAACGACAGAAACCCTATTGGTCGTATTGGTTTGTCTATATAACAGTATGTGAAAATGCGTGTTGAACTTCTTCCGAGTAGCTTTTTAGCAAACTAAATGTTAATAGGAAAACCAAAGCGGCAAATGTAGAGTATATTTTTGTGAAAATATCTAAATCCTTTTCGCAAAAATGCCAAAACATCAAAGAATATGTAACAATTTATTATAGAAAAAATGTTTGCCTATGGTGACGTCTCAATGTACCGATTGAGGAATCGTATCGTCATTCATTATAATTTATATCACTATTTATTACCAAAAAGAACTGATAAAACTAAATGCTTGGTAACATTTCACGAACAGAGGATTAAAACTGATAAACACTGAAACCTTTGCGATATCTTAGTTACTTTAATGCGCAACTACTAAGTACGAGAAAGAAAAGATAAAGGAAACTCACATATGTGCGTCGTGGAAACAGACCAACGCTAAAAAAGTCCCGTAATCACGTCTGCAGAAACGACAGTTAACGAGCTATATTAAGTTTGCCTCAGACCAACTTATTTAAAGAGCTACAGCTTAATAAAACGGCTACAGAAGGGTATCGGGTCAGATGGGACGGCATAACTGCAACTAAATAACTATGTGGGGTATATTAGACCCGTATATTAGACCTACAGTCTTCATTAGCCTGGGTAGACGAATCAATTAAAATAAATCAGTGACAGTAACTAAATAAAGCAAGCGCAAGTCGAAGCCCTGCAAATCCATTTGGTAAGCCCTCCGAAAGCTAGATCCCTAAAGCAGGTATCACGAGAGGGCAGCATTGAGCACGTAAGGAAAATGAGCCATGAAGGACTAGAAGATAAACTAGTCGCGAATTTTTTTACCGTTTAGATAAAGACTTCATAGACGTGAGGGACCTTTCGAATCACGTTTGCTTGTAAGCGTAGACTAATCTAATAAGCTCTTTTCGGAGCATCTGATTAGCACTTCCCCAGTATCCCGATCCAACCGACAATAGGGTAGTAAGTGAGCTGGTTCTCATGCAATGATCTGCTATTGAGTTTGATTTTATTAGTTTGGTTAGTAAGATCATTGAACTCATAATTTAAACATATCATAAAGTTTTACATATGAAACATTTCAGCATAGCTCGTAAAGCAGTTCAGGTAGCCACACATTACTTTCACTTTAGATTCCTTGAGTAGATATATTTGAACCTGGATTTCAAAATCGACAACAGCTCGAGACTGGAAAAAAAATTGCAAGTAGACATCGAAACACAAGTAGGACCAATTAACGATTGGCGCACCTCAGTCCCTTTGTCAGGAGCTGCCTGTTTTGATGCATTTTAATAGCATTTAAAAAAAGAATGAATTGTTTTACTTTCTTAAGAGCAATTCTGTACGTTCTTACAACATGATAAAGTGCTAAATCTATGCGTGGTAGGGGAAATTGTTGCGTGATAGATTTGAATAAGGAAATTCTATAAGGAATCTTTGAATAAGGAAACGAAAACATTCTTCGAGTGTAGTAACGGAATGTGTACGTGACACGGGAAAGACACACAATTTTGATTTTTTATCCTATTCAATCTTTTCTCTTCTATCTGCGAATTAGTTATTTCCTGTCCTTCTACGCTGTGATTTATGGGGTTCGGTCCGGTAGTAGTACCTTTGCAACGCTTAAACAACTAATGCCAGAGTATAATTTTTGGTCAAAGATACGCGGCCAACATATGAAGTTACTTACTCAACAAATCTACGTAATGACTACGTTATAAAAAAACGATGTGTTTCGAGAAAAGGTGCTTGTATTACCGTTGCAATACCGGAAATAATGGGATCTTTAGATGCGCCAGCATTGAGATTATTTGAAGCCGGATTTCGCCAACACTGCAAAACTCCATAAAAATATATGGAAAGTAAAGCACGATTTGACCTAGCGCTTTTTCCAGGTCTTGTTGATATTTTTCAAAAGGATTTTCAGCAGACCCTTGGTCGAGCTTTCGCTGTGATAGACTATTCGCACTAATGCTGCCCACTAACTTAATCAAACAGGCCCAGTCAGATGGCAGTATGGTATCTCTCAGCGATCGCTTCCAACCGGGCACGACACTACGTTAGTAACGTCTAATTCAAGTTAGTAGCTTGGGAATTTGACAACTGTGCATAGAAGAGGTACCTATGGATTGCGAGATTCGTGGAATACATTTCACGACCTTAGCACGCGAATTCAAAAGAAGCTTGGCTGATTCCAACGTCATAAGTCTTCGTTTAATCGAAATAACCGATACTCCATTTTGGTTGTTACATTCTATAGTGTACGGAATTCTAGAAGTTTAAAAACACAATCTATTCTAAATAGCAATGGTCTGTTATTATTCACGAATTTTAATATAAACCTTCACGATTTAAAAATTACATTGTAATATACATATCAACGATTATGATGCATCCATGGATATAAAGCAGAAAAAGGACAAATCGAGTTTTCTTTCGGGCTACCGGCTAAGTAAACGGGATTTCAGATGAGGCCCTAATTCCTCTCGAAAATACTGAAGCATGGTAAATATTCTCAAGCTTTGACAATTACTTCGAAAAGTCTAGTGTTATCTAGTGCAATTCTGTTTAAGGAAGATCCGAGTGTGTGTGGAAAACACGAGCGTTTAGATGCTGGCGATGCGTATGTATTAAAAAAAATTGTAAAAAGTATATATAATAAAAGTAGCTATCGATTAATTAGGCAGGTGCTGAAGATATCGAGCGAACGCGATCCCGACAACCAAAGGAAGTTTTAATTTAAGCACGTAGTGCAGTCGTCACTGTTACAGCTAGAGCTCGAACGAAGGGCAACTAGCGAGTAAACATATCTCGTTATCGATTTACCTTGATCCGGATCAGCTGGAGTGTTCAGAGATAAGCGGTACTGGATATTGCATAAGTACCTTTAGTAATCACCACCCAGTAATAAACACTGTAGCTAGATTGCGTTGTTGCTGCTTTGATTACAACTCGTAGCTTACTTTGCTCGTTATAAATGCGCCTTGAAGACACTTTTTGGCTCTTTCAATCAATTGTATCTCAAAATCGTCTAAGTTTGATGAGACCGAGTCCTGATTCTAGGCTCGAATTGATTAAGAACCTTATAATCTCATAAATCATTAGAAACAATGGATGTGGACATACATACATACATATGTAAAGGGACGTGAATCTTTGGGTCTCTAATTAGGCTGCACGTGGTAGTAGTGGAGCTGGACGTTTAACCTAAATAAGATGGAAGTTAAATTTAGGAAGAACAGGATCGTGTCTGGCGATCTTTCAAAATATCAATAAATTCCCGTATTTTGGGATCCTCATTGTCTTTAATGGCGGCAGCTTCGTTTCATGCATCAGAGAACGATGTAAAAAAAGTACTTTGTGGCCTCAGATTTCAGCTTCGTTTTCCCTCATGATGGCACTTCGTTTATTCGGCCTTCAAGATGGTGCCGGTAGTAGATTACCGGATAAACATAATTTGAATGGATTTTCCAGTAAAGATTCTCGAACTATTCAGCCGAGTGGGAGTCTTCCTAGGAGCGTTCTCTGGGCACAAATCTCCTTACCGAAAGTAACTGAGATGTTATTTTAGACTCTCGGAGACCGAGACTTTTTTCGAGTGTTTCAGCAAAAGTTTGCCGAAATAAACGATGAAGTTTCCAGCATAGAGCGATAGCAGACAGTGGTTTGTAGAAAACTTGGTGGATAAACCATTTCCATTTATATAGCTAGGGGTAATAGATTTCTGAGAGCTATTATAAATACCATGTGGGCTATTGCCCCTAGGACCTTCGTTTGGGAGGCTGGCATGCTAGTACTATCGCAAGGTAAGCACTTATGCCGTAAGCTCTTAATCTTTTCACACTTTTTAAGCCGATAAATTTTAAAGCGTATGAATACAGCAACGTAAAAATCTATAAATAGAACCTTTAGATATTCTATCTGCCAGTTGTTACACATGTGTGCACGTTCTAACTGCCACTCGCAGGCGCGATGAGCACTGCTAGAGCTGAGATATGTCTGTTACGTATGTGGATTCAACGTATGCTTTTTTTATGATCCCATCGCTTTAAGTTCTATTGGCGTGTCACTGTTGTTGCATAATAAACTAACAGCTTTCGTTAGATTGGCTGAAGATAGTGCGTCGGAACGCGACGTTCGCTATCCAGTCTTACGTCCGTTCTGCCCTGGCCTCATCACTAATGCGGCAGTGCACGGTGTGAAAAGTATTGCGAGCTAGTTTGTTAAGGTTTTTTGTGGAAGAGTTTGAGGTATCGTTTTCCCAAGAATCGGTCTTCATCTTGAAAACATTTTAAATGCATCCATTGTTGTGAAATTCAGAAATGGTCGTGGATTGTGTGATTGATCGACGGTGACAGTACCGGATCGTTAGAAGTTGTGGGGTGAATGGGTTGGAAAAAATGCTGAAGCAGTAGACATTATATACGAATCTGTTCGAACAATTCTTCGACTTTGGTGTGTCTGAACTGATGTTTGGATCTTTTTCGAAGCATCCGTTATAGCCGATGATATTCCTGCATTCGGTATTATCCTTTCGGTCAGAGCTATTTTTTCGACCGCCGTTGAGGTTCTATTGAATAGCCTTGGTAGACGCATCTGTTTCGTGCTCCCTATGTATAGCCTAGCCAATATCATGGTCACTAATACAAGTATGAGGGTAAGGACGAGACTGATCCTAATTGCCCGATACGTAATTGTGCAAGCATGTTAAAAAAGAATATTATTTATGCATGTGCATAAAGTATGTCTAGCACCAGTCGAACTGGTAATAGAACACCCAGTCCGCCATTTTGCAATCTGGTCGCGTGTATACGTCAAACGTTGTTTGTTCTAAATAAATTTCGAATGAATTTAGATTATATATGTGTTGATATATATAACAAAAAACTCGTGTGGATTTGTGACCTTTTTCTAGATTTTCTATATTTTGACAGGTCAGGAAATCGGTAAATCTGTTTCCTTTTTCAAAACAGGTTGGAATTTTCTAAAAACGCGCCCCTGACTTACCTGTTACCCATACTTGTTCTTGAAGGCACGGGAAGCAATCACAAAATTTAGAATGTTTTTTTGTTTTAGAAGTTTACCCTCCGCATGTGAAGTAAATAAATTTTGATAAAAATCTTAACAACCTACTATTGGCCTATAAGTGTTGCAATCGACTATCCGCACAATCAAATTGTAAAGGTTCGTAGTATCATTTACCTCATGCTTTTTTGCTATATATGTTGGGCATCGTATAGCATTAAGTTTTATTTAAATAGCTCTCTTCGTGTATTGTAACAAAAATCTTTAACTAAGGATTTAGATTCATGTTAATGAATTTTTTGCGCCAGATTCTTGAAAGCCGTCAATGTTTTTTATTCGCGATGATTTTTGAAATAATATGATTTATTGGGTTTTTAAGCGACGCATCATATCTTACCCTAAACGCATTTAATGCATCATGATTTCACGCAAAACGGACAAGTATAATAGTGTTTCTAAGCGTTCCACATTGTGCAGAATGTTAGGCGTTGTTTATTTGCGGAATGTCGTTAGTTTTGATATTAGTTTTAAGGAAAATTAGCTGAAAAAAATAGCTAAATTGTGACGCCTATATTTGTTTCTAGGGTGGCAATAATTTCAATATACATAATCCGTAAATTTATGAATCATCATTCGGATCAATGTGCCGTTGAAATTTATCAGTTATAAAAGAAAAATTTGTTTGGACAACGACGCATTGTAATTCACGGAACAACAGATATCTTGGCGATACTTACATCTAGATTTAGTATTCTACCTACCAAGCCTATTGGTATAATAATAGTAATAACTATTATTGTCAAAATTACGTTTCATTTTCTGGGTCATCTTTTTTTGAGCATTTGAAATCGATGCTAGAAGTTTATGAGCATTCTAACAAGTTTACAGTATACACAAAAACAGTATCATAATAAGACGATGTATTTAAGACCGCTTCCTTAAATGACGTCGCATTTCAATGGTGCTAATTTTTATGTACGGGATATGAAAATTTAATATGGTTGGATGGAGGTACAAGCCATAGTTGAAACCGCGACTTACGCTGATGATTCATTTTATATGTACAAAACCCTAACTGCGGAAAAACAGCCAGAAAAGTTGAGACTATGGATGCTTTTCTTTTTCGCCGAGCAACACGTCGCACGTCCAAGGAAGTCTTGGACTGTACACTGACGAGTTGAATCTTTCGATGTACTTTGTATTAAACGTAAGTATGACGAAGTGCAAGCAGGTGAGTGAGTTTAAAAAAGCATTAAATCCTCTATTGAAGAATGTATGAAGCTCTCCTGAAGATATAGAATGCCCCCGTCACAGGAAGTCTTGGGGTTTACTGCTCCCTTGGAAAGATAACAGTCTTTTTTGTGGAGAATTATTGGAATATATGGAACGTATTAATGGTTAGATACCTTCTTGTATTCATAAAGGTATTGTTTCAATTTAATTTTTAGAGCTTCAGCTAAATTTTTCGGAACTGCACTAAGAATAATTATTATTACTATGGAAACAACTGCTTATTGTAGCATACGACAGATTTTTCATGGTTATCGTAAATAGGACGGTAATCGTAATACCGTTGTTGCTTGTTGGAGAAGACTTTACAAATGAAGATTTGTAGAGGAAGTGATTGTTAAATTATTATTATCATATGAATAAACAGTTGTACGCTCTCGTGTAGTATGGTCAGATAATAAACCGAGTCATTACATCGGTCACGGCAAAAACGGACGCTACTTTGCTTCAATCGCAATTATTATAACCATCACCATCGCTAATGCGGTAGACATTGCTCCCCAAAGTTAGCTAATGGGTTTTTTTTGTCTTTTATTCAGTTCTGTAGCTATTTTTTATGCTATTGATCTTCAGATTTTTGACCGCGTGACAAAAACAACATTCTCCTCAACACCTGTTCTTATCGTAGTTTTTTAAACGGCCTCAAAAATAAGGCAGAACATTTGTGGTTCTATAGCCAAAAGAAGTAGACTTATTAGATAATTATTTCGGTACAAATAGGACTTGAAGCAATCCTTAACAAACTTCAGGCTGGGTGCGTTGTTTCAGGTCAAAGGCATCTTTCTCAAACTTCACCTGAGTCACCTAAAAGTAGTTATTTTAACAAAGAGTCCACACCATACTCTCTTATCCCTCAGTGGCTTCAGTACTTATTAGACCTCTTTGCTTTTTACTATCTGTTTTTAGACTCCCAACTTATTATCTGTGTGATTTAACAAAATACCTCTCATGCTGTATGTAACGCTGATCCCGCGCTAAGCGAGACATTTAAAATAGGAAACCCATACACGGTCATTACTAACAAGCACTGATTCATATAACTCTGACGCTTAATTATTAGAGAAATCAAGATCGGTATACCCGAATTTTTCATCCTAGAACTACATCAGGTTAAAAAACACTTATCACATATAATGCATTATATAGATTAGGTCAAATAGCTTTAATGTTGAATCTCTTTTTTTAACAGCACTTAGACTGAACACAAAAAAAGGCAAGATTCCAGTTTTTTGAAAGTTTATGCTAAACTGGTTGAAGAAGTTAAAAATACAAATCCATCAGGACGGATTCACGGAAAATCCAGCCAACTATCTCAGGTGCTTTCACAAACGATATCCTCTCCCTTTTTTGTCAGGCGAGTCAAAGTCGTTTTCTAATGTACATAATCAACTTCGCGTCAAGTAGTCATTGTACATCTCTTCAAGAGGTTGTGTTGTTGTGCTTACCGTTGGTTTAGAGCAGGCTTATGCTTACTTGGGTTTGAGGAGGCCTTACGCCGTCGGTTGAAGGTTTCTTAAGCTTTTTCTTAAAGATTTGTGGGACTTGGTTGAACGAAATGTATGATCGCTTCCTGCTGTGTAGGATCTCAGACTACCCGGAGAGGAATGCACACTCTTTGGTATAACATCATGAGATCGATTTGTTGAAAAAGAAGTCGAGATGCTCGTTTGAAAACCTCTTGTGCTTCGAACCTTTGAAAAAAGCTGTGCAGCGCTTATTGAAGATGTATGTTGAAATGCATATTCTGCTGGTGTTGATGACTCTCGCGTTATTTCTGTTTCGTTTATTGAAGAGATATCTTCAACATTCGATGTCGCATAGCTTATTACTGTCGACGTTGCACTAGCTATTTGCGTTTGTGTAGTAGAATTGACGGCGCGGAATGCTAGCACATCCCCTAAGTAAACTCCCACTAGAAGCGCCATCACGACTAGAATTGCGCCGCATACCATGACAATGATGAAACCGGCCGTTACCGCTCTGCACGTTGAGTAAGCGAGTTAATAATTGCTTGAATATGCAATTGACGTTCGTTCATTACTTTACCAGAGAAAATCAAGAATTACATATGACATGAGTGACTGCTGCTTGTGAATCATAGAGCATTTTATTGTGCTCTTGTTCATACTGAACACTGTTTTGAGTTTAGGTTCCAAAGGTAATTCTTTCTATATTGTGAAACAAATGCATTTTTAGATCCGTCGACAATTCACCTATTGTCGAGGCAAAAAAGCTACCAAAACTGCTCGGAGCATACTTTATATTGAGGACGATTAAAAATGGAGGCTCAGATTCATTAAGCACAGTGCATTTAGGTCCGGTAAATGTTCTGGAGGAAGATAACTGACACATCGAGAAACGACGTCTATGAGTCTATCATCAAACATCTTCACTCAATAAGATTTACACTATTTTCTTACAGTTACCAAATAATATAACAAGCATCTTTCGACTCTAAAGACATCAAAACAATCATCTTTAGACTGAAATTATCTATATGAATGGAGTTCAAAAGCCACTCAGCAAACTCTCAGTTTAAATCGTACATGGAAAAACTGCCGATGGGTTTATCAGGTTCTCGCCGTCGGCAAAAACGAATAAAATCAGGAAATGTTACAGATACACCGAGTGATAATTTGAGTCTTAAGTTTTGGCATGGTGTTGAAGGCACTTATCGTCTAAATACTAAATGTTATAACTCGTTATGTTCTCTCAGAATTGTTTGACGCCTTCAGTTCTTCAGAAATCCGAACGCAGATATCATCAGAGACATAATTATAAAATGCAAGAGCTAAAAAAAACACGATTAGCCCGCACTTAATGATAATGTCATTTGAAACAATGATTATTATGCTATAATCTGCACAATTGCTTCTACGGGGAAAGCACATCTGAGAATGAAGTGCATACTAAATGGCTCCAATATAGTCACTAAAATAATAATATTTTACTATGAATAATTACATGGCGGTACTATAAAAACGAATGAAACCCGCAAAAAGGTACTTATAGGAGGTGTACAAATAAGAGCCCCGAATTCTCGGTTCATATAATTCTTCATTAGGCCGTTTTAAATAAAGTGTCTATCAGTACTGAAATACACACATTTTAACCAATAGTGAACTGAGCGATTGACGTGACCTGAATTAAGATGGGATAATAATTAAAATGCTTTACCTGAAATTTGTAAAACTGTATCTGTCAAACTTCTATTGGTTAAGAGCTTTAACTACACCATTATGTTAAGCAAATCTTTTTAAGGCCTCCTTTTACAAACAAAAAGATTCCTGACACGTAACTAACTAATTGCACTTAACCTATTCATAGAAACAAAATCCGGCTGATTCACCAAGCACTGCCATATTTTATACAGTGCTCTTTCCTTACATATATCGCTATGCTCTATAACAGCAGGCTAATTAATCACTGGGAAAGCTAGTATTACTTTATTACACATCATGTAAAATTGCCTTCATTCCTGATATCTATTTATGACAAACTAGCTTATCAAAAAAAAGTTTCTGGAAGTAGTACTAGATCAGTAACTATGAGCCACGTTAGAGGCCCCTTATCTAATGTAACGTCCTGATTTTAGGTCACAAATAATGACATTACCGTAGAAAATCGTTTTAGAGAGCATTTCTAATCTCTGGATGTATTTAGTTACTTATAATATGTTTATTTTGGTTACAATGCTTGCTGTATGCTTAAACCTATTTGTCATCGATAGAATATGTTAGAACGAAACTTTCAATAGCCTTATTTACTATGATATATCTGATACGAATACATCTGCATTGCACTAAAACTATTTTGCTTCACTCTTCACTAATAGGACCAACGCTTTTCATGTAAAGCTTAAAATCGGTGAGTGACTTATATCAGAATGGTGTAGTCAACATAAAGGGTAGACGTGAATGATAAGCATTGAATTATTGCAAAAAGACGAACCTTTATATGCGAATTTAAAAGCGCAAATCACCGACTGCAAAAAATTGCGGTCTGTTGAGTTTGCTGATGATTTTGTACTGGTCATTTTGCCAATTGTTCTTTGACATTTCAAGTAAAGCCGAATTTCACTTGATAATTCGACTGAACTTCAATGGTATATGGATTAAACCGTATTAATATTAATAATTATAGTAAGCATATCTCCGGCCTCGCAGGCTGTGGGTGTATAGTACCCTTTTATCGGTCGATCGCCAGCTTCCAGCGGCTTCGTACCTACTGCAAATTCAATAGCAGTAATGTAACTTAAATAGACAACTTAATCCACCGCTTAGTAGAATGTCATCAGCAGGCTCAAGACCCTACTTGTCGAAAGCAGCGACCCTGATCAACGAGTGGGAGTGGCACGCCTAACTACAGACCGACAGAGGGACACGTGGTTCGGCGCGTGAAACCCTATATACACAGCCACACAATATGGGGCGACTTGGAGGTCGTTGTGCGGTGTTTTCAACTGGAAAAGCTTTGAGCTCAAGCAGAAGAGGAGACGCTGAAAGGCTTCATCAAACAAAATGCTCTAATGGATGACCTATAGCTTTATTACGACTAGGTATTCCTATCCGAAAATCAGAGGACAACAATGTCGATCCCCTTTGTGAATTTCGTGACAGCAAGTAATACAACCTCGAATAGCGTTTTGATCCAGGATGTCTGGCTTTACACTCCAAACGAGCCTAACGAGGGCACACTTATGGCCAAGGGGACCACCAAGGCTGGCCTTACGGTTGTCATACCAACGCTGTTTTCTATCGATGTCAGAACCAAAGAACTCCCAAATTAATTATTGACGTACAAGATCGGTAAGTTCCAAATTGTGCCAGCTCGGATTTTACCGCCATTTAACTCACCGCAGCTGCCACGCCTTCGGAGTTTGCTTTCGATGTCGAATTATAAGGACCAGTTTGAACCCTTCTAGAAACCGACGTGGAGATTAGTGCTGTCTCATCAGGTCCCGGGAACAGACCGCTACATGGTCTGCCCTGCGGGCCATCGGGCTGGTTGATGCTTAGCAGAACCACTTAAATGTTGCCGGAGAGTTGGAGTGGGAAAAAACCAGATGCAGGTATTTATCGTTGTCGACAATTCGGCCTTGACGTCATTCCTGACCGGCCGTTGCTAATTTTGTTCTGGCTAGAAATAAATTAGGTGGTGCGTTACGGTTGTTCTTTTCCTGTTTTGACCAACGAAGGCCAATTGATATCGCGGGCGAAGTTGGTAAATGAATAATCATTACCACCACGTTTGAGTTCCACCTATTACATAATGGCTTCTGACCCGAAAACGGAGTAGTCACTATGCGATATGGTCACTAATAATCTAGCACGCTCCATCTACCAAGAGTACCGTTTGAGATCCATGTCAGCAATAGCTCAAATTAGTACGAACATGGGCATCTGGTGAGCTGTTACGCGACGAGTTCGGACATCCATTGGAGAACCCAGAAGCTACTAATAACACGTTATATCAATCATACCGTACCTTTGATAGTCACCCTTTCTTGTACGCACATTCAAAAAAAATCACGTTAGCGCATAATACCAAGCATAGCGGATGTTACACAATTACGTGATGAAGTTCCCCTTCATTCCGTCCTGATAGAGAACGATGCGATCTGATTTTTCGCAGATTTCCGCAAGCTAAATCGGTCGCAAAAAAGAAACGTCTTTCCATTGATACGGATCGACGATGCCCTCGACGAGTTAGGGTGGGCACAGGTATTCTTTACCTTGGATTCGACGAGTGCCTGTTGGTAGATCCTGAATGTACCCGATGACAAATAAGATATTGCATTTTGTATTTTAGACAGTTTATATCCATTCAAAAGGATGCCTTTTAGGTCAGTTAATGTCCGGGTAACGTTTCAGCGACTATTATTGTATGTATTGGGTAAGCTGCAGTACCAGACGACCTTCGACAATTTTGATGATACCATCGTATCCTCTCGAAGGGTTCGAGAAGAATCTACACCATTTTCAGGAAATATCTGCCGTGAGTGCCTATGGTTTACACCTTAAGGCATCGAAATGTTCGTTTGCTATGCACGAGGTCGTACACCTCGGACGTTCTCCATTAAAAATCTCTTCTGATTTAGAGAAGGCTGTAGTCGTCCTAACGCCGCTATTCCTCCTCAGTCATAGAGTTACCTAGGACTGGTTTATATAGTGGTTTATATAGCCGCTGGTTTATATAGAACTTCGTTAAGACCACAAAACCATTATACGATTTATTAAAGGCGGACCTCCCTTCTGCATAGGCTGCGCGAATGCTCTGCCACGGCTATATGTAGCGACATAACAAACGGTGAGCGACGATGCTGGTTGGTAAGTGACGTTTACTGTGCATCAGCTGGCGAGCCCGGGTCCAGGCTTGATGGTGGCCACGCTCCAAAAGAACAGTCAGGCTGCTTTGTTGTTGAAGGATGCCAGCACATTTTTGCTATGGAAAACTACGCTGTAATATTGCGAGCCGCGGTGTCTCCGGCCGGTCTTCTGGTGATCTCTACCACAAATGCCATTTGCGCTTCAGACTACCCACCGGCTGACGTTTCGTTTCCTTTAAAAGAGGGCAGTCTGGCTGAGGATCCGGGAGTATGTTCGCAATTGAACATTGGTCAGTGAACGAAATTAAGCCATGAGTACCGTTTGGCTTAGGCACTTGCAGCATTGCCAACATACCCGTTCGCAAGGGTAAGTCTTGACTTTATAGGGTGCTAATGAAATTAACTATTGCACACGTTTTGCTCACCTATTTATGGCTCACTACGACAGCCCGGGCCTTAGTAAAGGCCGTCTGCTCTTAACTCCAGTACGGGGCCACGAACGCGATCGTCACGATTGACGCCAGCTACTTCCAGAGCTGGTGCGGATGGCAATATCTGGCGCTTTCTAATACTTGCACGTAGGGATCGCTGTAATCCACCCGCAAGAGAACGTTTTTCCAGGGCGGACTATCCGTACGGTCACGGAGTGCCATTCTGCACGCCTGCTATAATCTCCCGGCTTCTGCTACCGCGATGTTCCTCGCGGCCGCCTTCACAATAAAAGCTAAAGGTCAACGAGGCCCTAACCGCAACGAAATCCGAAATACTCTACGAATTTAAGACCATGCTGCCAGTGAAGCCGCCGAAGTTGCGATAAGCTCAAAACCCCGGTCGTCTGGTATCCGAACTGTGAAGCGGAAGACAAAATCCGGCTTTGCCGGCGAAGGCGGGTGCCCAAAGAAATTAATTCCCTGTGCTGCACACACCGGCCCAGGGAGTTAGTCTTCCTACGCCTCCCACGCCAGCACCCCACATGTCACGGAAGCTGCTGGCCAGGTTCGAGTTCGGGTGAAGTATCGAGAAACGAGTCTGTATAGTTTACAGAGCCACGTGCTAGCGTGTCACTGCCAACCTACGAAATATTGCAAAGGAGTACACGCGGAATAAGAGCATTCTCCTTGGTAATCTGGACACGTGAACGGACCTATACAACATAATTAAAATATTTGTATACTTCTGGTATATAGTACCCTTTCGCCGGCCGGTTAATCGCCAGTTTCCAGCGGTCAAAACTCGTCATTGCTGCAATATATAATTTTTCGAACGGCAAATACTTTAGAAACATCAGCATATAGTTTAACGTCGAAATAAGATTTAGAAAATAATTCTGTTAGAAAAACCCTATGCCCATACAATACGTTTGCAGAATTAAGTGTTCCTTCGACAACATATAGAGCCTAAAAGATTAGATCAGCATCTAATCGTTTCCATTATTTCGCAGAATTAATGCGCATAATAACGATTGTCCTACCGTGATTTTTTCACTACTCGGACTGGCTTAGCTGGCGTCCGACCTTCTTCTCGACCATCCTCCGACGACTTCTGTGACTGCAATAGAAAGACCACGTGTATGTAACCTGTAACTCTTTTTTATTGGGGATATCAATCAATTGGAAACGCAGATTCTTCAGTCTAAAGAATGCGGGATGCAGGTTTATCCTGAGCATGCCAGCACATAGTCAAAACAAGGAAAAATAGAGTGCGTTTCACTTAATCTATATGCTATATCACAGTCTGGTTTTTTTTCTGTACATCGCCAAAGGTCACGGTTGTGTCATTGCCAGGTCGACTGTACTCAAACGTAAGCGCCGGTGGATCTGTGTTAGATCCGTTGGACGCTTTTGAGATAATACGGTGCAATGTGTCTGGCAATTAATGAGAATAGTTTAGGTTTGAATCTAGACGTTAACATTTTGATTGTCTCCTAAATAGATTCGAGCAGCAAGACAGGCGATTTTTTTTTTTGCTTTTTCTAGGCGGTTTAATGCGATTGGGCTGGCTTTTAATAACGACGCTTGAGAAACGAGTTGTAGTGCGATATCCTTATGAGCAACTCAGGGAAAACAATTATAACACTATCTCGATTTCTTGGGAGCTACTTAGCTCCAAAATACATTTTAACGCATTATTCGTGCACTTATACGTCTACTTTGATATAGTAACACAATTGATTTCGGTAGTGCCCTAAGTACAATCCAGCGAACAATTCTTACTATGAACTTTTACAAAATTGGCTTGCTGGGTAGATGCGATCTCAATAAATCATTTTCTAAAAACATTTATGCATGTCATATATACTTTTAATGCCATAGACTATATAAATAGATGCAGGTGCGTACAGGGACCAACTATGGAACTGCTTTCCTTTTACAGATTAGTGAGTGTCTCAAAAATAAGTACTTGGAGAAATCACCTGTTTCAGAATTGTCAGTTGCTACACATGTTTATGGTGTGATTTTTATTCTTATGCTTAGGTGATCTTTTTATGGGCAGATAGAAGTTTTCGTAGTTGTCGACTGTGCATAAAAGGCACACCGAAAACGACATGCAGAGGTACTCAGTGATCTCACATTCTATCGGTAGTCATGTATTAATGGTTTTTATACGTTCTCAGAGTTGTTTGATTCTCCTTAGATATTATCGATTATTTAATGACTTCACAAACAACTTACCGCGGTCGACATTCCACTTCAGGTACTGCAACTCCTTTACCAACAAACACCTCGACCTCACAGTGCGATCAGACGATAAATTCACGCCCGGTCGTCTGTCGCTTGAGCGCGGCTAATTCAAATGTGGTTCCGTAAACAACACTTGCCTTCAAAATAATCACCATGTATCGAAAGATAATATTGCAAACTGAATGATAATTGTCTCGAATAGTTGACAAATAAAAATTTTATTATATAAGGAATAAGCCGCACCATGCTTCATCTGCGTTTGGAAAAATAAAGTAATTCTTACGACGAGTAAATGTAAGAATAGATTTTGCCAGCGGGTTATAAAAGTCTTTTTACGCTTTAAAGTATGTATCTTCAATTTTTTTTGGATAGTTCCAGCAGCTGCTGTAGGCTGATGAGGTATACCGCGACACAATTTAGTATTGCGTCAATACATTTTTCATCACCGGATCAGTTAAACATAAAGATGTATTTCTTATCCCGCTGTCTGCCCGTCATAATATACTCCTATTGTTTTTTTAGTTCACAAAGGTAAGCAGTTTAAGCGGGTCGTTCAAAGCAATGACTTCTCTCGGCTTACCCTGATGTTGAAAAGGTGCAGCCTGCATGTAAACGATAACGATTAATGTTCCCGATATATATCAACTCTGAGTAACGGTGCTCCCTATTAGATGTGAACGTGAAATCGAGATACTCGCTCAAACATGTTAAAGTCTAAGGACTTGCTGACGTTGTGGGGCCTTCGTATGAGCGCTATTCGCATAACATGAATGTATTATGGAACTAACCTATGGAATTAACCGTGTCGCGAAGACTGAGACTGCAAAGATCGTAATGGAGGAAACCGTGTCGGTCCAAAGGCAACTTCGATAAAGCTATTCCATTGCAACTAACTATAAAATCATTGTGGTAGACTTTGTTGTGTATGAATATATGAACCTACGATACAGTGAACTAATTTGTCGCGTATTCATAATGAAAAGATCATAGTTAAAAGGGCAATGCTTGTGGTCGGCTTTTTAAATGGCATATTGCTTGAAGGACCGCTTAAGAATTCCTTTGCAAGTTCGAAACAAAACTTAATTTTTGTTAAAGCTTTTCTAAAAAATCGGGTATAATTTCTCAAAATATCTTGTCAATTTTTTTTTTAATATTTCTCAAAATACACTCTATTATTTTAATTTGATATATTATACCCCCTCTTGTGTAAAGGCTTGGTCCTTAAAAAAAAAAAACTTCACAAATAAAACGCCACAGCGTTAATTACAAAGCGACCACGGAAACAGTCTTTAGATTCTCTAGTACGTTCTCGGGTACATCGACACCTGTTTCATGCGGACTCTCCTTGGGCGTCTAAGGCGCTGGACAAAAAAGATAGAACCAAACTTTGCAAAAAGCTCCTGTAAGAACGCAACAAACCTATCGCATAGTATACGACACTGTCGTAAGCATTGAGTCTTGGAACAACCGTTTTTAGAACGTCGTTGAAAATCAAGAAATTTACGTGGGTCATCTTTGATGGTCATATTTATAATAATGCCATTGCCATTCACCGCGACTACAGCTTCAATTGAGGATCTAAGATATTTAATAATCATTTTCAATATACTCCTTTTTTGATCGACAAATAACATTGTAATTCGTAAAGCGTTATTGGTAGGTCCGAACTTGTACCTTTTAAATGTCATCCAAACACGCTGCATACAAAAAAATCCCAACGAAATTATATTCTGGAGTTTAAATAAGGGCCAAATATCTTACGCATGCAACTGTTTAAACCAATAAAAAAGTCCTAAAAAATCAGAGGCTTAAAACTACCAAGATGTCTAAAAAGTGCGCAACACCGTAAAAAAGACTAGTTATCGGAAATTCTGTCGGCCAAAACGGCTGTTAATTTCTCTAATGGAAAATGTAAATGTATCTAAAATTGCTTTTAATCTATTTTGATAAATTTAGAGCTTTTTGAATCTAAAACCTATTGAGAACCTTCCCCAAATCACCTTTTATTTTTTTTTCTACGAGGGGACTGGCGATACAGTAGAAAGTCGATTTTTAGAGGTTTATGTAGAACGAAGAGATTGGATAATAGTTCATTTGCACTCGAATTGCGAGAACGATGCGTTGCTATGACAACTTTGTTTTATGTTCTATGAAGAAAAGCTTTCTTCTGACACCAACAATGGACGACTAAATAATCGCTATAGCAAACTTATGCAGCTGCAAATATTGCCGATTTCGCTTTGCTATATAAATAAACTTATACACGAGAAGTCTAGAGTATTTCTGCTCCAGTTCGAAATCAACACATGGCTGTAACTTGAAGTAGTCGACTCACCATAAAAAGCAGCGTTATGTACTTAGCGACCCTGGCACTAAAGACACAGAGGGGACCAGGTAGTGACCAAGACTTACCAGTGGTCTCCGGCAACTGCCAGAAAGAAGCCAGGCTATAATTGACCCTTTGTCTGACTCGCCTCGCCGAAGCAGCAGCCGCGCTTATGGATCGTAAGGTACGTCTAGGCCTAGACTCAGAGCCGTGAGACCTTTATTTGAAAACAATTCAAGCAATTATTTCACTGTAATACGGGACGGCGTGAATCATAAAAATGCACATACACACACACGAACAAACCAGCATTTAAGCACCTTGGTATTCTAGATGTGTGCTTCCAGTGTGTGACCAGTCTTTATTGCTAGTGACATCTCTATGCGTACCTCTGCTATACGTACGTCAACAACCAGCTTATAATGTAAACTGGGCTAGTCACATCATACAGACATATGATAGACAAATAATTGTTGAGTTATCCGTCTACTTTATAAAACGTATTGGTTACTGAACAAAATTATTATTTACGAGCTGGGACGGCGCGTTTTTTTAATTACTCGTCAATATCGGATAGCTACAGCTTATTTCAAATGTAAATCGTGCGTTCATCCGTACCTCTTATGGTCGAAATTTCCTTTTGTTGTGAGCGTAAATACAATTTAAAACATAACGGAAATTGCTAACCTTCTAAAGGTAAGGGGTTTACGAAATTATAATCGTGAGCTTAAAATTACCTTAGGTTGACTGCATTAACAGAGAAAGGAACTGGACCACGGACGGGGAAGAATGGCCTAACAATTACAATTTATACACTTCAGTAATTGTATCACAGTTGCGTTATTGTCTCTCTAGGATCTATCAGGTCTGGGCTCGTTTTGTATGCATTTCGCGTCAAGCAAAAAGTCTTTGTGAAAAAAATCCCAGGTCGCTTTCGCATCCTGCTGCTTCAATGACTGTTGTCAGAGGGATTCACCTGAGTGACCTAAATATGCTACGTGCCTCGGAGGATACGTTGTCTTTTTTGCACTAGAATATTACTGGAAAATTTCCTACTAATGATTCAAATAATTCCAGCCAGTTGAGTGGTAATTATCATTATTTATTTTTGTTTAAACCTGATTACTATACTTATTGCACTGATGGAGATGGAGAAACATCCGTGCCGCACACAAATAAACAAATGAGCCGATGTTTCATAATTATTGGGATAAACAGGCCCTATTTGCCCAACGTGTTCTCGGAGTCAATCGTACGAATACGTTAGTGGGCTTATGTGCAGGACTTGATAAAATATTCCATTTTTTTGGTAGCAGGAGGAATCAGCTACTTAATTAATGGAATTAGACATATATGTCTAATTCCAGCTAATAGTCCCGGATCACTCAATTAGTGGGACTTTGCCCGTTCATTTCGTCGTAAAACCTTCGAAGCTACACGGGAATATACGTAAATTTAGCAGCTATCACTTTGAAAAACCCGCGTCACAAATCGCCGTCTACTACCGTCATTTAAGGCCAGCATAAGCGCCCACAGTACCAACTGCCTTTAACTTTTTTGTATATACCTACTACCTCACGTATATTCACGTTTACCGCTGTTACGTGGGCAGCGTTTATTCTACTGATGTAAAGAACATGCCATGTCATTACGTGTATTTTATGTCAAGGTGCAATTCTCTTATGCAGTATCGTTCCGTATAAATTCTTGCGTTCTATTTTTCGTGTATACAGAAAAATGTCGTAGCCATTGAACTTCATAACGTTTCCCACAAACCGACCTAAACACTTTTGACCGGTACTACCCATAAATAGAAAAGGCAACCCTTATTATTAGTGCAACGCTTATTATTAAAGTGCTGAAACGTTTGTAGAGAAAGTTCTTAGCACTGTTCTTTACGCATGTTATTTCACAGTTTATTAGGAAGTTTACTTAACTCTAAACACAACACTTATTAAAATAACACACTTAATAAAAACTTTTTTTTTTTTTATAAAACTACTGATATTTTAGACGCAGCCGTTGCCACCGATGAGTTCAGGGTCAATGTTGCAAATCTTCAGCCAAATGGGTTGTGTTTGAGTTAAATCAGGAGGCATCATCCCTTTGCAATGAACAACTAAAGAAACTTCGTAGTATAATAAATGCACAGGTCTTAACTATAAACGCATAAAAGTGTACACACAATGCGCAACGTAAAGGTCGATAGAAAGGCAATGGAAATGTTTCTCGTACCTTTCGGTAAACCGGTCTCTGTACCTCCTATCAATAAAATAATGACAAGTGGTTGATGGTGAATTGTTTATATCAGGGTCATCAAGTTATTCTTAGTGTAGACATTTACTAGTTTAATCCCTTAAATAGGTTCAGTGACTGCGGTTATTTTTAATAAAATGATATTTCGTTAACAGAATGCGGCCGTATTCGGCCATAGGCATTGACTACTTATATAATCAACAAGATAAGCAATTTTTGTATTGCTAGCTTTTTAACACATCAATATCCACTAATATATATGACTTGATGTACTTCGCATCATTCGGAAAAAAAGTTGGATTTCTGAAAATCGTTAAGAAGAAAGCGCCTTAAAAAATGTTTAATTTACGCATATTACTTCCCTGCCGAAGTAATATTGTCCTTAAAATTCTCCAATACAGACAGTTTCCGTCACACAAAACGGTCAGACCAAAGCAGAGAGGTAAATACCCCGTGTATTTATCGCAGCGCGTTTCCGCTTTAGTGAGGAATAGAAATCGCAAGAGCCATTGAATAGCATATGGATCCATGGTATTCCTTGCGTCCTGCAACTGAATCAAATGAAGATTGACTTTGCTCAAGTAGTTAGCCATATGGCCAGAAATTTTTTCGGCAGGTTTTAAAAAAATCCAGCAAATGCTACGGTGTCTGTCCAGCTGGCACATTGTAAAACAGAATGAGAAGCTCTTTGATGGCATAAAAAACTGACGGGAACGGCACTGGTTCTGAAGGCAAGACTGTGAACACGGACTGTACATTGTATTTTTGTGTGTAGACGCTGTGTTTTATGTTTTACGCTATCTAGTTTTTGAGCTCTACACTTGATACCCACACATAGTGGCATAACCTTCGTTAACGACAACTTTTCCTTATCTGTGTGAATAAACCCACAAATTTATAGGCTACTTGGCCGAGAATTCAACTAAAGGCCTGTGATGAAATAGATATTCTATTTCACGAACTCGATATAGAGACTCATTATGTTAGTGTGGTGGCGTATTTGCTTATTAAATTTATGGACACTTGAAGTAATCTAAATCCGAAACCGGCCAAGAGCGCTTCCATTTCGTATCGGGGGGTTAGCGGTCTGAAACGATACTGAAGCTCAAAACATCTTCAGGTTATGTTTTTTACAGCTAACAGGCGTCGACTCTTAATTCCCAATCCAGATTATTTAATGCGTTATAGCACTCAATTAACAACTGAAAATATACGGCTGATAGAAGACATTTCTTCGTGCGAAATCTGGCTGATTCAGACAATTAGCACAAATGGTATTCAAACGTTCCATGACTAATGTTATTTTAGTCGAAAAGGTCCCGATCCACAGACTCAGAGAAAATTTCAAACCCGGCGCTATCTGTGCGTCTAAATACTCGAGCAAGGTGATTTAGTGCTGGTCAAGAAGAATCTATCACGTTAGTTTGAAAAGAATACAATTACAAAGATACGCTTGAGACCTTCAAGCGTATTTCAAAATATCCACAGTTTTTGAAGTATTTGCGGTTTCAACGTGCAGAAAGGGTTAACAAGTGCCTTTCTATTTTCCCTCATTACCATATTGGTAAATACAGTATCGACACTACCACATCTTGGTTTTTGGTGCCAGGCCGATGCATGTGCTTAGGCCAGAGGGTCCGCTATACTCAGTGAAAGCTATACTCACTTGAGTATCAATACATTTAAATGCTTCTTTAGAACAGTGACCGATATGTAATGTCGGTAGGTCCACGTGACTTGTAAATTCAGAAAGTTCATCGGGCCACAAAACTCAGTATAATTCGATTCCCCCTTTTTCGGATTATCTAACTAGTAACTCCTGACCTACACGATTTAAGGTACTCTAAGTGGTGTGCTGGAAGCGCGGAAACTATTCTCGTATAGTTTCATAAAGGATTAGATCTATGTTCCGTATATCTCATTCTTATTTAGAGAATAAAACTAGCCTATGTGGAATAGAATATTTTATTTGATTCCGTATAGCTTTGTAACGGAAATATAGAACGGTTTAGCACGTATTCCAGCTAACGTGACGCGTACATTTTGAATCGACATGCAGAGAATATTCAAAGTGTTTCCTGGTTGCGCGGGTGGTTCGAGTTACCCCCCACTCCCCCATTTATGAGCAGACATTCGAGCTAAGATGGTTTCATTCCGGAGGTCACAGCACAGATCCGTTTTTTTTACTTTTGTCTCAAATCGTTAGATGTTATTTTAGACGGATAGCTATCAAATCTGTTAGTTTTTAAGGAAAAAAGTACGCAGTGTTCGATTGGAGCAATTCAACGCAAAAACAGTTGGCTTCAAGACGTGAATAACGGCTCCCTGTAATAGGCTTCCAGTGTATATATACAATACGGGTAAAAATCACACATTAAAATCTATCTATTTTCACAATAGTAGAAAATTTGTGTCCTTTCCAAACGAACTGTAGAACCCCCGAAGAGCTCATCGCGTACATACTCGAGCATACTTAAAGAGATAAAAGACGCCATTTTCTCTCATTTCTTTCTTTTTCTATATAAAATCCACGTGTAAAAATCGAAAATTTAACCATAAATACATCAGACTAAATCGATTTTTCTATCCTCTAAGTGGAAGCTTTGTTTTACAGTGAATATGGGCTATTCGCGTTAAATATTGCTCCTTAGTCTTTGCCTAGAAGTCTAACGAGGCTTACCAAGACTATTAAAATCTGCCACTCTTACAGTTTATTACTTCGGAAATCTGCAGATAATATGGCCATTTAGACTTTATGTACCCAATAGTAGTGGATGGCGGGGCAACAAAGAGCGATATTTATTCATGGCAGCTGTTGCCACGAGACAAGAACAAGATCTTACAATAAGTTCCCCAGAAGCTTTCCTGCCTTGAAGTATCCACAAGATTTATAATGGGTCATTAGTTTTGTAGGTACTATCGATCGTTTATCTTTGCCTCATATAACCGTGGGCTTATAGGGGCTTTAGACGATTAATCAGTAATCTAGGGGAGAAATGATTATCTTTCAAAAAAGGGAACTTGGCGCCTTTGCTTGTAGCAAGCGACGTTTCATAACCATTTTGTGGTCAGGGGTGATGCAGTCTGGGTGGCTAATGTGCATCTCATTTATAGTGTGTTGCCATGGTAGTTGTAAACAAACGGCCATTGCTGATTTAAAATTTAATTTTGGCTGGTAATTACCATACCAATGTCCAATAGGTCTGTTAGAGAAATCCTTGCCATTCTAGCGGAGACAAGTTCTTCACGCTGTACCAAAGAGATGAATGCGAAAGTAGGTTCATATAGTAGACACAGCCGAAGGCATTAAATAAAAGCTGTTAGGTGAAACGCTAGCCAGGTCAAGAATTATCATTTACCTATCAAGGGCCTTCAGGGGGATTTTGCTGGAAACGACAAGCCGACTTCTGAATTGCCCCAAAGATACTAACAAAAAGTGACTTTACTGGAGAAGCATAACGTGGTGCGCGTCGCTCTCCTAAACGACTTATTAACACTGGAGCCTGTACGACTATTGGGTAACTCATGATTTCGGTTACGTTTGTGGGGAATACAACGCATATTCTGGTGTGTCGCTACGCTTGACATGATATCTTTTAAAAATAACCATATAATAAGTACCATGCGTCCAATATCTAATGAGAAAATCTAATTTCATGGAAGTCACCTCAAATAACTTGCACAGGGATTTTTTTTTGCAAAACTCAATTTGCTTTCTTTCTTTTGCCGTTTGAGATACTTGGAAAAGTAATAGCTAGTTACTCTGCGTCCGCAAAATTGAAACTGACGCTATACGAAATTCATAAATTAACATAAAGTAGTAGAATTTAGCTGACCCAGATAATTTGATCTTCTGAAGATGATAGTGGCATCTGTTCGGAAATGTAATAAAAGTTGGCAGCTCGTAGCTGACGACAAAGTACTAAGTCAACTCTTCGAAAAATTAGCTCAGTAGGTTAGGTTCCACTATAAATCACACTCTTACGCATCATGTAATTTATTGCCTTGCGGTACAGTTTTTAATGTGTCCTTCGAGTAACATTGAACGAAGCTTCAGGGTCCTTCGTTGTCACTATGACCTCTCACATCGTGATGGGCAAGCCACGGCGCCAACTCATTCATTCAACCTTGTCATAATTGTTGTGTGATTGAAATTTTTTAACGGCAATTGGTGAGAGAGATTGTTCTTTTTCTAATCAAGAGTAGAGTACGTGGCAAGAGCAGATTGCACGTTTTTCTATAAAAGTAGCTAAAGAACGCTTACCTCTACGATATGCTCACAGTGTATTATATGCATTCAAATATAGATGACATTCGTTTACTTAGGACGTATATGATTGGTATTTTTAAAGAACGTTTATGGTTCCTCAGTGATGGCTCCCTCAAAATAGGAGTATTCATATTTGCTAGAAATGAAAAATGCCTATCGATATCATGCCAGCTTGATTCGCAGGCTGAGCATCAAACGTCAATTTTACGCTCGCGTTTAGAAGCTTCCGTTCGATCCCATTGTTGCTGCAATTCTCTCGCATCAAAGACAAAAAGCGATATAATTTCACGACCCATCCCCCTCCGTCTCTCTCAAATCCGTTTCACATAACTGAGATCATACTGTTTTTTTCCTTCTTTTTTTCCAATGCTAGTAATTAGCAAAATGGTTATCTTCCAATGAAATGCACAGTAGATTGCTCGTTATAGACTAGGCTTTCTACTGTTGATTCGGACCATCAATTTTTAACACGTGCCACCCGCATGTCTATCGAAGGTCGTATTACTGACGTCTCTGTATCGTAAAAAATATCAGGAAAAACAGGAAAGCATCTTGAGGAGTACCAATATAGTCGGCGATCTCTAGACACCTTTTTCGCAGTGATCAGGTACGAAGTTCGCTTGTTCAAGTAATGCCAGAGGAGTACTGCGAATATTTTTCGAATAGCTACACTATAAACATAGCTTTTCGAATCTAATTCACAAGCTACAACATTCGGGGGCAGAGTTTGCGTTTCCTAGATCCCCCTTGAAAATCTACTGTCTCCTGCAAAGTAACCATTGATAATAATTGTGATAATATTTTGCACTAACGACGCGCCGGTACTGAAAGAAATACCATATCTATTCACACAGACACTGACTAAGATGGCTAGGGTTATTAGTGCGGGCCGTAACACTCGGTCACGCTCTTTACGTGCTTATCACAACATATGGCGTAGGGTTATTTCCATTCTCAACAAATCCTTGCCAGCCTTTCAGGCAGACAGTGATTCTCGGCTGACAGACGCTGTGGGCTTGTTGTAATAAAGCTATGCGATTATCGTTAACATTATCGAGCTGTCGGCGGCACGTATTCTATTTGCACGAACCAGACATTTTTGCTCAGCTATGCACGCCGCGTTCGCTGATGCACGTACGCACGCATCTCGACATCTTCAACCTTCGGGTTCAAGAACTGTAATTTCGCCGGCGACTGTTTCCGCGCTCATGAAGCATTAACACAGATTCTGATTACTTGATCTATTCTCGAATTGGTTCCGATAATCGCTTGCCTTCACCGTTCCCAGATGTCGTGACGACCCATTGCTACCGGCACAAATGTTACTTACTCGATCTTACATAACGACAGTGACTGACCAAAAAATGATTGGTACGAGCCACAGCAATATGTACTCTCTGTGCTGCACATATGCAAAATTTAACAGTTAAGTAGCTTTGCGTAACGTTTGATTATTTTACGAATGGAAGTCTTCATTTCATATGGTAATACTGCATGCGCGGTGCTGGATAGGCATCAACACACATTAGAACGTACTTTCTATGTCATCAGATAACCACCCAACTATTATGTAGATTAATGGACAATTCAATTATATTTGACAACGTAGAGTTTAACAAGAGATGCTTCCGTGGGGGGTGACCACTGAAAGAAGGCCATACGAGATTGTTTCTTCATTCAGTATATCCTTTGCCTAGTTTGTTTTAACCAAAAGCAGGGTCACCTTGCGCATTTGATATAATAAGTGTTAAAGTTGAAGTGAATCTGGAGGAGATACCTGCGCAAGACTTTGGCAACAGCCTGCTAGAAGTTTTCATTACCGCCTTTGTAACGGTGAAGGTTCCCGGCTCGAATCCTCAGTGCAAGAGATACATTCTTCTAGGTAAAGGTCATGGGCTTGAGGGGTGCAATGGTAACGAAATAGAGCACTCGTTGATATATGATGCAGCACGGTAAGGTGGTTTACGACCTGGCCACAATTGATGGTGTATTGATTTAGTTTGCATTTCTAAACTGAGCTTTTTCCATTATCTTTTGAAAAAATAGCTGTAAACTGTCAAAAAAATTAAATGATTCTACTACTCCATCAGCAATTCGATTGTTCGAAGGCATTAGACGCTGAGAGATTATTTGATAAAAATGGAGATGACTTGTTTTGGACACGCGGGTGCACACGCCAGCCTCGAATATATCGTGGAAGTGAAGAAAATGCATGGAATACGAGATATCTACACGCCACGTCCAGCTTTAAGGTCTCTAGGGAAATTGATTCGTTCTCCTTTTTTGGCCCCTTTCTCGAATTTAGCTGTCCGTCAAGATAGTGCCACCAGTTGAGCCCAACGTCAAGGAGTGACTTCTTCAACGATAACTGTGAAGTGATTGCCTCTAAGATGCTGAGCTTGTCCACAGGCAGCACTGTTCCTATTATTTTCCTGCGTGCGTTGTATATCCACGTGGCTCAATCAGAGGTACTCTTACTGTTAATGATTAATGCTGTTAGTCAATACGGTAACTGAATCAAGTCATTTGTGGTCATGAGTTACTTTCGTCAGGATATATTTCATCAATCGTTGGTGATAGTTTAGAGCAGCGTTGTACTTGGTTTACCGAAAAACCTACTTTTATTTTTGCGTTGGTCAAGCTGATAATAATTCGTACACTATTATAGAGAGCCATTTTAGCTGGCACATACGAAAGAATAACATCTTTAAATAGTTCACAGGTCTCTTCTCCTTAGAGTGCTTAGTAAGGTCTCTTATATCTACCTGTAAAGAACACACATGTTAGTTTCCATGCCCACCAAGAACAAATTACAGCATATTCTTCCGGGTGACACTTTTAGGATACATAAGCATCCTTTTTATGGGTTGTTCCCTGGAGATACAAGCGTACGCTTATCGGAACACCGCTACAGACTTCACATTAGTCTTGACACTCTTGCCTACTCAATGTCTGTGTTTAAAACCCTGCACAGACACACTTGGCCTCGTGCTTTCGTCTAAAGAAATACCTAGCGGCGATACCGGAGGTAAAATTCGAAATATTTCAACTGTATATTAAATTTATTGGGGAGGAAAGGCTGCATATTTTGAGAATCAGATGAAAAACGCAAGTTCTGCATAATTCACGAACACCTAAAAACCACTGATGACGACCCTATAATGGCTGAGACAATAAGGGGGCTGGAACTATAAGCCAGTACCGCCAAAATATTCGAAATTGGAAACCCGCGCAAAGCATTTCTCCAGAGTCATTTCTTCCAGGAGGAAGTACATCTCTACAAAAAGCACAATTTGAGCCCAAGTCAGAGAAGCACATATGGAGATTGTGTGGTTACAAGGTCGTGCGCCGACTTTATCGCTTTCGCAACGGTGTCCAGAGCCAAAAGTTATGAGGTATTCCAAGCCAGGAGTCAGTCCAGGAAAGATATCTTTAGGAATCACTTATATATATAGATATATATATGGAGTGGAAAAATGCGTTTAAAAAGGCGTAGACGCGAATCTAAGAGTACCTTGCCATAGCGTCACACGGAAAGTTCCGACCGATGAATTTCCGTGCCTGTTTGTTTAAATAGAAATTGTATTTAGCTAGTAAATATCCGGTGTATTAATGCTTTAAGGCACGTCTCATCGTGACCTGTATTACAAACGGTGTATGATGTTGCAAGCTTAACAACCTGTTAATGATCCTGTAATGTGGTATTTTTTAGAACAAAGGAAAGGACGTAAGGAGCAACTTCATTTTCAAATCGCCCGGTTTTCCAACCTGAACGATCATTGTCCTTGATCGATCATTGTCATAATCTGGCATATTGTCGTGCGGTCCTCGCGTTTCGTCTGCTTAGAAGGCTGCTAATAAGACATGGATCAGATTGGACAAGTATCACGTGCCATCTACATACATTTCTATTGTCTCCCATTTGAATACAGAAGTTCTCGCCGTTTTTTTTTTAGCAATATTATGTCACAAATGACCTATGTGCGCGTGTTAATAGACTGTGATGGGTTTGTAATAGAAAATAGTAGGACTGCACACGCTTGACTTGTATATCGAATTTGGATATAATATAGTGAAGAGAATTGCTATACTTATAAGGCTCTTTTTAAACAAATATATAACGACTATTTTATATGGACATAGTGTTACTGTCAGCTAATGAACAGCTTTATACATAGGCAAAAAGATAGTTTGGAATGATCCAAGCAGTCTGCCTTTGGGATGAAATTCATAGAAAGACCACATTTAAAAGGCCAGTATAAAAAAATATGTATTCTATGTATTTTACGTAAATTTAACCAGAGCACTGAGAAGAAAACTAGTTCTGATGCAACTGCTTACAAAACTCATTCTGTATGTGAGCATATTAAGTTTTTGCCGAGGTTTTTTAGGAAAACGTTAGACGCGAAAGCGTGTTTATTTGATCATTTCGACAGAAGGCTAAGTCTCGAAAATGCAAATGTTGTGTAACTTACTAGGCGTGTCATAAATGAACTTATGTAATTGTTAGTCGTTCTGATTTATCCACTCTTTTGAAGCTATTAGACACCAGATAACCTGTTTGTCCACTTAACTTTGAGTGCTAACTTGCTATTCGCCTTTCCTTATATTACTTAGCCACTTATTACAGCTACTTTATCATCATTTGCTCCCAATTGAGCAGCTGAAAATAGGAGTTTTGAATTTGTCGGGCCCATTGAGAAAATTAGTCTATATATGAAAGCATTTGTAGGTGTCAAGTTAGGTGTAGTGTATGTTACGTTGCTAGGCCACACTGTCTACTCTTTGACCTTTATCAGGACAATCTCTACTTGGTAGTGCTCCTAAATGCACACCAAATGAAGTAAGTCAACACATTTTCTATGTGAACTAAAATTAAATCTGAGCCTAAAGGTCGATATCAGGTTATTGTAAAGAAGCAAGCTTTTCTACAATTCTAAGGTGAATCAAGTTCTTCTCATATTTTATTACCAGGCCGAATTCCTTTAAGCCCCGCTCTACGGGGTTTACAAACCTATCGAGCTACAAAATGTTCTATTCGATCTATAATTGCAAGCGCCACAAATAAGCAAAGAAAGAGTTCGAGTCACTCTCCACAACGCTGGACACGAAGTCATGCTTCGCGTTGAGACGTTTGATGAGCTCATCAAAGAAGCCCATTTTGAAAATGCACACACTTAAAGGGCATATAACACCATGGCGTTTAGGCCACAACAAAAGTGGTGCTAGCTTAATAAACGCTACTGGAGGTGTTTTATCTTACTCGTACCATGTTTGCAAAATTCAGCTCCATTTAGGTAATAGAAGTTTTCAGAAATCGGGGCATATCTTGGCTGGATTTGTATTTACTGCTTAGATGAGATGATATAACACAATTCTGATAGCCATTGTTACGAATAAATGAACGATTTATGTTATTTGGGGTCACAACTTCGAGAGAATGAATTGAAGAGCCACTCTTCAATTGATTTTGTCTAATTAGAGTTCCATAAACCAAGATCTGTTGACGTGTGGCCTAGGGCATCCTTAAATGTGCCTGGAATTCGCTTTAGTGGCAGCCAGCTTTCTAAATAAGCAATTGTTGTAAAGGGAAGCCAAAGTAATTAAACCCAATCTCGAGTTTATCACCTACAAAAGGGATAACGTGTAATAAAGAGCTGTAAAAGACACACAACATCTGTCATCACCTACGTGGGATCACTAAGTGTATTGGAAGCACATAAATTTTATTAAATCGACTTCTATAAATATCACGACAACAGGTCGTATGGCAAGTGAGGAAGTCTATTGTAGATTTAAGTCGTTTGATTGCTCGAACATCGCCATTTTTTTTACTTAACGTAAGACAAACGCACAATTCCAACGCCGTTCGTTCATATAGTCGGGAGAACGAGTTGTTGATGTACTTGGATATCTGCGCTTTCAACCAGTTCTTTTACTTGTTTACTCACTGATTTCTAGTTGCAGTTGCTGGCAAGGGGTAGTTTGAAACAGAATGAGTCGGCACTCTCCCCAGTGGTCCCTGAGCGAAACAATGAAAGCTTCTCCATCAAGGGGCTGTTAGGACCAATGTTGACTTTGTGTATTCAGATTGAACGGTGCTAGCAGCGTTGATATAACGTAGACCTTTTTAACTCGCTGTCACTATACTACATCTAGTCAAAATAAAACGTTTCTGAGTCTATCCCACTTTTAACTTGCTCGTTAGTAGCTCATACGAAAGTGGCTTATCGTTGTTTACAAATAAGAGTTATTAGTCGGTATTGTTTCATACGAAAAGCATAAGATAATTACTAGTGAGGTCTTTTCCAAAGTTACCATATCAAATTGTCCCGCCTCACGTCTTCGTTCTTAGCTACTCATTTAACACAGTACGAACCTCTTCCATCTGTAGTAAATTCAAATTCAATTCTAAATCGTAACATACAACTATAATAAGTCAATTGCATACTCTATCCTGGTCGCTAAAAAATCTAAAGGCAGTATGTTGCAACGCAGTCTATGAAACTTTAGGATGTCTGCTTCCGGTTACATAACGCTGCCTACAGTTTTTATTCCTACAGACCCATTTATTTGAACTTCACACATTGCTCGCTGATGGCTATTAGTCTGTGCCACGTTCCCTTATGAAGCTCTTGTAGTGTAATTAAAGAAGGTGTTAGTTTGAGTCACTATTTTTAATTTAATAGAATATCAGCTTTTTTTTAGAAGTTTTATAACCTGGGTCGCTTCGATGGTCCCGATTATTTCTCGGTTGGGATTCCTGTTGTGAATTATCTCACAGCGCCAATCGCCATAGCATACCCAATAACGTAGTTGCGGTTACACGGTATTTTGGATGCGTATTATCTTTTCAATTTTAAAACGCGCGTTCGGTGACGTTAGCCCACAAAGCGCCCAAATCGACTTGTACGTCTCCCACAGATGATTCGTGATACTTCAAATAATTTACTGCTACATGAACCGAGTAAGGCAAAAGCATTCTAATTGTAAAAATGTGACGTGATCAACAAAACCAGATAACATAGATACCTATATATTAAATATTAAACACATCTATTACGTATCTAGACAGACCGGGAACAATTCGGGCTCGTCACGGTACTCTATCTACTTGTCACAAGGATCGGTAGACACTGCAGCCGAAACGACATAAATTGGTCAAGGAAGGCGGCGTACCTATTGTACAGTGAATGGCTATATTCTCTCTCTCATTGCATTTTCGTCCCCCTAGGGACGCTTGCTTTCCTTTCGTTATCCGCCTCTGAAGCAGCACCATTGGCACTCAGCGACAGCTCCGCTTATTACACATTTGTGCCCGCTGTGCCATTGTCGAAGCATTTTTTTGCGTTCAGCCCACTTCACATTAGGGGCATCTTCCAGAGACGCAAACGACGGCGATAAATCTTTTTTGCTTTTTGACATGATACCCACAAGGCCCGAAGATGTCTGGTCGTGGCAGCAGCTTGCAATCTCTGTTGCAGAATTCGTATATAGAGAGGCATACAGGCCACTGAGAAGCGTCTCATTTCACTTGAGAAATAGTGATATTTATTTCGTATTGAGAAAGCTTTATGTTACAAAGAATCGTCGACAAATATCATACATTAGGTCGGATGCAGATTTGTGGCCTACAGATTTGTAGCCTCTTCGCACAAAATGGGCCCTTTGCCAACGCGTGAGGTGTGACGGCTTCTTATGTTGCGGGGCATTTATACTGAAAGGTTACTATAATGTTTTATCCATCCTTCTGAATCTTATTGGGCCCGTGTATATTCCAACAGTCATGAAAAATATCAAGGCAGACTGATGACACTTAAAACTCTCAATTTCTTAGTGAATATCTACTGTTTACTCAATTATTTTACCAAACACGTTTTGACAGGCTCTTTACAGAGTCAGTGGACTTAATGTCTCATAAAGTAGGTTTCATCCTTGTACATTTTTATAATTCAATGTCATTTCTGCACAAAGGTATTGGGTTCGCTTGCTAATACTCTTCTCATTTACAAAAGAAACCCACAAAAATAAATTTACGGTGACCCTACGCCATCGACAGCGGCTCTGAGCCGCCGTTCCCAGCGGGCCTTTACCACGGCTGTCATCAACAATACAACAAGTCTATCTTTTCCCCTGGGCCATCGCTCTTCGCGACTCGACCTCATCTCTTACGTCATCTTTCTCCTCAGTTTACACTGATCTATTGGCCAAGAGCTGAGTGACTTCACACTCGCCAGCAACTTCTTATCAACAACGATTCTCTCTGCGGGACACTGCTACAAGTCCATCACAAAGCTTGATGTTGAAGCCACGACTGCCGCAGTCGGTGAACCCCAACCAGGGCAGCGCAAAAAAAAACAACCGACCTATTCAGTAGCCATATACGAGTCGTACTATATCCTTCTTTTGAAATACCTACTCTGAGATATTGTTAAGTCTTCCGCAGTTATTGGAGATAACACTTTATTGTGTTGTACTTAGTTCTTTAATCTAGTTAGCAAGGGGAAAATTTGCCTGCTTCAATTTTACGCCAAATGCTCACAGTTCAACTAGGATACAGTGAACGGCTCCGAGTAGCAATTCCACTCCGAAGCTTGGACAATATTCAAACTGAATACACACTGAAGCATGACAGTGTCAAACAAAATGATTTTTATATTGCACGTTTGTATATTAAACGTTTTCTTAAAGTAAATTTCTCTACTTTATAATAAACATAATTAATTATCAATAACTATAAAAAATCGAGCGCAAGCAATTTGTGATGATAAACTTTGTCAAACCTGTTGGCAACCCGAACACTTAAGAGACGCTTTTGTTTGTATAGTCACTTATCTGATCACGGTCTTCAGTTGTTTTCTTTTCTACTAAAAAATAGCTACTATAGCATAATTGGTCGAATTCTAGTACCTGTAAAAATAACTCGTATTAATAAGGCCAATGAAGAACGTTAATCAACTAGAAAAAAGCAGAATTTAATATCCCATTAGATCACCTAATAAAAACAGCAAACTCATCCTTTTTACCAGCATTACGTTGCGAATCATAACGATTGTAGTAGGATCCCATGGCAGATAGATGTCCAGGTTCTTCTGCTATTTGAATTGGTTCAGTAATTATAAGTCAAGGTCCGATAACCTGAAACATTTTTTTTTTAACACACAGTGTCCTTATTTACCTTTCGAATGTCTTTGGTCTAATATATAAGCGTAGGAGCGACTTTAATACGTACTCCCCTTTCGTGTTCTGACCCAATAAAGCAGGCGTGCTTGTTCTCTGAGGACTCCTTCAAAAGAAGGGGAGAGCTATTCAAAGAAGGCTTTTGAAGCGGGGTTCCCGTTGCCCACTTCCACTATCGACAGACAAACAAGTTTGTTTGAGGATGATGTCCAAAAGACAATGGCGACGAAGTAGTTCTTATCGATTGTAATAGGCTCAGTTGATATCAGCATGGAGACGTTTCCCTGGCAGATGTTCGTTATAAATACATAAATGCAGTGCTCCGCAGAAGCGGATAGTATGTGTGAAAATATCACAGAACAATGATGCCTCTATCGGCATACATAGGGACAGGGTTTTTTATGGTTCCCTTTCGGCCGTTCAATAACAATTACTACTATCTTAAAGCGCTACGTTCAGATTGAACCAAGTATTTGCACAGCTAATAAAGCGAAAATGAGATGCATGCACGAGATGAATGTACACGTACACGCAGGGGCTGACTGAGGTGGCAGGCTTCTAGATATGATCTCTAGCTCCGATCTCAATACTTGAAACCCAGTAATTTTTCTAATTGCTTGAGTCTCTATTGCCATCTTGTCGTACAGTTACGCTTCACCAGTGCAAACACTTTTTGTGCGTTCTATCTGCAATCATGTTGTATATTTAAAAATCGTGTTTGTTTTTGCTACGTGCATTCATCGCACGTTGCGAGGCATCAACATACCCTAAAGTTGTGTAGGATGCACGTGGGTTACTGGATACCTATATTTATTTAGGTCCCTTTTAGACTTACTTAGAATTACGTCCCTTTTAAGATGATTAATATTGTGAGATAATCAAAATATGCCCACACAACTAGCTCCGAGTCAAACAACTAGCGATGATAGTCTAATGCCTTCGGGCATACTTCGGGAGACGCTACAAATTTCAATGCTAATGTTAAAAAAAATGTTAATTAAAATTTTATCTAAAAAAACGACAAATAGAAATTTCAAAATACAGATGGGTTGTTATGTAGCTACAAAGACAGAAACTGAATGCGCTACCAGAACACAGTACAGAAAATAATAATTCAAAAAGCATACAGTTTGTATAGCCACTAATAAACGTGTAAATATACCTACAAGGTTTTCGAAACGGACATCAGGTGACAAGAAAGAAGCAAATGGAAAAAAGATATTTGCTCAGTCATGCCACTAGGGCGTCCCTGCCGCTCCTACAAAGAGTGATCCAACGCCTTGAAAGTGGATGAAACGGACATTTTGATGTCCGCTTGCCCCTAGATCCACTGGTATCGCTTACGGTTTGAATAGCTTCATTGAGGGCTTCACCGTTCTGTTAAGCCGCGATAATTCGACGCCGTTGTCCTTCCCTGTATCCCTGCTTTGCGTTATTTTTCGAAATTGTTGCAGTTGTTGACGCTTAATATTGTGCGTTACGCAAGTATAGGAAACGCTCGACTTGCTATAGTAGCCACTCACTGTGGCTAATATACGATATGATTTTTGGACATACAGACTGTGGGCACCTGACAACAAGCACTTCTTTGCAGTTAGGGCGGCTTCGTTTGAATGGCGTTTGGCGAGCGTTTTAACGCGAACCCAAAATAGGCAGAACGATACTTTATAGGCATGAACAAATGTTGTCCAAGGATTCAACAGAGAGAGAGCCAGACTTGCAAAAAGAAGTCAAATATTCAGCCTTATTACCCAGTGAAATAGTCCAATGAACCTACATGCGCATATAAAACGCATGTAGGTTCATGCCTCTAGAACCAATAACCGAATATAGAAATAAACTAAAATTCAAAACGATCCTCCTTCTGGTTTCGTGGCTTCGAACCAATATTTTTTCTAGGTCATTTGAATACAACTAACTTTTTCCGTAGATGAACACAGCAGATAGATTACCCCTCGCAGATAATAGATACGATCTACATGTTAACAATTCAATAGCCAATATCACACGCAAAGTTGTTGCCGTTAAATCGCCTTTTTGTCCTGACCTTCCTAATGTACGCGCATATACATGTCCACCCCCCTTTACGAGTCCATCGCCCGGAACACAAAACTCAGAGAAGTCAACAGTTGCTGGTGTGCATCTATCTGTTGATTATCCGACAAGTTGTAACCTCTGGTAATCCCATACCGTGGGCCCGGGGGCGCTCGGTTACTCTAAATGGTAAAACGGATAGACCTTGCGTAGAGCTATATGAATAGCCTGCTACGCATGCAAATGCTACGGACAGTCCGCCCAGTAAAGAAAGTCATATGAAGATCAACCCTTCAAGCCTTATTTCTAGCAAGCATTTGTTGATTTATCCGAATCGACGGTGTCGCTAGGTGCCGCAGTAGCGGTAGATTAACTACCAGTTAGTCTATCACGATCAGTGCCACATAAACATCTGTATCCGCTGAAAAAACAACGCTCGATTCAAGATTGTTCTCTGACTGCATCTGCAACTACTTCTGACTATGCAATCAATTCACACTCTCGAGTTTGCCCTTTCATTTCAGCTATAGTATTTTAAATCAAAGGGATTAAACGACAAAATACTGGAACTTGACGTCCATGACTTGTGGACGCCTACACAATGCCAGTCCCGTAAATAGTGATCTCTCGCGTATCGCGCACGCTTCCTCTTTCGAGTAGAAAAGAGCACATCGCACAGAACGTTCTCTTAAAGGTGCAAATTTAATTCGCTGATTTGCATGAATCTTGTTTATTCTACTGCGAAAAAATATTTTTCTGCTTCAAAAGATCGTATTTGTTGTTCTTGTTGTCGCTGCCGTTGTCCCGTCGGCGTGTCTGACGACATCTGTGGCTGACAGCAATGAAGCGTGCTTTACAATACGATCTATTAGCGTTTCAGAGAAAGAAATCCACATCGAAGCGTTTCCGTCTGAACACAGAAATTGCAAACTCCGAATCACGAGATCTCTCCTACATTAATAGGCGACCGAAACATTGTTCCCTTTTTTTCGTTTGCCAAATATCCTAGCACGTGGTAAAATCTACTCGACTAACGGCCTATAGGCAATTAGCTCGTTTGTGTAGTTAGTGGTAAAAGAAACTTCCGATTCTACACAGTGTTGACACGGTAAGACTGGATGGAAGATCGATTTGGATGAGGAAAAAGCTACTTGAATTAGTAATCGCGAGTGACGCATGCTGACAAACAGGAAACACAAGAACGCTATTACACACGCTGCGCCTACGTTACCAGTACATCAAAGCTAACTTTTGTCTGTGACAGCATTTGCTTGTCAATTTTGAGTTCGTTTGAGGAAGTTGATATTGAGCCATATTTATGATCCATATGGGTAACCTCTGTCTACAGCACAGTCCCGAATTAGAACTGTTTTATGTATACAGACGTACATATTTTCAGTATATAGACCCAGTAAATGTAACACGAATCGATAAATTAGGCAGTAATAAACCTTGCGTGAATCATATGCGACCCACAAAATAAATAGCTATAGTTATAAAAGTGGGACAGTGACTGAAGTGTACTTTTTTTTTTTTTCGAAAAAAAAAATTATATTTCACTGTCGATTCTTAAGTGTAGAAGACTTGTAAATATAGTAGCTGATTCGAGCTAACGTCCTGCTGTCGGGTGCAGGTGTGCTCTATAGGCAAGAATAGGGCAAACCCCGTGCCTCAGGCGATGCTGAGGTAGAAAAGAAAACTTTTGGCTAATTAGCCAGTGATAGCTCGCAGACTCATAGCTTTCGCACCATAGTAAAATTAGTTCGAATTAAACGCTAATAGTGAGTTTATTTCTAAAGGATCATGATGTTTTAGCTCAATGCTCGTTGCAGAGTCCTCTGTACAACGCTTAGCTGGATCCGTTCGTTCTCAGGTCGAATAATGCAATTTTTAAACTGTTTGTTTTCAATTTTTTAAATTAAAATTTAAAAAATTTTAAAACACATATCAAGTAGCGATCAAACGATCAGTTATATTAAGCGTGCATATCTATTATGCGATATGCTTGAAAAATCACCAAGAGTGTGTTAAAAACTAGTCCGGGCAGGGGTTGTCCTCAGTAGAGTTTTTTTTTCCTTCTTCTCGAATGTACATGTGTCATAAATTTAGTAATCAAGATAGACATGTAAGCACTGAGTCGTAGCTTTAAATTCTCGATACGGACAATCTTTAAACAGCAGCAAACACATAAAACCTCAGAAGCTCCTTTTGTGGGTCTTTTTCAACGGCCGGACGTATCTTGTTGACAATCATTTCTTGGCAGAATTCACACCAGACGATCTGAATAGTTTGCCTAGTTCTTTTGACAGGGCGCTGTAGTGCTTTGAATCGCTGCTTCCTTTGACCCAACCTAGCGGTGTTTAGGGTATCGGTCGCAACCCATCTGTCATGCATTGTGGACCTACTTTCACACAGCCCGGCCAGCCAGTAACAATAGGTTCATTATTTATATCCTATAAGCGGCAGTATGTTTTTACGTTTTTGAATCACATAGAAGAACGACTCAAGATACTAAGATAACAAGAAGAAACGCCAAGTGCACTATTAACGGTATAGTAGTATTTTGTTGACAACTTAGTTAGTCTCGCAGTTTAAACGGCATGTTGATGGTTAAACGTTCTATCTAGCTAGTAGCTTAAAATATCTTATCTCAAACTATATCCACCGATGGGCGGGATTGATCATGTGGAGGCTTGTTTGTTTGATCACGTAAAGGGATCTATGGCACGCTGGTTATTAGCTCTTAGAATCATTCAGTAAATCTGTGATGTTATGCCGCCAGATAATAAAGTACGCGCGCTAGATTATCAAAACGTAAAGCGACATATCGAATAAAAATATAAAAAAAAAGATTTTATTTTTATTGATTTTCTAAATATAGATTACGCGGATGCCTTGGGCCTACTTAGAGCTCCATTAAAGAGAAAAACCGTTATGTGTTGATTGAGCATATGTCTGCTATCTCCTCGAAAAGATCAAATCTACTGTATGCTTGAATTCGATAAGAATCCACTTTGGAAAATTTAGCAGATCGGTCAGAGACGTATAAAAGTGAACATCGTTACTTTACCAGTTGATTGTAAAATCTTGAAATAAATAGGCTGCAACTTCTGCACTTAAAAGCCAAACCTTCACTGAGGTAGGACAACGCTTTAGCGTGATTCAAATCATTTCAGAACAATTGATATGTTGTCATGAACAACCTCACTATGGCCCGTTTTACAGCTAGTTCATCTTCACCGCACGATAACGGGACGTCGAAAGGGCCTGCCTTGTCTCGTCCAGGGTCATACTCTGTCCTTAGAGAAGGTATAGCTGAAAACAGAGCGTCGGTATAAGCTGATATTTATTGAGACGCAATATTTTTAGAGGTTCAATTGTTGCACACATTGATAATGCCGGACGACATTATTACATATAGCGAGTGCCACAAGTATTAGATGCAAAGCTCAGCAGAGAAACATGCTTGGAAGCGATAAAAGTTAAAAACGTACCCAAAAAAATTAAAGCTATGGGATACACTTATGAATCGGGCTACGCTTTTCACATTGTTATGATAAAACACGCTAGGAAAAGACACGTTTTTCCTCTGTTCGTTCTAGGAGAGCCCAGTCAATGCACAACAACGAAAAAGTTACTCCTATCATGACATTTGGCTGGCCGCTCACCCAATAACGCGACAAAATGACATCTTGATGCCATAATCCAAAAGGGATCTACTGTGAACAGCAAAATCGTTAGCCAGTCCCTAGAGGTTTTGGTGAGTGACTTAGATTCCGCTCGAAGTAACGCGCGAGTTCGTACAACAGAGCTGTCAGCGTGTTTCATCCCTGACACTAACTAAAGTCTTCGAATATATTCGATCATCAAACGTATGTGTTCTGTTAAAGTACTGACACAGTTTCCCGCAATAGCAGAAATAGGCAATGCAATAGGGCGTGAAATATTTTATACGGCAAGATTGCACACTACGAACAGGGAACATAGTATTGAAAAAGCACTTTCGTTACAAGCAGTTGTTATAATTACACCTTTTGAAGTAGCTTATTATTAGGTACACACAAGAACGACTGTTCTCCGATAGGTTCTGTTATCAGAACCATTTAAGGTAATAGCGAAGCCTATTCGACGAACAAGGGAAATACTTAGCAGTGGCAGCGTGCACCTCAAAAGCACGAATTTTTTTCTAGGTGAAACTCTTGGATTACGAGTGGCCTATCTACTGCTTATATGCTAGGTAGCTCTTTTAATCTGATTTTTTCATCTTTGATCATAGTAGGTAAAAACTGCGTATACACAAATCAACGACACAACAGCTCAATGTCAGAGTAAGAAGACAGAATCGCTTGGAGGACTTTGCGTCGTATGGGCTGGACGATGCTTCTTGAGCTTATAAAACTGATTTAAGACATTTTATAACTGTTCCAAAGATGGCACGAGAGGTAGCACTGAGCAGCATGACATTTATCCCAATTTTGCCCGGTATCTGGAACACCTACACGTATCGGCAGGCTCGTGTAAACCCGATTTTCTGCAAAGCCTATACCGGAAACCACGCACGGCAAAACGAGAGACGATGTGCCCAATGACGTGCCTATCTCTTTCCGCTTATCGTTCGAAGTAAAAAAATCCCCATCGATTTCCGCGAATTCTTTCTTCTAAGGGTTCTAAAGGGTTTCTAAGGTTGATCCCGTGTAAGATCTTCCCAAATACTGCGTATTCCACACGTTGCGATCGGGGCCACCTGGGGATGAACAAGCTGCGAGCGGTTGCAAAGGATAAGCAATAGGGCAATTAATTCGCCCATGTGGCCAACACTGCCTTTTTGCATTTTTAGTGACATGCGCGGTGAAGCTTTTGCTGTTCGGGAAGAAGATCAATTCCAAGTGGGCAAGCCGGCTAACATAGGCAAGACGCGTGGTACGAAATGTCAGTGGCCGCCGTTCGGCCTTCCCTTCTAAATTTCATCGACTCCGTCGTGGTCGGCCCTTTCAGTTGTGTTTATGAAAACGATATTGCCTTTTGTTTGCTTTTTTTGCGCGTCGCTTCTACGCAAAAGGTCCTCTCTTTTTTTTTCTAACATAATTAAGTTCTTAGGCAACTATATATAAAGTCGTAGCTAATTCTAATGTCGAGGCTTCCCAGTTCTCGTCATCAGTATATTTCCAACACATCGCTTGTTTGCCTTTTCTTTAGGTCTACGTATACGCTAGCCAATGCGTTCTGCAAAGCACGAACTCATAGAGTGTCGCGTTGATTGTTATTCCTTCGCTAGCGACGCCGCTCAACACAAACCTTCAGTACCCCGCCAGGTGCCTGTATTTATCATGTGTCATGTCTGTGTGGACGTCCTACGGTGTCGATTACCGCCCCTCGCTAGGCATCGCCTTTTGTCACTTGCACACGTTATCCTATCTCCCACCGTGGCTTCGACCGGTGTCCGTTTAAACCGCTGTAGCTACGCTTCAACACAGAAACATAGAGCATAGTCGTCCGTCCCCACTTCATCGCACTTCGGTAATGGGGATGTCGTTCATTGCAATGTTGTTTGTCCTTAGCCATGACGTGCTACGATGTGTTTGGCCAACAGTTGCTACGTAATCCCATTGGACAATGCTCCATTGCACCTGCTCTAAAAATGTTTAGATAGATGTGCTTTGTTGAAACAGGACTTTCCTCAGTTGGCGTAATGAACAGCATTGTAATTGGATAATTGAATGAAATTTTGATAATTACTTGTTTTGATTGTTTCTTGCATAGCAACAGATATTGTAGTACTAAAGGCAGTATAACGTTTCCTCATGAACGCCGATGGCCAAGCAAATTGATTTCTGCGCTGATTGTTTGCCCGCTTCCTACGGAAGCGCATGATAGAAAAGGATATTTACGACACGTTTGTCCACATCGAATTTAGAAGCCACGAACTTCGCCACAGAATATTCTAGTGAAAAGGCAGATTTGCCCAACAACGTTGTGCCGCTCAAACGAAGCAAGTCAAACGTATCAGAAGGGAAATTAAAGAGTCGTATATGTAAGGAAACCTTTATTGTTTGGGACGTCATACGAATTTTGCTACAAATTACATTACTTTACCTATACGAACAGGTTTCAGTCACACTCACTACGATATTCTAGATAAATTTACTTAATAATCTATTGAATCTTGAAATAGGGTGTCAGAACCGCATGCCACTACAGTATCAGAGGCTTTTCTAGTAAATCAACTTTTTCTAGTGACAAATTTACGAGTCGTTTATCGTGCCGTAATTAAAATAAGTGATCTCTACGTATTTAGCAGACCTTCATATTGGCTTCGTATTTGCTAAATGACCCTTAGTTTGAGAATGGCCCATCGAACTGCGAACTCGATAATATGGCTACAATGACCGCTCAGACTGGCGAATATCGTGTCTAGCTTCTATCACTTTGGGAGGCTTTAACAGAGCGGATCAAAGTTGTGTAGACCACTTTTTGTCACAGGACCCTTAGACATGTCTGTGTGCATTTAGCCGGCCGAAACATTGTCCAATAGATATGTTTTACATTGGCTCGAAAAAAAAAGTGTATTGTGACTGCCGACAGGGGCAGGCTTCTCAGTACTAATGGTCAAAATGCTTTGAAAATTGATGAATAGCATTACACAAGCCGTAATTTGCAAAAAACAAACCTATGGCAGAAGGCAAACCTTATTAGTTATTCGTAGGGACCTGGTGCTTACCCGATATCCCCTATGCCGTTAACGAAGAAATCTAATGATAAGAATTTAGAAATACACGTAATCCCTCACAATGAGGGACACAATTTTCCATATTTTTCAAAGGTTTCTGCAAACATTTCACATGCTTCAAAGGTTGTATGGTACATTTACTAGTGTTACAGAGATCCTATAGACTGAAATAGATATACATATCATTAGTCTTAAATGTAACTGTTTTTGAATTGAGCGCGGGCAAATTTTAAACTTGCTGCAGGCTTGATTGCAAGCTCCTTGGCATAAACAGTCGCGCTTGTCCTTATTTTCCCTAATATAGGATTTATTCATAATCTAAATAGTCAATCGTCGCACTATGTCGTGTTAAACGGAGCAGTCGACCGATTTTTCTCGGGAAATGACTGAACTCTGTTTGACAGACGTATTGCTTCCGTCGAACAAGCGTGCCAACCGACCCAGATCATAAATTCTATATACAATATCACAATTTTATTGCATTTTTATTATTTCAAGTAAGACGCTCTAGCGATAATTCCTTGTTGGTTCCGATTAGTTACGAAAAAGTTTTTTTTTTTTCTTATAATCACACACTATTTAACCGGCACAAGAGATTAGACGCCGCGTTGTGTAACTAGATAATACATTCTTAGCTAGTAAGTTATGAAGGGACAAATTATCAGTATACCTAAAATCATGTGTCCTGTTATTATATTCGATATCGTATGCGCTGAATGCTCGCCCTTGACTACACTGACAATAGTCAGATTGGAACCCACTTGACAAAACCCTGACCCACTTTCACAATTTCGAAATCAAGTAGAATCAATAAAGGACAAAGAAATAATCCAAAATAAAGCTAGGATCCACAAAGCAAATTAGAGTCTAATATCGATTCATAAAAATAGGTTCAAAACCGTTTCCAACGTGGCACATACAACAGCACTTTAGCGGAGTACCGGTGCCTAGGGATCTCCAAACTTTGGCATTTGTCGCATGTTTTCATTTAATGCGCCCACTTCCTTCAAACCGGTTCAAGATGAGAATCCTCTATGTTTCGAACTTCACGTTCGGTATCGTCGTTGAGCATTGCATCAGAAGGTTGCCTCCAAGTGGAATGTATCCTGTGCCTAAGGTTAGCAGGCCAGCACGTTACCCACGAAGCTAAGGTGATAGTCCACCTATTTATGCTTGTTCTACATAAGCTTAATGTTAATCATAGGAATAAGACGTCGTAAGCTTATTGCAGCTTTCCCATACTTTACCTGTTTTTCTGACCCTAATAACTAGAACATCTTAGCTGTTGTAGCTTTTGATTCTGTTTGCTTCATTGTTGTTCTAGGTGGTAACTTGCTAATGGAGCTATCTCTACAAGGATGTCCGTTAGAGCCTAAACATATATATGCCCAGCCAACTCCTTGTCTCTCTGCAGACTGTTGAAGGTGCGGACGTGTCCGCACCCACAAATGTTCGCCTTTCCTTTCCTTCAAGAAGGAAGGATTCGTCATCCTTTATTCCCGTTGCCGTCGCAATCGTTGCTACCATTGTTACTGACGGTGCTGATGCCGCTGCAGCTGCTGCGGATGATGAAACTGTTGACTCGGCAGGCGAAGCTCACTCGGTTTTGGTATCATTGTCCTCTCGTCAGTTGACATCCGTTCGTGCTTCTATCTTCTGAGCTTCCGGTGTCTTTCTTCTTTGCTTTTACTGCTCAGCTTTCATTGGAGCATATTGATGTAGCTGATATTAAAGCTTCCACCGCCATGGGCCTCAAGACGACGCTGCAATACGCTTAGAGAAACCAGTTCAGTTCCTTCTGTACTTATTTCCAGTTAGACCTGTTTGTTAGTCGAAGGATATCAATATTGATGAATATATGGATTAGACGAATACTATCCACTTAGTATCTATGTGTGCATTTTATATCGATCAAACGGGGTACAAGCTGTCTCCGTTCTCTATGTATATTTATCTTCCTATTATGCCAACACAAATTCTAAGTCTCTGGTCTTGTTTCAACCATATTCCTTAATTGAACGAGCAGTATAAATCATTTTGTTTAGCTGGACTAAGACTATTATATTCACTATCGAACCATCCTAGGGCAATGGGAATCGTTGAAGTAAAACAATAACGAGCATGTTCTTGAAGTTTGTTAGGACATAGGACATACGCCGGACAGGCAGAGGGCTTTTGGCGCACCCAAATAGGATAATCATGTACTAGATGAATGGGGCAAAATAAGTATCACGAAACCGAGCACAAGCACGGCTCTAATAATAGCGGAAATAGATTTTTTACTTATTAAGGCGTTAAAAATGGCCCCAATCAAGTCGTACCTTTGTACTATATACGCGTATTATTTGCTACTTAGTATTTATGTACGGATTGTAGTCGAAGAAATTTAAAACAGTTACGAACTCTCGAGAGCCTTAACGTGCCTACAGGGCATTCGCTGTTTCTTCTCACGATATTTCAAAATTTCAACAATATATCTCCAGCCATATTCGACTATAGCCGGCCGATTGGTTACACTAATCACTTACGTGGTGGACATATTTTAGTTGTGAGTGAGCTCGGCGCACGGCCTCTTTGCCCTCCTCTGCCCCCCTAGATCAAGAATTAGCATTGCACCTATACTTGCCTAAAGCGAGACGAACGTTCTCTGAATGAGCAACATCGTATTGCATTAGTTTTGTTTTTTCTGCGCTGTTTATCTTGGTCATTCGTAGCTGCTGAGCTTAGGCGAGATCTTTCTGGTCGACAACATCGGCAACACGTAAGTAGTAGAAAAAGGTGATATAAATCAACAATGGCTATTACGTGTATGTGCATACCAGTTTGACAGTTTGGCTGATGTTGGACGTGTGGCTGTGACAGATGAGTTGTGCTACGGCGCCGGGTGATGGACAGGAGTGCTATTACTGGAAAACACCGAGCCGAAAACGCATGTAAGAAGACAAGTAACAACCACTAGCAGTAGTACAACGGCGCTGGCTTGGGAAGACGGGAACCTGTCACCTACCCAGGAGTAGCAGATCAGCGTGGGGGCCAGAGAGCGGGGGCGTCCTTTAGTCCTCCCTCTGTAATATCCATCTGTGACGCAACTGGGAACTCTCTGCACCTCCTCTCCAGTCTGGGAGAAGAAGAAACCGACAAACGGCAAAGTATGGACCTAAATCGGTTCTTTAAGGGACTTTATTAATGTAATAAAATACACAAAAATCGTCAGTATTATTTATTATTTAAAGGCAATATTATAAAGTTGGTTTATTACAGCCGATAATATGACCGATCTGTCATTATTTACATGCAAAGATTTTAGATCTCACACAAATATTTGCAAACTTACATCGTTCTATTAGCGTTCATATATATATATATATATATATATATATATATATATATATATATATATATATAGATTCGGTAGGACAATAAGAGATAGTAGCCAGACACATGGGTAGAAGCAGCATTCGATAATTCTGCAACATGTGTCACCGGGGGCACAGCCGAGAGCCTATTGCTGCGACACATGACAAATTTAAAAATGAATACATTTTTTGCAGACATGTCAATTTGTACACGTAAGAGGAGTATCAATAAAAAGTTGATCAGGATAAACTGTATGGCTTCTGGCGTACGGTATACTTGGGAATACAGTTTCGGTACAATGTCAATACGCCTCTGTTTGTAGGCCGCAATACAGCAACGATGTATTTGCCAGGAGCACCAACGCTACAGGCCGCTTTTGAAGTTTCGACTCTTCAGCGGTTTCTTCGACGCATCGCCGACTTCACGGACAGCGTTATACTTCATCCAGAACAGTAACAGTGGCAGGGGTAGGCCACTGCTCCATCAATAGATCTAAAGATGGCACCGGCCATTGTGGAAACGCTCTTAGCTGCAGATGCACAGGCTTTCTGGTCTGGCCTCCTCTCGACACAGGAGCACAAAAATACCCACGCGGCTGAGATAAACGCCAGCAACAGCCGATTCACTACCAATGCCGTGCAATAAAAACATTTCGTCTTTCTCTCTTCTTTGTTCTCGAAATATGCATGTGACCGCTATTCACGTTAGTCGTTGTAACCGTATTTTCGTATCTGTTTAATAGCGTACTGCACAGATAATGGCTTGCGTCTAGACACTGAGAAGCTGCTGGGAAAGTCCCACAAAAAGTGGTCGCAGCTGGGTTCGGCATTAGGAATCTACCGCTGTAGATCTACCTATCGATCGTTCACTAGCCAATTGTGCACCGTACTTAAAAAAGATTTCCAAAAATAATTGAAGCATCTTACTATCATCTTTGCGACAGGTCAGCCCAGTCGGTGTTCGTAGGCAGGCAAGCAGAATCAAGTCCATATAGCTGGTAAAAAAAGAAAATGAGTATTTTTCGAGCGGCATTTTTGACGTTCTTAAATTGTAGTATCTGTTGACTTCCGTTGAAAATCCGCGGTTTTGTCGTCTTATTGATAGAGGTAATGCTAGAAAGTGCTCATTGTTGCAATACGTAGTTCCTTGTCGAATGAGACCATACGGTGATACACCGTCTGCGTCTGGGTGATAACGACGATAGCCAGTTTGAAGGATAATTATGCCTAATTAATTGAGCAGATTCGAGCTGGCCTCGCTCCCTTCCTTCGTTCATCGGGTTGGCAGATCTCGATGGATGGTCTGACTGAAAGAGTCCGATATCATTGATTCGTCTAGCGATCCCATAGCGAACGACGTGACGCATCCTCTCAGTCGACGCGAGCGGCTACTTTAACTAGCATCGATGGACGTAATGCTTTCAGTCAGGCGTCGAAGAAGGTTAGGCCGATTTATACTTAAATAGATTGACTGAAGGCGAACACAGATGTTTACTTGAGCAGTAATAAAGCTTTCATTGAAGAATTAATGAAGGTCGTCGATCAAAGCGGACAGTCATACTAGAAGCACTAAGGGAACGGTTACGTTAACATTTGTTGCGAACGTAGATTCTATATAAGCACTTATGTGTGCGTTGAATAACTTCAGATAAGCGAACATTACTATATATATTCATATGTAGGGCTACGTGAGGCTTTACAGACCGCCTCGTCTTTTAGCGAGCAAACTTCAATTTTATGCCTAGGAAACTTTTAGCATAAATTTTAATAGTATAAAACTTTTCGATTTTCAAGGCGAAGGCCTGGTTCAGTTAACATTCAGGACAGAGCTACAGGAAATAGCTGAATATTTTTTCGTATTTCAGCAGACGTTTGCTGAACGATACAATCAACATGACCAGTTGATTTTTCTACCGCGGTTCTGCATAATTCTATTGGTATAAAGTAAGTGATAAATTGGAAGCGAGTTACGTTTCAAAAATTACTTCGCGTTATATTGCATGACCATCAACCTAGAAGGTTTACGGGCGGCCGCCTTCTAAGCATTGTACAAGAGTGGACGCCGTCGATACTAGTTTCAAAAAGGAATTAAAACAACTACCCTAGAGTATAATTTAGCTAAGTAAGATTGCATAAACTAAGGGATCGTATTTTCGCGCAGATAAGTGGAAGTAATTGTGAGCAATGGGCATCGATATTTTATTAGATAGAACAACGTCGCTAGGATAAGTTCCGCATTAAAAATAACCATGATCATGGATCAGAACTAACTATCCTATGAAAAAAAAGTATGCAGAAGCACGATAATTACGCAGGTTTGTTGCTATTTCCTTTCATTTATCCTCCAGCTTCTTCTTAGAGCATTTCCCTTTTACGTTTATTGATAGGCTGAATGTTTCGCTCGAAATTATTAGTTATACGTGTCGGCCCGCCTAATTTTGCTTCGTAAGCCGACAAATCGAATGTTTTTAATTGATCTTTTCTCTGAGTGTATTTAGGCCACATAGTAAAAGAACTTTTGACGAATATACAGGTATAGTTTTTCTCTCCCATCACACAGATTGCTTTGGACACTGGCGCTCAAAAAGTGTTTGGCTACTTTTGCCCATATGGGCAAATGCGGTTATGTAGAGAGCATTTCTTACACTCGCACGCTATTGATTCTGATGATCTATTCAATGCGACTTGATCACTTGACCAAATGAACGCTCATTTTGAAGCGAAAAGAAATTCCCACGACCAGCAATCTGTCCCTTCCAATACAGTGCGTGCCCTTACGAGATGACGATGAGTAACTTATAACGAGGAACTTGGGAAGAACTAATAGTTAATGGAAATAGTCTTTTGTACGGTTGATTATGGAAAGCAAATGGTTGAGGATAATGCTATTCTTTTGACCGTTACACGATCAGCAAAGTGTTTGGATTGGCATACTAGTAAGGCATAGGCTTCCCCAGATTATTTGACCTTTCAATCTCGTCCCGGGGGTTACTTTGCTTTTTCCTTTGAATGTCATCTCCTACTTTCATATAAGCTATTCAACTTTCACTGGAGTTACTACGGAAGGAGATATATAAAAACCAGACGACCCTCTTGTCTTTCGAGATATGGATATGCGGGAAAGAAGTTAGAAGGGGAGAAAAGTTCAACAAGGATGTAATAAGCATCATTAGTCTCAACGATAAAACCGAGATCTTTTTGAGCTCAGTTCCCGCGGCTCCAGTCCAACAGCGCAAGAAGCAAACATTTAAGACAAAGGAAAGATTCCGTGAAATAACGAGAGCGTTTCCTTGATTTTAATTTTGGTGAAAACACGAAAATTTAGTATAAACCTAAATTTTTGCTTAAATTAGTACATATATACTAACTGATATAACAGTTCAATACAAAACTTATTTATATTGATATTTAAGTTCGCACAATCGATCCTAAACATTTTTCAGTACCAAAAAAAGGTATAAACAAAGGTGCTGTTGACGAATAGGCTGACCAAAAACTTTTGCCGTTTATCTTTGGCGTGTAAACCCTTCTACCCCCTCACTGTGTGTATAATAAGATGATTCCTGTGTATTTTCTTACACAAAACGTTTTGGATGATTCAACGATCGCAGAGGTACTACTTAGATGATGCGATAGGTTTTCATTTAATTCTATACGACGTCACAGGAGTAATTTTACATTTATGATAATCAATATGACAATGACTTGTCCGTAACAAAAACACTTCAGTCCCACACAATAAAAGCTACATATATCGGATGGTTTCCAAAGACTACTGACCATAATATGAATTGCTTTTTTCAGCCCTGTTTGTTTTTCGTGGGGACGCTTATTAGATATTTACTGATAACGAGTTACGGCCTTTTCAATCTGGCATCAACAATTCATGGTTCCCATTTGTTCGATTCGTTCGTGCAACGATTGACCTCATCATCAATTACCGCTAGGAATGGAATCTATTCATTTGCGCAGTTGCGGTCGTTTCCCGTTACATTTTGTCCTTCCGGCAATGGAGACGATCAACCATTCCCTATCATACGATTACCACTTCAGCGCTATATATACGCCGTAGTCCGATACAGGTTCAAAAGAGCCCGTTCAATAATTATCAGCTACATCTATGAGCTGCAGGGTTCCGAATCAACAATCCGTCATGCTCATACCTTTTTAGGATTTAAGCTCTCCTCAGAGAATGAATCTTTGGCCAATGCCAATGCCAAGGCTAGTTCTTCAGGGAAACCTTCGAATAGAATAGCACCCTTCTGGGAATTTCCCGCAGGTGTTAATCCTAAAGATACATATAGTTTAACTATTGCATTTGAGAAATTTCTCTTAAGATAACCGTATCAATGGTGAAGTAATAAAATATATATATATTTTCAAGCAAGCTGGTCTAGTTGAAAAGGTAGTAGTCCATAGATCCGATCCAATAGATTATGTGCGTATTCAAGTTAGTGCTACATCTTCTGTAACTACAGGTGAGACACTACTGGCTGTTGATTTAAGACTCGAAAGCTGCAAATGTACTAGTTGCCTAGTCGAAAGCGTAGAAAAGAACATACACGGGACACGTTTTATTCAAGTTATTTACGACAAAACAAATTTTCACCGACAAGAGTAAATTACGCATTTTCAGATGACAAGTATAAACAGGTATTCGATACAAACGTATGGAACTTAAAAGTCGATAAACCGGCGAACACGTCTCGCACCTTGTGACGTTGTGCCAAATGCCTGCGCGAAGAAAAGTTGACAAGTAGAAGTCGAGACGTAAGAGGGACCTTTACGAAGGTCGCCAGAAGGCCCGCCCTTGATGGGAGAGGGCAGTTCCGAGGCGGGTCTAGGTGATCGTTCAGGCCAAGTGAACCACACGTTGAACGTCGGATAGTTTATCGTTGGATATTGCTGGTTAGAGCTACGTGCACACTAAACGAGTTAATAAAGAAAAATGTAAGCTTTGTTCTAAGGGAAATCCGGCTAAGGATCAATAAAATTTATAGTCCTGTTAATGACACATAGGGTGTAAGTCAAAATCATTTTCTACGATAACAGAACTATTATGTAAAAGTAAGTATGCTTTTGCTTGAAGCTTTGGCTTAGGCCTGCAGTTGGGAAATTATGAAAAAAAACCCATATGATTATTTCGAAGCCAATGTCGCCGCGTCTTAGCGTCGAACGAACCCCATTTTCTCTATTGTAAATGTAATTTTCCGTGATGTATTCTATTGTACTGAATCGATTGATCTGGAAATTCTCTATTTTCGCAACGCAAAGTATAAATAGTAGCAACAATGAAGAGCTCATAGGAATACACAGCGGTTCTCATACGGTTAACTTCCAGAAGATCGCTAATGTGTGCGGCGGAAGATTGCGTGACAGAGGGCCATTCTTCGGTGTTTCGAATAGGCTGTGAAGCTGCGAAATGTGACAACGTACTTGCTTGGCTTGCACGCAAGGGTACGTGCCGTCTCGGCGAGTAAAAGTATGAAAGAAACAGGCAGAACCCGCATTTAACCGACTCGAAGTGGAAACATAAGTTCCCGATTTGATTAGCGGAGTTCTGGAAGCAGGGGTTCTAAATGTCCTGCTGACGCGATTACAGTTTCGCGTATTTTTGTATTCTTATTATCTTAGCATAGTTTAATTAACCACAACCATGGCGCTTCGTGTACTAAAGGGCCTTAATTTCGACCGTTGCTGGTAAATGGCTGGTGAGTTCCGAATGATAAAGACACACCAGTACAAACGCCAACGTTTGCATGTTTTTTCTCCATTATATTGGGTTCTTAACCCCACTTGTTTGCCCTCCTTACGTAGTGTTCTGCATGGTTTTGTTACTATTTAAGGGGCGCGTACATAACGTATTGGTATCCGATAGTTTCTTTGTAAATAGTAAGCAGCAGTAGTGTTTGGAGAACTGACACTGGTAAACGTGTTATAAAAATAACTATCCCGTGTTTTCTGTCAACAACGGTTTTTTAAAGTCACAACTATTATTCTTTTATTTACAATCTGATAATCAACTTACGTTTATATATATATGTCTGCATAGAGACAGGCAGGAAACAAGAACAGAAAATATGTATGCGTCCAATCTCGAACCCTTACGTTCTGCTTCAGCTCATAGATAAAGGCCTCACCGCGTCACTGCCATGGAAAAAATTGTCGACAGGTTTCATTTTCTACGTTTTCATCGACTTCTCGACTCAAGCCCCGGCCCGTTCAATTAACTTTAACTCTTCTTCCTTTAGCGTTTGTCTTCTGCAGAAGATTGTTCTCTAAACACTTGAGGGTTGAATTAGTCACATATATGAGTGTATAGTTTGATGAGCAACATCGGCAGCCATTGTGAGGAATCGGTCCATTGATAAAAACGATTCAAGTATCATGAATTAATGCGCAGTATACGTTTGGTCTGGTCACCCATGATTTGATGATGAGCCACTAGAAAGCTGTTGCGGCTTTATATGGTCTGTGCGAATTTTAAGCTTAGTGAAGGTGTTTGTTCCTTCTGATAAGTTCAGAGATAGGCATTTGACTCAATAGCATATATAGGACTTCGGAACTGCTTAAATAAAGCGGTAAATAGTGGAAGGAGGTCTTCTACTCGTACGACGATGTCAAGAAGTAAGTAAACTCAGATTCTTTAGTATTTCGTCGAGCTTATTTGCTTTCAAATACAATATAGGAGCTAGTGTACCTTGCGATCAGATCCTCCCTTGTTCGTTCCGATTTTTTTTAGTGTGATAGAACAGCAAGTGATAATCGGATTACTTGGTGGCTAGGATGAAATGCCCCGAGTTGCCGCTGGGATCGATGAAGGCTACGGACTGCGTTTGAAGCGTGTTCGTCAATTTTCGCGAAGACGTTATGACTTCCACGAAGAACATTTTTCAGGATCAGACGCGGAAATGGCGGCTGTGGGAATCATTATGGAAACGTAGCAGTAGGCTAAAATGTTAGCTTGAGTCAGCCACCCAGCGAAACCGTTGCATACGATGCGATCACTTGAAGCAAATCATACTATATATATATATATATATATATAAAAAGAAGTTTATATATTAGGTTTTTCTGAATCAAAGTGAATCCAGGAAAGTGTTTCTTTGTCCATTCTTTAAGTTGCCTTTTAACTTTTTTCTAACGACACCTTATTTACTTATATATGTACATGATGCATTTGTTTCTTCCATTAATAAGTAAACATTATAAAGAACAAATATAAGTTGTGCGAGAGTTGATTAAAGATACATTCTTAGAAACTATAAATTACACAACGGCATTTACAGACAAAAAACGCTTGTACATAGCCTAACGCTGAGGTAAATAATCTCGCCCAACGTTCGCGTCGGCGATGTCAAAAGGCAGTGCATTTGAGGTTAATTTAGCTCCCTGAACGGATACTGCTTCGACAGTTTCGCGACGGCTTACGTTTTCTTTTTGACGGCTAGCTATACGCCTCGTCAATGGTCATCAAGGATTTGGGCGGTGCTGTCCTAGTTTCTATCGCGAATTTATAATGCGTAATTAATTGAGTGACGCTAATGAAGTCTCGGTGCTCGTCGATTCCATTAATTTTAGACAAACGAATCTTCTAAGCAAAGGGGACTGATATTCACACAGTTACTACGTTAAAAAGAGTCGCGATGATGGCCTAAGACGAGTATCTATTCATATTCACTGTTAACTTCGTACACGTTACAGGCAATACAAATTAGACCTATATTACCATTGGCGTAGTCAGTGTAAGACATAGTAAATTCATTGGAACAACGTGGCACAATTTACCTGTGCCTTGCCTTATTGTATAACTGTTTATAAGCTTTTTGAAGCAGAGCGGGCCCTAGAAAATTCCAAGTAAGGCTGAAATAGATAAAATAATTAGGAGCTTTGGCTTTCGGGTGGCTTTACATATACTAAACGGTCTGCGAGAACAATAAACGCAAAATTCTGACGAACTGATCGACTCATCTGTATTTTACGACGATCGTATTGGTACGGCTCGGGCAGATTGATTCGACGCCTTTCTACGCCCGACCAGGTGTTCATCTGAGGGGAATTAATACAGGGTTATTGTTTTGTTTCCGCTAGGGCAGATCGACTGTCATGCGTTGACAATGCAGTAACTACTTTTTTTTTATTTTCGCACGAACCGTTTCCTTCTGTTAGCAGTGAACTAAAAAGAACAAGTCTGTAGGACGAGACTTCGCGCTCACCTCTGAGTCAGGTCTCCGTGTTCAATACTGAGATGTATATAGGCCTCGCAATATATCATTTTGTTACTGTTATCCCGCATCCTTCTGCTAGTTTTTAGCAGAAGTCCGTTAAAAGAATTTCGGCGTGTTTTGAACACAAAAACACTGTGTATGTTTAATATTTAACTGTCAGATCATTGATCAGTTCTTGTTGTGAAGTTACCCCTCTACAAGTTTAAGAGAACGCTTGGAAGAACGAAAAGGACACGTTTTCTGTGGTGGTTGATAAGAGCTACCGGATCTCTTATTTCCTCATATAAAAGAAGCGGTGCACAACCACTCTTGTATAATAACTTAAACAGCACTAGACAAGTTTTTTCCATGCACTATACACGATACAAATTATTTCGATAACTCGGCATTAGATGCTATTAGGGAATAGAACAGAATATGTTATGTGGCTCACCCCAATTGCCTGTAAGCTGTGCAGGTTCGTAAGCAGTTGTAGGAACGAGCGTTACGAGGCAAATAAGCACTGCTATTATGGTTAGGTATTATGGAGGCTCTGTGTGAATAAAGAACCGAGCTTTGAACACCTCCTGCGCGTTCGCTCGCTAAGTTTATCTACTTCATGAAGTCAACCGTTACCGTATGGCCTAAAGGACAGTTACCCTAGCTCGTTGCTTTTTTTCTTTATTCATAGGTTAAATCCCGCAAAGATCGCGTGCATGTTGAGTGGCCTCAGCTTGTACGCGCTTTCTATGCACGATGTTCGAGGGTGGAGTAGCTTTTTTGACGGCATCCATAGCCTTATAGCTGCCAATGATACAAATGAGTGGGGACGTTCTTCTCGCTCTCCGAGGCTTCAAATCTATAGCTTTTTCGGAATCCCCTCCACTTAGTGCCGATTAATTCTTAGTCAACCCAAGAGATAAAAACGGTAGGCAGGAACTTTCGTAAGTAAGCAATTTTAAATAAGTTACAGCAGAGCTCATGTAATAATACATCACTAGGAGACAGACATCTCTAGGCGTTACTTTTTTACTAAATTTCAATACTGTATAAGTAAATATCTCAAGTTTACTTGGTTAAAATGTTATGAAATATTTATTGGAGTACATATAAGGTTCTTACGATATGCTTAAACCTGCCTTTCTTTTTTTAAATGGACGAACGTGGGGCTAGCACTGTATTCTGTAGCACTCACTGTAAGGTGACGTTCAAACTTGCTTGATCTACGTATATGGAAACCACGATCTTCTAATCATAACAAAGTTATTTTAATCAAAGCAATCAGTAATTTGAATCTAAGTTTGGCGAGAACACGGATAGGCATTAAGTTCCTTCGAAATGAGGGGAAAACAGATTATGGCGTTCTGTCTTCAACACTACTCGCAAATGTTTTTTCCTATTTGGCTGAAGCTCTCATGTTTGAACAGAAAATGATCTCAGCCTGTATTTAGTGGCATTTAACTGCCATCTTCCCCACTAAATACAGGCTAAACATGTCAGCTAATCTAACAGAAAAATATCAGAAGTCGTTTCAGTTTGAGGCAAGCGCTAGAGACGCATCAGATGCGACCACGTTTCTGTCGAATTATTTCTGAATATATTGCCTCGTGATGTTCTGTGCTTTAGTGATAGTCGTCATACGGTGCCTCCGGAAGACCGGCAGGAAGGTGTTTCGTTTCCAAGAAAACCCTATCTAATCGCAAGATGGCTAATTAAGTGAGATGAGTAACGTCGGATCTTATGTATTTTTACGAAAGAGTTTGACGTTCTTGAGACATAGAACAGCTAATATTAATAATGAAAAGTCAAATTTAAACAGATACCAGTACTATAAGTGAACTGGGCCTAATTCTAAGCAAGCATTGAGCTATTCGGTTGCCGCATAATTTTTCTTTGTGGGTTTTTTGAAGTGTGAGATGATTGCGCATCCACCGTCATGCCGGCTGGACTCGACAGCAACTTATGGAAAGATCTTGGGACAATAGACGAGCACGTACGGCTTCCTAACTGGATAAGCATGGCATTGAACTCATGCAAAAATTGGACACCTCCCCTGGCTGATGCATCGACCCATTCCAAATAATAGTGATAATGGCTCGTAAAAGAGGCGGCGCTAGCAGGCTAGCTATGAACCAGGCTCACTATGAAGAAACTCTCAATATGATCGAATCTCTTATTGACAGTGCAATGGATTAAAATGATATTTAAGTTAAAAGAAGGATATACTTTTTAATTGCGCTTAGCACGTATGGTATTGGGGTTATTGTTTTTATGCTCTTCTAGAGAGGAGGCCATATAAAGAGAACCGCTCATAGTGGTAATCAACCGAAACACCACTCACACGTTAGAGTTTATTTGCGAGTACGTTTTGAGTGATAAAATAGATTGGGATCTCGTCAATATAGTACAGCGGATCCCTGTACTATATTGACGAGAAAAGATGATGTAAGCATAAATAAATAAATCCATCAATGCAGCATTATGAAATAGTTTCAGTCAACTTTACAGGACACTTTAAATCTTTGCTGCTTTTTAAAAATTAATGACAGTTTCATATGTCATGAAACCGTTATGTGTGAAATTCAGTTGTAGCTTTTAGCTTTACAATAGCCAGAGATACCATCCCTGATATGTTCCTAGTGGGCATTATGTGTCGCCCTCCCGTACTTTCCTATGCACGTTTTCTCATCTAAACCCATTACTCGTCAACTATGTTAGCCAAACGTGTGCGCACATACATAGTCCTTAGCGTTGCACATGCCACACAACGATTATGACTACCACTCTCTCTCCCCTCTCAATATAGATATATTTTCGCTTGTACTAGCAACCACTAAAAAGCATCCAACGGCCATGCCAAAAAGTCGCCCGTGCCTCACTCTCCCACACTCTTTCCGTTTTGCTGCTCCTGGCCCTGGTCCTGGTCCTGGTCCTGGTCCTGGTCCTGAAAACGCCGAATACCGACGCTCCAATCGAGCGCGCTCAGCCGCGAGATACAAAGACGAAAAAGCAAAGAAGCGGAGAGGAAGAATAAGAAGACGAAGGAGTAGGAGGAGGAGGAGCAGCAGCAAGATGTGGAGAAGGGAATGAAACGACAGCATTTGGGCATTGGCCTCTCGTTTCGCCGGCTCTCGTCTGCTGCTACGTCCGCGCCTCTTCCGTTCTTCCGTGCTCATTGAAGCTGGCTGGAGACTTGGCCGGGAGCTGATGGTTATTTCCACTGGCGGCACTTGGTAAACTTCTGCAAATGCTTGGATACTACAACAGTATTCCTTAAAGCAGCGGAACCCGTTAGACTTGCTGAGGATGGATGCGTTCCATGGCATTTGACGGTCGACACTTCAGTCCAGCCAAGACTCCCGTGAGCTTTTGCAGGAACGACTTCTCTCTCAGGAGTTTTCTCGCCGGTTGGTTTCCTCTCCTTTGCCTTATTGAAAGCTTATTTCCCCTCAGACGAGTCTGCCACGACCCGGGCCTTCGAGCAAGAAAGAAAACGGCCGCGGGCTGCTGCTGCCGCGTAAAGAGTGAGTGTCCAAGCGAACGGATGGTCCATGACCTCCCCCTGCCAGCGCCCATTGCTATCCTCGGTCTATAACGTTCGTTCTTTGGATCGCGACGAAGCGGCGAGACAAACGCGGGTCAGTGAGCACACTTCTCACCAGTTGCAACGTCCCCTTATGTGTGCGAACAGTCACCCAGACATACTGAAAGCTCATGCACACACACACACACAGAGCGGTTACACTTCCGTATAGCCAGTTGCATTGCGCCCCGTTTTGCCTTGACGGACTCCCAAATGTGCCCTCCCATCCATACGAGAGTGTGTGATGCAGTGGCCAAGTTATTAACCGTGCCAATACTTTGCTTGCCCTACCTCTATTACGCCCCCTTTTGTCCCTCTTCTTTCCTTGCCTTCCTCCTGTCCTGTTTCTATACTGCAATAGCAGTAATGCTGTATAAAGTATGTAGAGTAATCAACGAGTAAAACACCAAGCAGCTCCCCATTGAATGGGGTATGAACTGGCGGTCGGACATTATACACATTGATGTGTCTGATATTAGGAATCATCGACGCACACTTGTCACTTTGTCATCTCTTCTGTTAATAGTTCTACGGTGTGGGCTGCTTGTGAGTGAGTTGCTCAACGACCCAGACCTAAATGCTGAACCCCCTGAAAACAGCTTTTTTCCTTATATAATATAGCATCTATAAATGATACGCGTTATCTTGGTTTGGCTGGTGCGCATGAGACTTGGCTTGCGGCATATATGAATATCATCAACGTTTGAGAAATAGATATTTCAAGGTTAAAAATAAAATAGTGATTTATTTTAAATATGATATTTCGAGGCTAGACGTACAGCTTAATACATTTCTATAACTTATAGTAAACTCTGTAATAGGCCTCTTAGTGTTTGAAAAAAAGTGCTTGTGCCAACGAAATTTGCTGGCTTTAAAAATAAATCTGAAACGTTACCCCTATATCTCAATTGGTACTTTTATGTGTTTCTCGCTGACATAGGGGCTAGCAAACATTTGCCACCGATAATCTTCCCCTCAAATCGAGTACCTAATATCAAGCTGTGCATCTACCATACTCACCTATAAACCTTGAAATTTCTTAATTTAGCTTCAGTGTTTGCTGCTGGACTCTATTTGTCTTGTGATTTGATAGGAATTCAATATTCATCTGTCCGACATAATGGGACTGAGCCCGAGGTGGCAGAATACGATAGGATAGGTCTAGTTAGATAATGTGTGTTTATAATTAGAACATAAAGAGCAGTATGACAATAATAGATCGGTTACTATAGAACTGAGGGGACTCTACAGCTGGATGACAGCAGTATAAATGATAATAGCATAGGTGTAAATGTATGCACGAGATGATAGTTAGTTGCTTCTGAGACCTAAGAGCAAACTTCGGCAGTGAAAAGTTAGTGGCCCAGACATTGCGCGAATGATAATGTCGACCATTTCATGGAAGAAAGCCGGAATATTCTCGAATCGACAACCCATATCATCGACGATGTCAATTTTGCGTATTGTTTTTTGGGCATGCGCGATCGGTGTGAAGGCCGCAGTTTTGCGACGTTCTCCTTTTTAAGATTATTCACTAATACTACTCCGAAAGGACAAAATTAATTTCGTCACGATAACCCATTAGCACTACAATGGCAGCGCACCTCAGCTTCCAGAAAAACTTCGTCATTTAGCATATTCAATAAATTAGGGCTTGGAACGATGTAGTGCCAACAGACAAAAGGTACTTAGAGGTATATTGCTTATACTAAGATAATTAGGTAACTTGAAATGAGCTAGGGAAACGTCAAGCGAAAAAAAAGCTTGTGGTATACGCGCAAACATGCCTATGGATGATCTCTTTAGTTAGTACGGTTACAATATTATATGTAGTAATTACTGCACCCGTTTAGAACACATCGATAGATTTCCGATAAATGTCCAAACCTACTCTAATATTAATCGCTGTTATTTTTACTGAAGCATCAGAGTTGAGGTCAACGGTACGCTCGGTACACTCCGACGTGGCGCTTCTGTAGCTCCACCCACTAAAGAGCATTTATTATTGCCAGTATTATTATCTAGAGCTCTACAACAGAAAAGGGAAGATAGACTTTATACGAAAAGTTGACCATGCCTAAAACAGGTGTAGGGGGGGGGGGGGCATGTCTAGAAGGGTGTGGATGAACGGGCATATTACAGAGTGCTTGTGGGTGGGGGTCAGCAAGTGGTAAAGATAGTGGTGCCAATGATGCACGAAAGTGGCTGTTCTTTTACTTACTGTATTTTGTAGATCGTTTCCGATGTCGAGCATTGCAAAGGAAGTCATTCGATATAATTTACGGTAAATATTAGTCTTCAATATCAGCTGCTGAATTTGAGTTAACAAGGGTTTGAAATCCAACAAAAAGCTGAAAGGACCATCGATGCCGACAACATCTTGAACCAATAACAACCTACGATGGCCATCATACATCAATTCCGACAGAGCACAGGCGAACCATCGCGGGTCCATACTGGGATGCTTGTTAATGAAGTTATTCCAATTCGATCAGCGGGCCATCATGTTGGTCAGTGATATTGTCATTGGTAACCTAAAACGTTTCTCTTGGCCGAGTCCAGGACTAGGCGCGTTTCACAGTTTTCGGCGCCTAGGGCCCTTGGCACACTATCATGGGAACCACAAGATGCGCACTGGGCCTCGTAGTTACGTATCGTTATTAGCAGTATTCACAAAAAAAGTAATATAAATATTACGCGTCGTTAATTCAAATATTTGTACTGATGCTGTGTCCTCGTAAACCCCGTATCCCATCTTCCCTGTGTGATCCTATCAAAGATCTGTGCCCCCCCCCCCCCCCTCTTCTTTGCCCTTGAGAAAATAAGGAAGATGACTCGAAACCAATTCGTACGCCGTAATCCCATCCCACATATATCTCGGGCATATTTATTTTGCTGAGGGAAGAACGATTTGCGAGCATTATCGTCAAATGAATATATGTATGTGATTGCACACAGACGATGATCTCTATGGAAGTTTACCTCGAGGCATTCAATCCTCGTCCAAATTGCGTTCCTTTGCAGTCCAAACGTTCGGCAGCTCCTGCGAGGTCGTATTCGAGGCGAATTTGATCAGTTTCGAGTTGTTTGGATGTCGTCTCCACGATGCGTAGTTTCACCTTGATTGAAACTGCCCACCCTTCAATGGAAGATATGAGAGATGGGGTTTTATTCGAGCTTCTTGGAGAGGCGGGGGATGAGAAGAGGCAGGCCCAGTTCACTGGTTGGCCGAATCCAATATCCAACATGACATGTTTTGCTTGTATACGATACAGACAAATTCGTTTGACACTGGCTCAAAACACTATGTAGACGATCCTTTAACGCTGGCAACTACGTACGCTTCTTGTGGTATCTTATTGTGTTTGTGCTGAGTCAGCATTTGCGTAACGGCCTTGTTACTGCCCATAAGCGCAGCATAACAGTTTAAAAAATTATTACTTGGTCGTTAAATTAGATCTTAAAATTACAGTAAGATACGTGATTATTACTTCTTCGACGAATTCGAGGTTTCAAACAGGTGCCTATTGTCCTGTCCCTGTGTTGCATGAGCAGGGAACTTTTACCCTTGATCGCACCCTTGCCCTTGTCAAATAAAGTTCGCCCAAAGAATAAAATTCTCTAAGCCTGTATATTTGTTATTTAGCTGAAAAGAAACTTCAGTAGGAAGAACAACAAGAGCTACCTGACTCGAGAGCAATTCGTGTTCTATTCTTAACGTGTTCGACGTGAGTGCAGACGACTGCATTCGATGTTGGCGTCCTTTGCAACGTTCCCCAAGCCTCGCTGTGAAAATAATCACCCTCCATCAGCTCCATCTGAACTTTCTTTCGGAAGGAAGCAGCATCGTTCTTGTCGTACCGTTCTTTGTTCTTAAATACCATTCGTTCTCTTTAATTTCTCGCGTTAATTGCGACACATTCAACATAAACAGTGTTTCTTTCCCTCTGCGCTATTTGGACAGGTGTGCAACCTTTGAAAAACCCGCTATGCCCTTAGTGCTAACGGTTTATTAATAGGTACATGTAAAAAGTTGCACCTGTTAATAAACCTTATCTCTAACATAACTAAACCTATTTAAGTAGCGTGCGCTGTATAGTGGTGCTGCAATTAAGTCGAAAGTTTTAACTTTTTTTGCGAGCCTTCAGTGTATGTTTGTTTCAAGCATCTCGAAGCGTGCACTAATTAGTATGAATTAGTCGTCTCTTAGAGTTCGGAGCTCCAATATATGCGCTGTATACGTCCTTTAGACAATGCTTTTCTCGGTTCGTCTCGACATGATTCGACGCCCGAGTCAGGTCACAAAATTTGCTAGGAAGTTTACTCGAACTATATATAGCGGGACATTCTGAACACTGCGCTTGCTATCGCGTGCTCCGGAACCGTTTGTCATTGCGGAAGTCGGGAGCTTACGACAATGAAAGGAGCACAGCCAAAAGTCTTCTTTCTACATCGCACTGTTATTCGTTGGCCAATTTCAAAGCTTGTCAACTATACTCACACTTTTTCCTTAGAAACGAATTGTCATTTACACTGGCCTATCTCTTCTGGAAGCTGAACGAGGGAACCAGTCAAAGGAGATGTTATTATCTGCAATACACACGTATTATAAACGTGTTCTAATAGCTACTGCATATGTTCGCCCGATCAAAGAGTCTACCGACACGTATGTTTTCGTTAGAGTATTTACAAATAATTGTCATGTTTCATGCTATTTTTCTAGTCATAGGAAACTCTACAGAGCTCGGGCTATGTTAAGCGTACTTACACCTTAGACTTCCTGAGTCTAGAATCAGAGTCTAGACTAGAATCAGAGAGAATCTTAAGAGAATAAAGCAAGCTTATGTTAATTATCAAAGGAGAAATTAAGGTAGCTTTTATAAATCTGCTTTTTGTTGGACCAAACGCTGAGACTGGAAGACAGATAACATGACATTTTCTCTATCAGAACATTCACGCCCGTTAAGCAGAAACTTTTCCGGAACAACGGAAACAATATGTCATTCCCGCTAACTGGAACACTTGCGGTGGCATCTGTTTGGAACTTCTCTAGCTGCCTGCTGATATGAAAGTGGAAACATTGCTTTGACCGTCAAAAAGGCCGCTGCAAGACTAAGAATAGGTTATAATATAAAATAAAGCACCTGATGTTTTAAAACGAATAATACATTTATACTATTATTCACGAAGAAGCTGAATTCCGATAAATAACCCTTTCTCCAAAAATGAACGAATCGTTTAACCTTCGCGGCGCTGGATAATTGCTTGTGATCCATGTCTATATGGACAAAAAAGCAGGGCCTCTGTTTTTTTTTTGCCAAGTAACGAAATTTCGAGCTTCCGGTAGGGTTGAGAAAGTTCATGCATCAGGCGTTTTACTCGCAATTTCTCCCACATGGCGCAACGAGCTGGCGTTATGTCGATTGTATAAAAAATCAAATTAATTGCACACAAAGGCTCGGATGCAGAATGTCTGTCGAAACCAAACACGAAGTAAAGCTCAAGTTTTCGAGACAAATAAGAGTCTATCGAATACAATCTATATCTTAGAAAGCCGTTGACCGCAATCACAGACGGGAACCAAGGTTCTCCTTAGGGGTTCCTTCAGTGCCGACGAATCGTTCGACACAAATTTATGTCGTTTGGCTTCGTAGTTATCAAACAATAGAGTCAGTAAGTTTTAAAAAGGTTACGCGAATCTGTCCGACGTAAAAAACCAGAATGATACAGAAGCATGGTACAACAAGTTAGGGTCCTCAATTGCGACAATGTACCGGCTCGCACCTTGCTACTCGTGCTGTAGTTTTTGCGGAAAAAAACTCAGTGCGTGCGTTGCGATAGCTCCTATGTTGACCGGACCGAGCCCTTATGGCTTTTTCTTATTCCCAAAACTAGAGAAAAGTTGAACATTTTTCTTCTTTGTTTCTTTTTTTTTTTGGTCCAATAGAAAGGATGAAAGTAGAATAGCTAATCGAGCTAGGGGCTATCGTGACGCTCGAGTTTGACAACTCTTTTAAAGACTGGGAAAAACGGTGGTGTAAGTATGCTGCATTTGGCGGGAATTAGAGTGGGAGAGCTTAAATTGAGACGACTAAATGAATAGCTACCAGTCTGAAACGAACGACTTACTTTTGAATAAAGAGGTGCGTTTTCATGTTACGTAAAGGATGACACATTTTTTCACTAGCGAATTCAGTGAAGTCCAGTATTTTTTAGATGTATGTGAGATAAACACAACCCCGATACACAGCTATTCCAAATTTGCTCATAAATTCTATAAACTTTAAACCATGAATTGTTTACGGCTGATTTTTCTTCTAACGACTCTTCGCCGCGTCGACCACTTTTTTAGGGGAAATGATTCAGATTAAGCAAATATCTCAAGCAAAATTGTGTAAGATCTGATCGACAATTGTCAATAACAACCCCCGTAAAGTGTCCCAGATTTTTTTATCTTCATCGATACAATCTTAAAAGTAAAATGATCTACCTTCGATCCCTTAACGCGACCGAACTGTATAAGGGATGAAAAACTGTAAAAAATTTATTGCAATACGGAACGTATTGGGATTTTATACAAGGACAACAAGTTACAGATGTTAAAGGAGAACATATTTAAACTTTCATAGTTTGCAAGGAAATAGGTTACTCTATATTTTAGAGGCTAGGTATACACCAACAAGAGGTACCCGAACTCCGAGAGTTTCACGGGTTTCCTTGCATGAAGATGGATAGGGAGGTTTTGTTTGATACGTTAGAAATGCCAGCACCGTTATCAACCCAGTAAAAGTTGCTACAAGTCGTTTGGGTTGCAGCCAGTCGTGGAGCTCAATTTACTTGCTCTAAGAATGCCAGCTTTTGAGGCGTGCATTTCAATAACCGCTAAATACTCCCCAAATCAATGTTAGTTTATGTGTCTGGGGACCTACTAGTATGCATCAAGCTGCATTTGGAAATGGGCAAGCTTTTTTACCATATAAATTTTACCTATACAAAGAAAACTCTCTTTCATAGTGCAAGCCAGCTTTAAGTGATGCAGTTACTGCGCAATGATCAACAACAAGACTGACAATGAATCATTGCAAGTAAATTTTTATGAGAAGAAATACGGTGGAATTGGCTTTGCCCTGTTTGGGCCTTGAATGAAGCTATCATTAGCACTTTGTCCATGAGACAGTATCTGCTGAGATTTTGGACGTAAATATATATATGTTGAAATTTTGTAAGGGAAGGACTTATTTATAGATCCTATTTAAATTGTTGTCTCCATCGCGATAGACTCTTGCGTGTCTTGAACCTATCAAAGTTTCATCTTCTGTGAATTCAATATTGATCTGAGCCGGAGGATCAACGAAGATTGGAATGGAGTTTCGTGCTCCGTAAGAAAATCGCCGAAGGTTGCAAAGGGCAATATTGGAGGAAAGAGAAAATTGTCGAACCATTTTTAGCTCCCCCAGCCGTTCGTTATTTGGGGCAAGATTTGCTTGACAGCAGAGGCCTAAATCCATAGAAGGATGACTAGCAATTATAAATGAACAATTTCAGATAGCTCAATTATATAGAAGACTTTGAGAGGAGTTAGCGGGAAAAACGTCGGAGAGGATCTCCATGACATGATTCGGTATCGATTTCTAGCGAAAAAAATGGAGTTGGGCATGGGAAAGACTCAAAACACTTGAAACACTATCTTTAATTTTACAGCCTGAGAAGTGGCATACACTTGTAGCGTCTGTGCAATTATATTATTCTTTGAAGTTGAGCTGAGGCTGGTTTGGCCTTGTGCAAGACGTTGTTTTTTCTACACTTCTGACCAGGTTTTTCCCTACAGAAAACCTGGAAGTTTCCGCATTTTATTCTAGACTACCGATAACAGTCATGAGACGCCAGTATTGAGGCGGGCTTTTGAAAACATGGTGCGAACCCTTTGGGACATGCTGGCTGCTTAGAATAAGTCGATGGAAAATTGGTGGAATATACCATTTGCTCAGATAATGCTTGTTTGTGGTCATTTTCAGCAGAGACTAGTAGTATGTTCGCAAAGCAAAAATTTGTGGCTCATCAACAAGTTCGTGTTCTTTAAAGTCGCGTCCGAAGCCTACCCGAATTTTATAGACATAGCGTTCTAACTTACTTCGCATTTGACAGACAATTGGATGAAAGTTAACTTTACTCAGTCGGGTATCACTAATCCTTCCTGAGTTAGCGAGAGCCTTTGCTTACACGAATGGATCTCGAGTATATCGGCGTCCAATTCGGTCATGCGTTGAACATTTTGCGCCGAACGAGAAACGACACAAACCAAACCTACCTACGTTTGTCGGGAACTCACATGAAATTGGCAGCAGCAGCTCGAAAAAGTATGCTTCTCGTCTCTATCCACATAAATATTTTCCGCTACCATGGAACATATTTAAGTAGAACTTGCTACAAAGCAATATGAGTTACGAACTTACGACTGGCGTTCTAGATGACTAAGAATGATGCCAAATGTGCCTAGACAGGAATCAAATAGGTAGCCGTAGAAAGCACCTGGTACAAATAAAACAACAACAAGCTAACGCGAATAAAACAAACAAAGAGGAAAGGCTTTAGCATAAATCCTAAGAGAAATAACCTATATGTGTGAAGAGTGGCGACGACCGTGTTAACGATGACGGGGAAAGTGACGAGCAATAGCACTTAATTACACCTCACGACCTACTTCTAGCGATTACTAGTGTGAAAACTCGTTACATAGCGGCTATGCAGCATTAAAGCGTTGTGTCTTCTCGATATGGCGTGAATTTCTTCTAGATGTATGTTGAAACTATGTTCATGTCATAGTTTAGAGCTGTAGCAAGCAAGAGACAGAGTAGAAATTAAGACAGAATATTCTCTTGCTTTATTAGGAGGCTTCACATACGTTTGGCATGATTCTCACCAGACCTTCGTTGTGATTTTGATTCCTATTTCTTCAGAGCCCTTGAGCGGATATCACATGCGCAAAAATCCCTGAACATGTCCGTCAAAACTTGCATACAGTTATAATAAAACGTTCACAAGGTTCTTTGAGTATGAATAGTAGGAAAGATCTTATGCTGTCCGCACTTGTACTCTGTCTGAAGGATCCTATGTTAAATCGTCGATGCACAACAGAATAGTAGAGATAGCACTATGGACTTCCGTCCTCGATATGTTTTCGTTGTCACAGTTCAATTCAATAATGAACGTAATAAAGTTAGAAGGTACATTGTATTGTCAAAATGATCGCAGTTCCCCTTCTGCCACTTTTCTCCCACAAAGTTCAAGTGGTTCAACTTTTGTACCGTTTAAAACTCACAGATCACTGAAGTTGATTCGAGCAATCCGTCGTTATAAGAATGTCGTATCAACGGTACTTCCAACTATCACTTCAAATTGAAGATAGCGTATTTGCAACTATCTTTACTAACAAATCGCTTATTTAATTTCTTTTAAAAACAGTCCTTCTATAACCTCATGATGCTCCGGTAGCTACTGAGGCATCTGGAGAATTCACCGGCTGTCAAGAAAATTAGAGCTGACAGTTAAATGCTCAGGAGATACTGAAAACATACATAACAATATATAGATATATGTTAAAAATAACTTTAAAAAAAATGCATTATCATTGTGCTGTTTTTTCTGCTACAGAAAAGTTAGTGAATGGGGTGCAGTAAGGTGCTTTCAAGGAGACTGCTCGCCCACAGTTTCAAACTACGAACATCCGTGATTTTTAGTCATTACGCATTCGTTAATACCACCAGCGATATATTTAAGTCACAAAATCTGAACATCTTGTCAATTTAACAACAAAACGTTAAGAACGTCACTATTCGAAGGCAGAAGGACTTCGATGATATAGGTCGAAGAGTTCATAGGGATGCACATATTCTAAAAATAAATTATATTGCCTCTAGAGCTTCATTCTGTATGGGGAGTAACTGCATTTGGTGGTCCTTTAGCGGGCGGCAAGCTTCTTGCGATGTTTAAAAAGAGCCAATCGGCCCTAGCTTGAGCTGTTTATTATGATACTCAGTATACTCTCATAGGTTAGACAGCTTTTCAGTATGCTTATTGATTCATTTGTCACTTTCTTTACTTGGACTCTCAATAATCCTGGCGGAAGTAATTTGCGTCAAATATTACAAAGCCAATGAACATCTTCTTAGCAACGCACCTATTATTTTTTTTTTCTATTTCTCCCTCTAATCTGTTGTAGGCTACATCGAAGATTGTGGTAACAATTGCTCATCATTTTAAACTCTAAAATGTATACTGGTTGGTAAAATCTAGCAGTGTCCAGCCAAAAGGCGAGATCTACGCTGAGCTCTTTATGTTGTGTTGCATATCGCTTACCTTGGTAGAACTTTTTCGCCTCCATAGAGGGACAATTGCTTGTTGAGAAAGTTTCAGAAGCGTCGACGTTGTCGCTATCGGCACTTCCACGGTTATGCGTTTTCTCTACGCGGTCGGTATGTATCAAATCAATGTTAGTCCTGATAGCCCTTTTATGCAGAGGCTGAGGAGGTCGAAAATTGTTCCCTAATGGAGCCATTGGTGATACAGTATCCCCCTGCTTTAATTTTCGCATGACTGCTAGCTGTTCAAAAAAAATAATAAGGGATAGATCGAATTAAATGTTGGTGGAAATTGAGTAGGACTCTGCAAGAGAACCTGTTGTAACGCTTCACGCCACAGCATGCGTCTTAGCCCACTCATTAATTTCCCGTTCAGTTTATACGTCTACAAAACATGCATGTACCTTTGATTATTAAAAACTGCTTTTAGAATTTTCTAGAAAAGGAGCTGAACAAACCAAAAATATCAGGATTTGGCCATATGTAAGCGCATCCACACGCTTATCGTAATAAAAGTCAGTGTGGAAGTTTTATATTCCATTAAAGAGCACATTTAAATTTAAGAAGGGACGCTCATTTTACGCTTTGAATAATACATATGCACAAGAAGGCTCAATTAGTCATACACCTGTGTTAGATAAAACATTCAGTGAAATGTTCACCCACCCATTCAATGGAATGCGTTTAATGGGGCTCTTGGCAGTTGACTCACAACTTACCTGTTGCGGTGACATGTACAAAGGTCTGTTGAGGAGTATCCACGTAGCTGTTTCTTCACATCCTGGCGCTGTTAAGGATCCTTCATACGTGATAAGGGCTGAAGTGGGGGGCAACAGTTCGTGAATGGAAAGGGTCTTCAGTGGAACGCTGTCACCTTTATACGTGATATGTTGTAACTGATCTGTGAGCATTTTAAGCTCTAAGTTAGGTTTGGACATTTTTGATTCTTTTGGGAAGCCTTGAACACCTCGGCCAAGCGCTTCTTTCGGATGCGTGACCTTAACAAATATCGACACCACAGCAATTCCGTGGGCCCGGCTTCGAGCCTCAGATGCGTTGTCATACAGCTCATTGTTGTACCCGTAAATCTGAATCTGTAATCAACGATAACATAAGTAATTCAAATTACTTTGATGAGAGGCAACCGTAGCATAGAAATATAGAGAATCTCAATGCATATCACAGGATCTTTACATAATCTTCGGTATTGAGATCTGTAGCAGAGACACAAGGAGAATACTGAGGTCTCTTCTGGTGTCGAAACCTTACCTCTGCGGGGAAAGCGATGCCGGCAAGAAGGTGCTCTGATCCCTGATGATCTCCTCGGCCAAAATGCAACTGTATTTCGTAGACTCGATATGAATACGAGAGGGGCCCTCCGCTAATATTTACGGAAGGTATATAATCGTTCCTTGCAGTTCCTGTTAGCCCATGGTCGGTCATATGCCCTGTAGTATCCGACTGAAGACCAAGGGTTTCTCCAGCTGACGTGTCAGGGGTTTCTAGACGGAATACAATTCCTTGCCCGGTATTGTGAAGAACTCCACGTACTCGGGCCTTGCTAACCTGCAGGGCCAGTAACTGTGGATCGAACAGTAGTCTCTGGGGTTCAATATTGATCGGTGACTGACGGCGACCTGTGCTGCATAGGCCCCATAATCCTGGGTTTAGCCGACCCCAGAAGTCCGGCCCTATGAAGTACGATGAAATAACATTCCGAGTTGCAACGAGCCACATTGAGGACTATTTCCCTTGCAGTCTTAAATTAACGTTATATGAACATGTAGATAATTTGCTTTTTTTTTAGCGGTCGATTTAGATTTTTAGCAGTCGTGCAAACAGAAACGTTATGCTCTGAAATCCCGTTTCGAGACCACGACCTTAAAACGCAGTTGCGTTGCATATTGCTTTTGCAAACCCCCGATTTTAGGTATGAAGCTACTCTTTACTAGGACTTTAGCTGAAATTCCTCGGAACCACGCTACAAGCTGTAGCGTCTATAGAGTTGTAGAGACTAGTTTGGAAATATTTCGAATAGCGACGTAATAGTATCTTAGGTAGTCAAACACGTAACTGCATGCCCGTTTTTATGACGATCCCAAACGGGTTTATATGATCATTGACTTTATCTCAGCTAGAGATGGACTCCGAAACCTAATGATTGTAAATTAAACGCCTGAAATATATTCATTTCGTGAAGTTCTAACAAAACAAACTTGTCATCCACTGAAAAGCAAACGAAGTATCGAAGTTATTCACTTTCTCACATGTTCGTCACGAAAATACGCGTACCAATAACATCTTTTTATATTTGTGAGAACTTCCACCTCTCCCGTATGAACCTTAATATCGTTATACGAGCAGTTTAGCAGTAGGTTCATTAATAGGTCTGCTCTCTTGACCGCTAATAATATCTTCCCTAAGTTTAGCTTCAGAAAAGATCCCGCTGCATAAATGTGTCTGCAAATACCTGGCAAATCCGGCACATCAGAGAAAAACCACTGGGCATTTGTTTTCCGTCCAAGTTTATTATTTTTTTTGTGAACTAGTACAACGGTAGGGTGATTACCTGAGATGCCTTCGTATGTCCACCAATCATTCCAGTTTGCGCATGAACCTGAAATAAATTAAGCTTTTTATTGTTAAGGTCTACAAACAACTAGAACACACATGCTATTTCGTCAAGTTTTCAGATGAAACAACTTCGTAAACTTTAATACACAGAGAAGTCACTAAACATGGAGACCTCTATCAGACATCGGAGAGCAAAAAATTATATACACCTAACTGTTCACTGACTAGTAAAGTAAACACCAAACCATTAATCATTCGTCGTAGTATCAAACTCACCGCTGATAAACAGCACGAGCAACGTCACACTGGAATTGATCAAATCCATTTGCTACCTGCTTGATATTAGATAGACAATGGGGTAGTTTTGCTGTTTTCAATACATGTTTTTCATCGTTCCACAAAACTTTCAGTTGTCCGAAATAGTTCTCGTTGTGTGTGTATGCACAAAATTATCCGGTGAATATACCCACGCGAAGTACCAAAAAACAATTGTTTAACTTAAGCATCCAAACTTCACCAAACAACATCACAATCGTTTCAGAAGGGAGCGACTCCTTGTCCTGTAGCTCGAAGCATGGGTGTGGACGATGTCATGGCTGGCTTGTGTAACTTGCCCTGTATCGCTCACTCCTGGGCCCGCCTCAGTGACTTACCCTTTCCTTCAGGGGCGGGACCTTCTGTTTTCTGTCTACTAGCCCTGAACAAGCCTGCTTTGCGTTTTAGTCTGTGGCTTGCGAGGATAGAATACCACTGCGATACCTCTCCTTGACGGAATCGTGAAATAGTGTGTTTTTGGCCTATAGAAACAAACTAAATCTTACCTTTTGGTAAGGGCTGAAACCTCTTAACATTAACATCTTTTATAGCATGCAGTACTTCCTCTGACACAATTAAGATCAATCCGCCAAGTATATGATCCGAATTTTACTCTCGTAAGGTATATTTTCTACCATTCTGTTGCTGGAAACAGAATTTCAAGAGAGATCAATTCGAACAATTTTACACCTTTACTATTTTAGCGTAAATAGCAAGTGAGATTGTTCATCAGTCTACACAAAGACCTGTTAGCGCAGATCAGCAGCGTCTGTCAGTATTTTTCGTATATCTAATAGCAATTGTTAAACAATCAGTATTAAGCCCTATATACAATCAAGGGATGGTTTCTTCCACTTGAGATACGTTTGAAACTATGATGGGTTATGTATTCCCACAAAAACTTAATGTCGTTGGTTAATATACATGATATTTTTTGCTCATACTAATTTGACCATAAACTTCTTGCTATATTTATGATAGCTGTCGTCTCAAAGAATGTAAGAATATAGTAAGAACCCCAGTCGTACATGTTCGGTCTTTTATGCTTAGTGATCCTGGTTTAACTGTTCTAACGTGAGATCCCATAGAATGAGTGTACCAGAGTGAACTCACTTTAGAACAATTGAATTTACATATAAATGCCTTTAGTCTATCAAGGATTGGCCTGTGATGTAAAATATCGAAATCTTTTTTGCGTATATTTCAATACGAGCAGCTATATGCATGATATTAGGTAAGTCTCGATACGATGTCCTTCGGTCTCTTATCACTTCGCTTCTCTTACCTCTTGTGGTACGAGAATATTAAATTGAATTGGCAACGTTTACAGGGGGCTCCTTATGTCAATCAACGATTCAATAGACAGAACGCAAGCTCGCTTAGTAGGTTTTTTGAAGTCCTCGTATCGTTCACATTAGGTCACCAAACGCCCTTTTATGGTAAGGAGGAACTTCAAACGGGGAACTTTTCGTGATGGTTAAGCGTGATATAGTTATTGTGATTGCGTTGAAGAACGGATTAAAGCGGACTAAAGAGCGCTTTTATGGGCTATACCCGGCCAGTTCTTCAAAAACGTTCCTTCTATCTTTACAATAAAGAGTAAGGAAGAAGTGATGTGGCTCACACAACAGACGCTTTCCAGATAACGAAGTGGGCACTCACAATCGCCAAAATCGACAGCGGCAGTCGTCAAGATAGACACTTTCACAAAATAGAAACGAACCTTCTTTTGACCCATTTTTTAACCCATTTGAACCCATTTTTTAATACATAGCTTCTAAACTAACAAAGTAAGATTTATTTTTTTAATCACACCTGCCATGTGATAAATATCTATAATGAAGCTTGCACCAGAAATTATATACTGAACAAAATAAGACAATGACAGGTCGACATGTATGCCCCTATGCATTTATATTTTAATGTTATGATATTAGTGATAATAGTAAAAGCGTCATCGCATATCGCTGGGTCCAACTTCACCTTTGTCGAAATTAACGTTTTATCTAATAGGTCGCGCTCAAACTTCTTGCCAGTTACTGATACAATTATTCATTTCATCAAGGGAGTACGATCGGGTCTGCCTCATATCAGAAGTCGTCGACTGCATGATAAAAAATCCCGGGATCATAAATCTCGCTCACTTCCTTTAAGGATTCGAGGCTATTTTCCTTCTGCGGCTGTATCGTAAATCATTTGTTAGAAAGATTTTCGCTTCTTGGGAATCGTTCGTTTGATAGAGGATGGAGCTGTCAGCTGCCACACACAGTGGTGGGTAGCACAGTCGCCAACGTACAACGAGTATGTATATTTACGACATCGATGTAATACGAATATATCTTGTCCTGCTAATCGACTAACCCCAGATGCAACGGAGATGACAGTCATATTTAGCAGAAGCAATTCATCTTATATTTACTTATATGCACAATTTTTGGGAAAAATCTTTTTGTCAGAGATCTCTTTTTTAGGAGAGCGTGGAAACTCGTTAACGATGATTCGATACAACCCCTCCACGGTTATGTGAAAGTTACCCAGTTAAAACTTTCACAATCGTTACGGAAAGCTGATCTGCAAACGATAGGTAATTCAAAATGCCGGGCCCAAACGCTACATTGTCTCTTCCCCTTATAAGCCTTTAGACCAAGTAGGCTATAGCATTTACGTGGCCTACAATTCATGCCGCTGATGGAACACAAATGACACACAAAAATAGCATTAATTACAGTGAAGATTTGATGCGCGTTACGTTAGCTCAGGAAGAAAGATGATGTGTCAGCTGCTCCGGTCGCCTAACTTAACGAGTATTTTGACATGTCAACTAGATAAACTAACTAATTTCACCTTGGTGAGGTTGCCCACCCCATCATCCTTTTTCAATTGCCGCAGGCTATCTTTTGAGCTCTGAAGTGCGAGTCATCTTTTCGTTTCTTCTTTCTGCTTTTCTCTCTCTGACCCAGTGGCCCAAGCGAAGTTGACACAAGTCACCAGTCAGTAGTTCTTCATTCTCTCAGAAGCTAACACAGTGTCGCACTTTTCCTCCTTTGTCCAATCTGTTTGTATGGACTTGTTTACTTTTGTTTCGTTATTTGACAAACAGCACATAGCAACTGGAATGATGATGCAAACACCATGGTCGAAAACTTTGCACCTTAGCCTATCGAGACTTCCATTCGAGAGTAATTGTAAATTCAATTTTTGTGAAGTAGCTATTTTACTAAAGCTAAATAATCTATTTCATACCTTTAATATTGACCCGCATCGAACAATACGTTAATAATTAAAAAAAAAACGAGTCGTTCTTGGAGAAGTCTTGGTAGGTGCTCTACGATGGCCGAATGTCGCGCTTGTCTGAGTCTATTTAAATATACAACGTAGAAGCTCTAGAAGTTTTGCTTAAAACAAAAACCAAAAGAAAAATGACAAAAAAACGGCGGCATCTGATCAACACATGATTTCGTCTATGAAATATTTTCCTAGTTCTTAAAACCTTGAGAAGTACCTAAACCATTGACATTCGTTAGTTATGATTCACCACATGTCTCCGGACTCCAAGTGAGGCTCGAATTGGTCTGTATGTTCTGTCACCATAGGAGGTAACGTTTCCGTCCCCAGTTGACAGAGCCTAGGCGAGAGAAAGTGACTCGTGTAGTCTCAATGGTGGTATGACTGTCCGGGCTCACTGATTTCACAGACGGAAGGGTCAAACGGAAGTGCTTGGACAGCACATTATCTCCGTATCCACTATCCTGACAAAACAGGACCCATGCGCCGTATTGACACCCCTTACCGTTAGCCAGACCAAAAGAACTCATTCGTAGTCCCACCGATTTTAGCAATCAGTACACATGACCTCAATAAACTTCCTTGCCAGAATAGCTTCGAAGTCGCATAAGGGGATATCAGCCAACTGGCATCAAACTTTTATATAATATTAGAGATAAAAAAAAAAAAAAATTATAAATATTAAGTTAAACAGCCGTAAGTTATTAATGATGAATAGAAAACAGTGCTAGCAGAGTGAACACGAGAAAAACGGAGTATTTATAAGATCCACTTTATTATGAAGTCTATTGTAAGTGGTAGCCTCTTCGGACATACCACTGCATAGCCTATTATTAGACTTCAGATTAAAAGGTGTGAGATAAAGCCAGTTAAGAGTATCAATTGTTTGTTTTTGCAGTCAATGGCGGGTAACGAATGGTCGAAGACGGACAGCTGTCCTAATTTTCGGTCGATTTTTTTCAATGGTTTGGTAAGATCTTATTGCTGGTTCGAATAAACCATTTAGTAACAACTGTTGCAACAATGCAGGACCCTTTTCCGATCTGATCCAACAGGTAGGATCATCTCATCTATTGACGCAGATCGTAGAGCTATTTTTTTTTTTTATTTACACATTATTGTCGTGCAATATGTACAATGTCATATGTGAACTGTTTTTCATTCATGTCGCACCCAAACACTGGGCTCTTTGCTAGCCCACTGTTTCCACATGGCTTTAAACTAACTGTGGACATTTACTTCCGTTGCTCTCTAAGTCCACTACTCACACGTCATTGTTGCTCAGCTCTCGAGATCATTTAATAAAATTTTTCCATAATTATTTCTAGTAACGTTTCTGACTCGTAAGGAGCGTTCATTTTTCTATGGCCTCTGCAGAACTTGTGCCTTCATCGTAATTAGGTTGCAAGATACTGGAAACTTTCGCAGAAGTATTTCATCTTCAAGGCCCTCCTTTTTGAGTCCGAATGAAATCATTCCAGCAGTTTTATCACATCTATTACTACCAAATCTTATCTTTTAAATGATGCTAACTCCAACCCGATGCGACTCATATCATCTGCTATTAGAGCTATTTAGTTAAAAAAAAAAAACTGTCAATAATTTTTTCGTTTCATTTATTTAAAGAACGTCTTTTTTGATATTTCTTACTTGGGAAAAAGTTATCAGTCATTCTTATAGCAGCAAAATCTTAATGCTATCGGTTTAGCCTGCAGTCGTTGGCGCGTCTTGTAAAAACTGCCAGGTAATAACGTAACTGATAAATAGAATGGATTCTTAATATTTTCTTTTAATGTTATTTATCGTCCCACTTTTCCATCTGTTGAAGATGTATACACAAATGAATAGGTGTTATGTTCATTTGCTCGTTACTATTTGGTTGTTTTTACTATATGACGCAGGCCCTCGAAGGTTAGGGTCTCCTAAATTATTTTTTGTTGTTTAGAGGTAAGTAATGGCCTAAAAGACTGCAAGCCTATAACTACTATGATCTATTTCTATGAGATGAAAAATGTATTGAATGTCAGTGTGGAATACAGGTTTTCAACGTGACTTCTCTTTCAAGCTTGCCATATAATTTTCTTTTCCTGCACCTCTGTGATATCTATAATTACAGCATCCGCTCCTGCGACGCAGAAAACGCTTTAATCAACGTTGCTAAGGCATTTGACATTATCTCCTTTGATGTCCGCTCTGAAATAGTTTCCTACAGTAGTTTTTATCTTGCCATTTTCAATTGGCGCAAACCTTATCTAGCTAATTGCGGTCTTAACTATTCATACCGATAGTGCGGTTTCGACTAATTATTTAGGACCATCTGAGGTCTCACATGCCCTAGTTTTAGGCCTGTTTAATATCTTGATGCCTTTTTTATATGAATATAATGTCTTTCCACGTTGAGTTGCTAAGAAACAGGATGCCGCTTATGACATCGACAACCTCACTCTCCGCTGGCAGATCAAGTTTGTTTAATGGATGACATCCTTACTCTTTTATGGCTTATGGCCCGAGTTTATTGTCTGATACACTAATTAATGTACGTAATCCACCACGAATTAAATTGTCTGTGTGGTCAAAATCACCGTCTGCCTTCTAGATGTCAAAGGATAATCGCACACGATTTGCTACACCAACTAAGCGTAGAAGCTACCTGGTATCCTTTTCGAGTCATCAACACTGATTTTTTAAAATGTTTCTTCGCTTAACGTCCGGTTCATAAGCCGTTATTCTGGGCAGTTGGCTCTCAACGCAAAACGAGGTGTGATTACAAACGGATCCGAACCTAGAACGTCACCCGTCCCTAACTTTAAAGGCAAACACGTAAACACAGATATATTTGAAGCCCCTTACAATCATCATTGCCATCACAAGATAATCAATTTAAGAAAATTGATTAGTAGCACACATTGTTATTAGGTAAATTAGATGAGACTGCCATGTGATTCATTAGTAATCTCAGTCTATTGAAACCAATGCGGCCTTCGGACTTGTATGTTTGAATAAAACGGAGTTGAATGTAAAAACTTAATCGTGCTCGATCAACTCCCAATAGTGTAACACTGTATGTACATGCAAAAACAGAACGCACTTCGTTTCACTACGAGTAATTGATATAGAACTTAATTTAATTAACAGCTTTTTGACCGATGTTCGTTCGTAGTCAAACAGAGATGTGACGGCACAGTGGTAAAAAAAAGCCCAATAGCCGAGCGGCACCAAAAAAAATTTAAAAGAGTTCAGATGGTGGCTCCTGGTATGTATTATAAAAACTATGAGCTTTTTTTTTTTGAAGAGATGCAAGAGAATACACTAAAGTGCGTTACGCGGAAGTTCACACTTACTACGCTATTGAGGCTTGTAATCCCGACCTAATGAAAAGCCCTTTCTACCTTTCCAAGGAGTAAACACGCCCAAAACCACGTGAACGTTATTTCAATGAAGAAATACAAACTACTAAGCAACCTTAACTACTCAAAGAGAGTGTCATTTATTTAATTTCGATCAAGTATTGTTTGGCTGCATATTTGCTGCAGCTTAACGCCTTATAAAGAAAGTTCCACCTAGAAGTTATTCCGAAATTGTTTTGTGGTATACTCGAGGCTTTTTTTCATTGATAGTTAGTATTTATGGATTGTATAAACAAAATATTTATTATATATATATATATATACATAATATCTCTTATGTCCTCAAATAATTTTGAATAGTAACCGTGCGTCAAACAATATTCGTAGCTGCTGACCGGTTACAGTGTCGCTCAAACAAGCGCCATTCACAAAAGCCTAGCTAAATTCAAGTTTGGGCTTTTAGCAGGGCGAAGGTTTTAAAAATACTATGTTTCAAAATAATTATAAAAGGTCTAGGAGTTGTATAACGGCTCACATAATTTGAAAGAGGAGCTGTGTTAATGAGCTTTTCATCTGGACCTTTCTATATAAAAAATCCAAGACCGCTAGAATTTACTTTTCTAGCTAGCTTGATGATTTTTCGAGACCTTAAAACGAAAATTTCTGCTTTGCCTCATGGAAACTTTCCTGGAATTTTTTTAGGTTAGGTCCTTTGACAGCTGACAGTAATGCAGCTGGCCAGTTTTACTGAAGTTTACTGCACGCGAAAAGATTGCATACGAGTTGTTCTTTACTCAAGTTCCGATGATGACGCGCCATTTTCTGCCATGACTGCAAGGTCGTTTACGTGCTCTTTCCTTCGGATGGACGCATTGCGAAAGCCGCCAAAAGTCCAACATAGTGTATAGCATGACAGGCGTTTATAAGTTGATGATTAATGTGTTAAATGTAAATTTTGCCAAGCTCAAGGCATGCACCAGTCTTAAGAACAATGTATATTAACGATTAATTGGGCTGTAGAAAATGCAGAAGAACCATTCGTTAGAATTTCATAATGGGGCGTTTAATTTTCTCCTGTTTCTTGTTTTGAACATCGTGTGAAGCCAATAATATCGTTTTAATTAATTAATTAGAGAATCATAATTCTGAAACTTATCCCTTATATTTATTATAATTATTATTGATATATATTTATAAACGGTATTGCTATAAAGAATGATGACCAAGTAACTTTCTGAAGTTCGTCGTTTTAACATTTTGCCAGGTTTCTAGTTAGCTTCTATTTGTCAATAAACGTAGGAAATCTCTTGAAAACAAAGGGTTTATAGTTTGTATCTCTTGCTAGAGCACTGTTACGTGCATCCCTCCAGCGTATGCACAGCCTTCATATACAGTGTATAATATGTCTCGCTTAGTGCAATTTTCCCAAATTCGACATAATGTATATTATATTTTTCATATTATATTTTACTACCTCAACAATCATGGCTCATTTTTTATCATATATATAAAGTGTTCCTTCTTATGTATCCCCAATCGCAGTTCATTTGGATTTCTTAGACACCATATGGTGCCTGGTAATAGTTTGGCACAGTGTAACTCACAACTATGTTCGCACCTTACGCTCTCTCTTACAAAAAATGCATATATTGAAATATGGTTTACTTTTCGAACTTATTGAATTGTCCCTTGCTTGATTATTTTATAACAGCATTATGGATTAAAAGACATGCTCTGTTCAAGCACCTGTTGCCTGTATCTGCTTTATAACTTCTTGTTATTAATATTTTTTTGCATTTGACCTTGAGAAGTCTAAAATTTTGAGGTACCCGTGTCGGAAATCCATTAGTATAATTATGTCCAGTCGAGATTACGCTTTGAGATCTATCAATGCCTAATAATAGAAAACTTTATAATAACCCTCATCAGCTGTGTTAAGAATTATGCGGGCTATTAGACAATCGGCCAGCACACACTAACGCGACAGACTAGTATGAAAATCTTTGTGGTCTATCCTTTAAGGTAAGCTCCCAACCAGGTGTTGATTTTTCTTACGGGAGATTTTAGGAACGTATGTTGCACATGTGCCACCGGCGACTGACAGTGCTCAATGTAAGGCTCGTAAACTCAAATTATCCTCAGAGTCGTAAGAGTCTACTATATACCGACCTAACCTACCAAACGTAGCGATGTAGCACCTTGTCATAACTGGAATAGTCTTACTTGACGCAGAGGTTTAAGCAAGTTCTGCTACAATAAGGCCCATACACACGACGCTACATGAATGTACCATGTGCAAGTGATCAAATAAACGAAACCAAGTAAACAGGGTACTTTATATTTTAAAACTGACCCCAATAATAAGAAAGGTATTTGCTCTTCTACTACAACAAAATTTTCGATTTTTCATTTACATATTTCTTTACGTAGTATTCTAACCATGCACAACTGTAGTCCTGCTGACGACTGAGGCGGTAGCGAGGTCCGTGTTTTGTCGTATAAGTCACGTGTTTTAATTTAGGCATTTGCACAAAACAACTTTCAGAGAAGAATCCCATGTTTTAGCAGCGAGGAAGAATCTTCATCACTAATTTTTTTTTTGATTTCTTTTTAACGTAAAGCAAAATTGAACGTGAGACCCACTAAAAACGCATGTAGAAATGATACAGAAGACATGAACTGGTGCATCAAAAAAATTATGATTTATAACATCAAGCCGTTAGAGGTCTAGCGAAGAACGGGGACATCTAACTTGAGAAAAAACAAACACCAGCAATTTAAGACACGCATATGCAGAAAATGTGTGGTTACCAAACTGAGCGTGTGCGCAACACGGTTTCGTTAGCAGCGCCTTAAAAGCCTCAATAGACGAAACCTGTAAGGCATACCAGGATAAGAACTGGTTCAGGAGATAACCGTAAGACGTAGAATTTTAATGCACTCAAAATACTGCAGAACTTCAAAAATGAGGATGAATAGGAGGAACGAAGGACCGATGTGATAATTTTACAGGACGTTTCCAAACTCTTAAAAAGGTCTTTATTTTTCACAGGACAATGACTATAGGTTAGGAGTATACCAGGCACATGATCTAGAAATACCATGTTTCTTAGATACAACACTTGCTTCCATTATGACGTTATTGGTGCATTTAGCGTGGTTTATGTATTTTGAATGTGAAGTCATAATCTCGTTCACTTTTTCTGGTTGTCTGAAACGATAATCGCTAGATAACGGCAGTGTCTAGACACCCATATGTCTACTATCCGCGTCTCTACATGTAATTTTTCTACCTATGGCTGCTTGAAATAAATCAACAGTTGGATATGCTTGCCTACGAGTTGCTTTTTTGGGGCATGAAAAATTTCGTAAGTACGCCCACTTAAATCAATAGAATAAGCTGGTTGAAGCCGACGGTAAATTGCAAATGGCGGTGGCCTGGGGTCGATTGAAGGGACGCTCATTTTTTACTCAGCTCTTGCACTTTCAGAATTTGTTGTTGTTTTAAATAATTCTGTAATACGTCACATGCAAAATGTCACTTCTAACCAACAGAACTCTTAAATTGCAAGTTCTGCTTTTGTAAAAAGCCTTCTCGATTGCGGTTATATCTCTTTGTCCCTCGGGTCTTTGGTGGCCTTCAACACGTCAGGCCGTAGTTTTGAAGCATTTGTGCCACTGAAGCGCTGTGCTTTCGCTGATGGCATTTTTGCCTAAAGTTTTCACCTATCTTCAATGAATTTCCGCAGCTTTGTGATCTCAGAGAAATAAAAACTTGATTGCTAAGCGTTGACGTTCAACACTAAAAGATGTTCTTTCTCCTGAGTTCATTTCTCCCGGATTAAATTCAAAGGTTTTGCTGAGTGAAATAAACGTCGATGCTAGAAGCTGTGCGATACACTGAAACAAATACTTCTGACTATGGAAAAACAGTAACATAATAATAGTGGTAGACACTGGCAAAGTGTCACAGTGAAAATATATAGAATGGAACAAAGTCTCTGTTCCTTAGGTTGGAAAGTTTGCATTTTACATATATATTCAAGTAGCAAAAGACGCATAGATTGTTGCAATAAAAAGGAACTTAACTACACCGTAACTTCGAAGTGCGATATTCTAAGACAATTTCTTTATTCTTGTAATACTATGTTATGATGGCATAACGTTAAGATATGGCTAAAATCCAATAGTTACAACAAGTGTTGTACTCATTAAAATATCTATATAGAATATATAATATATATAGAATAATATTAGAATACCCTGTAATATGCTTATTATGTAGTATTATAGGAGTGTCGAAATGACATTAATATGCCCCTGTTACAGGCATGTTGCCTAGGCAAGTCTGCTCTTTAACGTAATAACTTCTGCATCTTCTACTACTGCTAGGCTTTCCAACTTTTAAAAGACTTTCACCTCACCCTGTATAGTATCATACGGAGCTTGAACTTTTATCGACACCGAAAGCCTGTTACGTAAAGAAATCCTTATTTAGTTTTGTAACCTCGACCACATCTTCTAACATTATCCCAATTATATTTCCTTTATTTATCTGGCACGCCTCAGTGCCTCCCGACTTGGATATGTCGAATCCACGCAAAATAACTGCTTAAGAATGCTAGTGTGAGACAAAGATTTCATCATGTCCTATTTGCTAGTAAGGATACACCAAAGGATTCTCGACTGGATGAGCACTGACCGTGGTTGGGTAGAGATATCCCTAATCAGCATGCTTATGGCCTATCTATTGATATACAAGATCGGTGCAGGGCTGATACTTGAATGGACGCGGTGGTCAACTGGAGTAGAACGAACTTCTCGTCGAGTTGTAATATTGAGACATAATACTGGAACAGACGGCAGGTCAGAGTGGATAGTGAGTAATTGTGATAAGTGTTTCCTATAGTAGTAACGTAGGCGTATTAGGTGGCAGTTAACGAGATATCAGCAGCTGGCATGTAATGAGGGATTTATATATCATATGTTGACGGTCGATGAAAGTATAGTCTGTGTAGAAACAGAACAATGGACACGTACCACACCCACTGAAGATTGTAGGATTCAGTGTTCTCGTTTAAAAAAATTTACCTTCTTTCCATTAAAAATATAGGCCGCGTAATACCGACTCCAAAGCATGTTACCTCGAGCTTCGGAAATATATGAGGAAGCAACTTTAGAGGCCGCTTTTCACCAAAGTTTTATCTCTCAACCTCGAACCTAGAAGCTAGAATAAGGCCAGGGTCTGCTTTGTTCCACAGCTGTCATTATTTTTAAAGGGAGGAAAAAATTTCCAAATGTCATCACAATGAATTAAAAATTGAAAAATTTGCTTTTCGATTCAGTGTAAAATTGGCATCGGATCGGCACAGCATTCTCGGTTTGTCTTTCTTGGCTTTTACGTTACTTTGAAACTCTTCTCTTATGGTTCAGGTTAGGCTTTGTTCAATTTTCAGTAATGTATGACTGCATAGAAAATTTTCATTTTACGTAAAGACCGTGGACACCCCTTCGAGTACCCAACATCCACCATTACCATCGTTTGTTAGTGCTGTAAGAGAACAGACTTTGAATAAGTTACCCCATCTAACGTTCTATGAAACGTGGTCACTGCACAGTTACTGGGCTAGAATTATCGCAATGTAAAGAGAAACTGCTACAGCTCCATGACCACATTCTTTATATAGGTAGGATTCTTATGTTCATCCTTAGCTAGGTGGTCAGTCTTTGGCGAGATTTTTGCCTCTTAAAGATTGTGGGACATTTAATCAAAGCTTTCAACAGCTTAATCGCCAGTTAGGTTAATTTGCCTTTATAGGTTCTCTGAGACGAGACTAATGTAAGCCCTTTCGGAAGACCAATCAGGAAGCCGCCGATCTAAATCTAGTATCTACGACGAGCACCTCAAATGCACCGTCGTTTTGGCTTCCTGCTGGACCAGTACTATTTCATAATGTATATATGTCATATAGTATGTAAACTAGCACACCCTCAACCCCGGTGAGAGATGCTACGGTCACCATGGCGGGAAACGGCAAAGTTGTTGTCCGGCCTGCTGACTAAGGACTAAACGGCTACATAGAAAATCTATCCCAATGACATAGTATAGGTATTGGAGAGAGCGTTCCGCAGAAAACGTGTGCGAAACCCTGATGATCGACAGAAAAAGAGTGCTAGCTGCGTCTGCAATCCGTTGCAATCCGTTATACTCATTTTTTACCGACTTCAAAACGACCTTATGTCCTTTTCGCTGTGATTCTGCAGGAAAATAGAATAACCATTGACTTCCGCCTTTCACACAGACAGCTGGCGTGCCTCAGGGAAGTCCACTCTAATTCTACATCTTGCTGAAAGGCCTCTTGATTACTATTATATATATTGAAATATATGTTATAAGAATCAAGACTATCCTCACTTCTTCTGAAATCACTTTTACAAATATCGACCAATTAATGCATCAGGAATTATCCAAAAATAACAAACTGGTAAACTATTTGTGTTCAGTCCGCGTTTTGATGTCATGTTAGAGATTGGTGAGCCTCTTAGGCATTCGTACACACATACTATGGTTTTACTTAAGGGACTTAGGGCAAAATAGGATAAAGCACAAGTACGCTAAGAGGGCAAACCAGTTTGTCTCGTACTCGGGTTTATATTTGATATATCTGTAATCGCTTTTACCTTATATCGTCTTCTCGATCCACTGGTATATTTGCTTGCAACAGCAACTAAATTAAAGGTAAAAATACATATATATGTATGTATATATACGAACGAAGAAGCATATATATATATGCTTCTTTGTTCAAGGATTAGATGTTATCGGTATAACGAAGAACACGTTAACAGTGTGCATACGTGCTTGTGTGCGCTGTAAATATCGGGAACGTATTTTCATAAATGACGTGAGTACATTGCAGAATTGAACTTGTGCAAGAACGCACCTAAGTTCATATGATTGCTGTGCATAAAGTTCAAAGTTTTTCCAAGTTGAATGTTTATATCTTGAAATGTATACAGTATTCATTCATTATAATGAAGAATAAATTATCATCATAAATTTCAGCTACTTGCGCATAGTGTCAACGGATTTAAAGCACGTCTTTAACACACGAATAGTCATATCCCGCCTACTATCGCTACCGAGCAGTCACAACTTTCAAAACGTGAACGGAAGACTCTCGTCTATTTTGGCGCGGACGCTGCGTGTTAACTGGAACACGCACACATACAGCATAGGAATAGTGTATAACGAAGTCGGATACCTGCATGAGGGCTGACAACGATAACGACAATGCATATATTCTTCGTTAAGCTCAATTATACGCCCCCAAATCGGTATCCAGGAAAAGGATCTTGAAAGATTGACAGCATATCGAGAATGGTCACTTCCGTCAGTTCAGACAAACGCTTATAAGAGATCGATTCGACGACAGGTTCTGTATACAAGACCCCTGTATGGGATTCGTGCTTAGATCCAACTGCTTTTGTCACTTGGAGACGAGAGCGCATATATACATAAATAAAAATAGGTATTTTTTTAGATTTTCTATAGTATATATATATATTCAGAGGAAAGCTTGAGGTTATTTTAACAACTATGTGTTAGAAACATGATTTAATGTACAAGGCCCTCAATCTTATTTATGCATGCTTACATGCAGATAGTAATACATCTCCGCTAGCATTAGCTAGGAAAAAAACAAGGAAACCCTTTAAGGGCAGAAACGTTTCAGCTAGGCAAACTCTTTTCGTGCCCGGACAAAAGTAGGAAAACCAATTCTGATTTAAACGGTTAGAAAAACTTAGAAAAGGTTAGAAAAGAAACCTTTTTTAGAAATAAAAAGGCAGCCATGCAAATCATTTTAAGATACTGCCAATGTAGTAGGCATTTTTATGCTGAATCCGATTAGTGTCGTCGTCGTCGCTGCATTTGATTGGAGCTTGTGTGCGCTGTGACTTCCTCAGACAGCCAATGCCTAAACGTGAGATGGTCCCGATGTGAGGCCGCTTGAGGTAAGTAGAGCAAAGCGATGGAATAGTTTATTTTTGCGGAAATTAACATCTCTACTTGTGCTTTTATTAATACCTTTCAAAAAACTTTACTTGATTTGGCAGTCTCTACTAAGAATTTTTAAAGCTGGGGTATATGCGTCGCTCAATATATAAATAAGAATTGGTAGAAACCGATAGACAATTGTTCTGGTAAACAAGCCGAGTTACCCTAACGTGTTGCTCTAAATAAAAACCAGTTTTTATCGCAATGATTTAGTAACGATTAGATTTAGATACATACATTCACGTTGACCTTCAGTAAATTGGTTCTTATCAACTGAAGGACGCGGAGTGTGTAGTATATTTCACGAAAGCTGGATGTAGTTTCGTCCTATTTGTTAAGTATTTGCTTCTGTAGTCTCCCCGGCCGTTAGATCGATTAAATTATATAGATGCTAAACTTCAGCGATCACTGTATTCTTAGGGTTAAAAATTTACGCAGAGGCATTGTTAAAAAATTAAGGTATAGAGTTGTCTCAGAGCTGCAGCTTGTTGGGGCCGTATAGAAAATGCGGTTTATATTCGTAGGCGTAAGCGCGGCAAAAGGTAATATTAACGACACTCTTCGAAAACATTTAAACCATATTCAAAAGAGCTTATTTCAAAGAGTTAAGACGAAGTTACCTAAAAATTTTCCCGCACAATCCGATGCGCGCCTTACACGTAGGTTCGTACCTAGGATAGTTCTGAACTGAACTCGATAGGTACTCGATTTTAATAAACATTGACTTTTGCAACTCACCGATTACGGGGTAGGTGTTAAGGTTTATCGAAACTCTAAAGGTTTTCTAATAAATCAGTAAAAAGCAAAAAAGATTTCGAATTTTCTACTCTTTTGTTCGTAGCCGCTTGTACCTATGGCTAGCGACATCTTGGAAGGGCAGCGATTATATCAATTTCACGCTGTCAACAAAGTTTATTGGAATTATTTCATTTTGTGTATTCGTGTTTATAGTTTCAAAGCAACACCTAACATCCGTAGAGACAAAGTACTAAAAAGGTACCTTAATAGTAAAATCCAAACGCTTACATGAACCCACATACTATTTAGAATACAGAAGCCATGGAGCTGATCACCCATCAGGTGACCTGAGTATACGCTGGGTCCTGATTCAGAAGCTGGGACGAGACTGACGATGAAAATATAGTTCATGTGCAGCTGAACCTTGTTTGCCTATCTCATAGCGATCGACCTTCCTGATATACCTTGAGGTTTACCTACGGATTTATACTCAATCACGCGAAAATCATTCATCTGAAACTAGATATCAAAAGATTTTCTAGTCAAAATGTTCATTCAATCATACCGTTTGCAAAAAGGACTGACACCTAATTTAAAGATTTTCTCGATGTCTAAGTGGGGTTGCCCGTTAATTGCTCCTGGCCTACAAGTAATATACAAATCGTACAACATTTTGTCCTCACGATATTATCGATTTTCGTTATTGTCATTTCCATCTCTGTATTATAATTGATCCAAAATAAATCGGTTCATAAAGACGAGCCATAGCAAGTCTGCTTGTTCGCCACATCAGCAAGGGCGGATCATGCCCCTGTTCCGGCTAGGGTTCGTCAAAGTGCCTGCGCAGAGGGTCAATCGAATTGAAAGTCAGGATCGAATCACTTGTTCCGGAGGTTTGAAATATACGGTAGATCTGGCTGTTGGAGCTAAGGTTAAATCAGATAGCACACTGTGCAGTAATTTGTGGAAATTAAAAAATGTTATTTAAAGCTTTAGAATTGAGTTTTCATAAATTTAATAAATTGTTATTTGTGTTCAACTTCGTCTATTAAAAGTAAGGATAAACGATTCTTATCTTGGTCTTGGAACAGTAATATTTAGATGGACTGCACCCATATAAAAGTAATATAACACAACTCTTAGGCACGTTCGCTTTGAAAGGCCATTTTGAACAATATGTTTTATAATAATAAGGTTTTACGTATATATATATATATATATATATATCGGTAAACATTTAACTTCACTAACTATGAGCACCGTTCACCCTATGACAATATACAACTCACAGCGTCCAGTGTACAGGATGCTCTTTAAGCAGTTATGGGCACACCCCCCGAAAACTCCATAGATTGGGCTACCCAGCGCAGAGTCCGAAGCTTGGTACTGAATTCTACTGAAATCAATAATCCTAGTAGCCTTAATATTGATGTGATCTGTTAGTTTGCGCTTATTATTACCCACTTGCACGCTCTGCTCGATTACGACGTCGAAATTCGCCTGATTGGTGCCCTTCGGAAACTGATGTGTACTATTCATTGTAGCTCGGTTACTTGGCGGCCGTCGACGGATTGAGGGCAGAAACTGTGCTCTTATTAATGTCCATCGGTTGACTAATTTATTATGTTAACACACGTACAATGAATTTCGCAAATCCAGCTATTCCCTCTAGTCCAACCAGTTTTATTTGCTGTTTGTTATATGCATAGCTGCTTGTGACCTAATATGCCCTAACTACTCACAGTGGACACTAGCAATTCAATGTGTCCAAAGGCCGATGTCGTTTGTAGTTTTGGGCCTAACGGATACTGCCAAAAGACCTTGACAATTTTTAGGAGAAACTTGAGCATATGAGTAAATTTCAAGGATTTTGTTGCTAGAAGACTGGTCAGTATATGGCCTTGTCGACCACACGAAAATGACGACAATAGGCGCCTGACGTATCCCAGATAGGATTCAAAGCCGCCATGTGTGGCAAAGCTGTTTTGGATCATTTTCATAAGTCGATTACAGATCGCTCATAACACTACTGCATTCAGATGACTCTGATACTGAGCACTAGGAAACGACTGGATCAGAGCGGTATGGCAGATAGTGATTTCAAGCGTATTTTCTAACGATAGCCAAATTGTCGAATCGCACCGAAGGTACTCATAAAAAAAGTTTAAGTATGTAAAATGTCCGTATTTATTTGGTAACAAATTTTTATCACAGTTTAACATACTCTTTTCTATGTATGTCGTGTTTTCTACCATTCTTCTGTGGCCTGTTTTGGACGCTTCCAAGCAAGTTACAACAAATTCGTCAATTATCTCATTCCTGATTGTGTTTATCGGGAATTTTGAGTAGAGCAAAAAGCATTTTGTTGCATTTTCCTTCATGGTGGACGGCATTCCAACTTAACAAATGTTAGTTAGGTTAAGGACCTGGCCTAATTCAGCAGAAAAAAACTAATCTCACTGAAACTATTATTCCATTTTTAATAACGTTATACCGAATTCAATCTAAGATTAGCCAGAGTACTTTGGCGTGTGACGGTAGCTCTTTCAGCTGTTTTTCATCAAATGCGCAGCCATTTTTCCTAAATGATCATATGCAGAAACACACAACCTATGTCGGGTAACTATATAAAAATTCTACGGTACTCACCACGAGCTAAATGTGGAAGCGAAAGCTTCTTACACTCACTATAATTGTGCTCTCGATATCTTTTGTGTAAACAAATTGATACTAGGCTTTTGCTGTAACTTTTCTACTTTGCAAGGTCTTCAGGTTTCTTTCAGCTTATATTATTATACATTAGTTTTAACAAACGTAGATATGGTCCCGCGTCTACTGATTATTTCCAGTACAGTCCTATGCGTGACTACAGTATGTGTGACTGGAAAAACGAAAAGTAATGGGAATAGACTTTTACAATGGTGCTCAATAAAATGAACTCAATCAAATGGTTTTAACGTTCAGGGCTAGTGGCTCAGCACTAAAGCTATACTTAGACGGTTTTTTGGCTTATGAAAGCGATGTTACTCTATCTGAGACGGGTACTATACGTAAATAAAGAATCGGCAAACATTTCCAAACCACTACGAAACAATGCGATGTAATTGCAAGCATCGGTGTTTTGCCTCTGCCGCGTCGATAACTGTTTTTTTTTGCTGCCTTTTTTGCTATCTCAGTCATAAGTAGACGCTGTTATTACATCCTGTGCTTTTTTCACGGAGATCTGGACTATTTGTTACTCTCTGTCCTTCTCTAATGTTCTCTATGGGGTTAAGGTCTGCCAGTTTAGTAGGTCATGGCAGTACCTGGACGCCAATGGCAACTAGTAGCTTAAAGATACTCAAAGCTCTATGACAAGGCGTTCATCATCCATAAAAACATAGTCGGCACCAGGAAATTATTCCCATGCTTAAGGCCAAATCTAGCTTTCAACAATCTCAGCATATTCCTGCTTCTCTAAGGGTTTGCCAAAAACCATAACTTCTGATAGATGTTTGGTTTTTGGTACCACGCAGTTTTCGAAAAATCGTTCGTCAACGCATCTGAATACAATATGGGCGGGCCTTTTCAAAATGAGCTTCATCTGAGGAAATTGGACCGGTTTACAACGGCCCAATTTTCGACCTTGTCTCCCAGATGAAAGCGGGCTCGTTTTGTTCGAGCATTTAACCAAAATTCTTTGGGAGATCGAACGCCCTTGAAACTAGACTCTCCGGGTCGGTGGCAAAGCGTAACTTTCGACACAGCGTGTCCATGGTATTTTAATCTACTCTGCAGAACATTATACAAGATGGACTGTTCCTTTTAGAGCTCGTAAATGATCACACGGCCCTTCCGCTCCGTAGCTCACATGTTTAGATTGGTAATACCGATTCTATGCGACACAGCGTGTCCATGGTATTTTAATCTACTCTGCAGAACATTATACAAGATGGACTGTTCCTTTTAGAGCTCGTAAATGATCACATGGCCCTTCCGCTCCGTAGCTCACATGTTTAGATTGGTAATACCGATTCTATGCGACAACAGCGGGAAGTTTTCCCTCAGCAAGGTATGTTCCGCATGACTGTTTCGCATTGTGCACATTTGATTTGGCAAAGCAATCTGCTAAGGAGTGTTTTCGACTCCTCAATAACATCTGCTCCTTTTTCTAAATTGAACATTTTACGTAAGGAAACAAGCAGAGTCAAACCAGCCAAACACTTTTGAGTACTTCCTGCGCCTCGTTAATCTGTCTCGTTAGATGCTGAAATAGAACATGCCGGCTGTATGCAGTACGAAACACAAGTACCAAATGTGAGTGCTGCATTCGCTGGAAGTCGGTTACAGGAGATCATCAGGCCTACGGTCGCCTAAATACGATATGTCGGTTTGGTAGCAATTCGAAAATGTTTGCTGGGTACCTTTGTCGATTTGTAAGTTACCAATGTAAAGTAGAATAATGCCGTCGTTTTTATAAAAATGTTCGCTTTAATGCTGCGCAGTTGGTGTTCAAAGTTCAACTTATTCTATTGAGTTAATTTTAGTTTATTTAATTGAGATCCTTCTGTACATTTTTAAAAATGGGTATCGCTTTTCGGAAATATTGATCATGTGGAATGGTTTTTTACACCAAAAACCCACCAACTATTGTAGTGGTCAATAAGGACTGTTTCTATATAGGCGAGCGTTTCATTCAGTTGAATAAATATATATGTATATATATATATATATATATATATATGGAGCAAAAAGAATGACGAAAAGCTTCAGGCAATTCTGAGCTAGTTATTTAGACCCACAAGCGAGGTAAACGAAGTCGGTAAACGAAAATGCAGAGACAGCTGTTGATGTTCGGAAACTATTTTAACGTTTCGTCCTGGAACAACAAGAGGAAACCTCACGCCGAGCTAGGATTTATTTCGAACCATTGTGTCATTTTTGTAGTCACAGGCTTCAGAAGAAAGCCGACGAAGGTCTACGTTTAAGCTCTCATAATACGGGTAGCTGCTGGAAGTTTGTGGCAAGGAGCTAAACGTATAACCCTTTCAACAAATTTCACCCATCATCCTTATGCTTGGTGCCTTGACGTGAAATTAAAAATGGCCGAATTTCCGGATTGTATTTCTTCGATGCTATCCATTTTTTGGAAAATGTTATACACCTTTCAAGCTTCGCTTTGCTTCTCTAATTGTTTAAGAGGATATCGAGTTGATACGATAAGTGGGCACAAGCGACTTTTCTGCAATCGTCACGTCCCTAGCATGCTAGCAGAAGAGGGGTTGGATAATAAAAATCACTTCTCGTCGTGCAGAGGCACTTCTCAGACACCATGACTGGGGGAGACGCTTAGCAGCGTGCATAACGAATCTCGAAAAATAAGACAAAGGGTACGCTGGTTTCCCCACACAATTGGTTGACACCTCTAAACCTGAGATTGAAAAGGCTGACACATTATTACGCTTCCGACTTTCGAGAGTTATCTGAGCTCGAGGAAAGAACCGTTTGAGAAAGGCTCCAAGCGAACTCAACGAAGAAACAGATAGTCAATGCAATTACAAACATCTCGTAATATATGGCTCAGACCTTGTGACTACCACCAAATGTAACAAACCTGTCTTCTATTTCTCGAATCTTTGGAATTCAGTTGCCATTTTTACCAGCACTACCACGCAAAGGCGTAGGATTCTCCAAGATATGAGGCAATTGAAAATTGTCCCCTGGTAAAGAAAAAAAATCCCGAGTCCAACCGATAAAGTCCGCTGAAATGCAGTAACCATTGCACGGCACGCTGTGTGACGCAAACTCGCGCGTATTACATGAATTTCCGTAACAACGATTTACGACCATAGAGTGCCAATCGAAATATTGCAAAACGTTTTCTTTTTGCCGTATTTATGATAGCAAACCTATTTATTGCTCACTGACCACTTGATACAAGGACAATTTCGCAACATTGAACAGGTCCTATTCCGACGCGCTTCGTTTTTCTCAATTTTGTGTCCAGGAAAGTTGTACAAATACATCGGCGCCTAGTACACCGACCAAGTGTCCCTTGGGTCTAGCGGAAATGACGCTCTCAGCATAGAGATATTTGCCCTCTTTGTGCAAACGCCTTATTATTCTGAGTAGTTAGTTACTTACTACAACTACGACCACCTTGTTCTGCTTTCTTCACGGTTAAAATATCAACCATTATAAATATATATAGGTACAAAACTATTACGCGACAGGACCGTATCTGTGTATTGTATGTACTTAAACGACCTTTGCTCTTTTCTAGTTAGTTGATGTTGCAATACTTTATTCAATAGAGGACGCTCACCCAACTAATATAAGTAGCTCTATCACATCGTTTCGCTGCGTCTGCTGGGCGATCTATTGACTTGAATCCACAATCAGGTGACGAGGGCGCGAATATCGGTGGAGGTCGTGTAACACCAACATGGTCCATTTTATAAAATTCCCGATAGACCTCTGTGTTACTAACCGGGGGTAGCTTCAAACTGGAAAACACACTTCCGATGCAGTTGATACCTAACGGCACTCACTTGTAAAACTAAATTAGAAAAAATCTTAAAACTCTCTTTCATTTTTAGCGTGTTAATAGGATGTTGATAGATTTCATCTTTGCGCGTCAGCATTTAATAGAGAGGATTGCGTTGTGACAAGGAACATGTGTCCTATCTAATGCGTCGATATGAAAAAACTTATTGAAACAATTTTATTTTTAATTTATAATATATAATTATATATAAATATATAGTATTTAACGATTGAAAGATTCTGGCCCTAGTTTTTCGTTCGTATTGTGAGGATAATTTGGCGCACAGAAGCGTAGAGAATCGTCAACGGCTCAAACTGTCTATCTTGTTGCTTTGCACCGAAGTTGCGTCGAACGGCCCTCTTTACACAAGACAATGCAAAAAAAAAAATTACACGGGTTCTACCTTAAGGAAAATCGTCCCGAATCGAACCGAATATTTTACGGTGATAGCCATCTGTCGGTAACCGATGGCCAATGAGACAATTAATTAAACTAATCCAGAGACGGCAGAGTGGGGAAAATAGGCCAAATCAAAATGCCCACGAATACCAATATCATACACTCCTTTATCATCACGATAATACATTGTGTTATTGTTTTCTATTGTAACTACTCGTATTCATTGGTTTTCTGGTTAGGAAAAACGACCACATTTAGCTAAAATCGATTTAGCTAAAATTAACTAGAGATATGACTGTTACTTTAAAAATGCAGTTAAATTTCTATTGAGAACAAGAACTATTTAATTATTTACATATCTATTTATCTTGATTACGATCGTTCTTCTCTGAGTTTAAACTATGTTAACCACAAATAATTATCTTTCAAAGAACAATATCAAACGATCCCGTCTTACTTCTGCATTTATATAGTTGCTAGCTGCTTGGCTTTGTCGTGGTGGTCAGATTCTGAGATTTTTATTGATCGATATCCGTCCGCTGGACGATTTAAGTTGACGAGCAATATTTTCTCAGCCCAGAGACTGGGACTTTTCAGACAATGACAAAAAAGGCCATATTTGTGCAGCCGTGGTGGCGGTATTAGGTGATGCCATCAGCTACGGGTTACAATCTCAGCTGATCAGAATCCCATAGAGTTTCTTCTATTTACAAAGTTCATGTAGGCAGCTGAATGCGAGTAAAGTTAATAAAGAATAGTGCCAAAGTGAGCATAAGTTGAGCCAAGATGTAGAAAGCTTGTAGCTAAGACCACACACTTTTTTTTTATATATATACATACATCTATATTGTAAAACCACATTGAGGTACGTACAGAATAACGAAGATCTCTTGATTTTTTTTTTAGATATTAATATTCACTGAGCTCTATCCTAAGGAGGCTATACATAAAATTCATGATCTGTAGGACTAGGCCTAAAGGGGGCAAATACGAGGTATAAAAATGTTTAATTACAGTGTATATGGCAACAAACAACGATGCTATTGAAAGCATTTTGTTTGTAAGACCATTGCTTATAATATAGGTGACTCCATGTAAAAAAGGATATCAAAACTAGATCATCCTAAAACTAAGAATGTGAGTGCTTGAGAAAGAATATAGAGGACAAAACTTCGCTCCCTGTAAAATAGAGGTATGTTTCAGAGATTTTTATCATATATCATATTATTATAAGAAATGCTTTCTTAGAAACAAGGCGTTCATTTTTATTTAGTGGACGCTTTAACTCGAACAAAATTAATTTAATCTTTATCGCACGTCTCCATTAAGACATAACCATGCTAACGCTGCTGTCTAAGATTAAAGAAAGGTAGTCGGGAGCTCGTGGCCGTCACCGCCGATTCTTGTTAGGAAGTGCTTATTTTCGAATAAATCAAAAGTGAATTTTTGGAAATTAATTTTTGTTCTGATTATAAAATGATTTTAACCGTAATAATAAAGTGACCCCTTAGTCAGCGCGATATGGTCAGGTCATGCGAAGATTATTGATATTTCTAAGACTATAGCAAGTGATTCTTAATTATTTCCATAAACATATACGATTATTCTGCAAACAAAGAAGAAGGCAAAGCTGTAGGCAGTAGCTACACTGAAGTCCGTCATTTAGAGGCTTTGTGCAGTTTTTCTGATTGAAATATTGCAATGATTATTGTACATTATGGTTTTGTTGATGTAAAAAAGAAATTGAGTTTTTGGGCTGCGCGCTATAACATTTGCCCCTCGGCAAATCGCATAATATACGTTTTAGTTTCGCCATCTTTTCCTCAATGCCGATTGGCAATTCAAACGAGATCTGATCGTACTCGTGGTCAAACATACGTTTCCAATCTGTATAGGCTTTAGTTTCCTTTTGGCGTCCACACGAACGCCATTTTGCGGACCACAGTTGCGACAATGATTTGAATCCGTTCTGACAATGTATGGCACAACGGCAAAGATGATGGCGTCTCGATGATTCCCACGCCAGTGAGGCTCGACCCTCAAACGGAGTAACCGAGGCAAGCGCCAGCCTGGTTGAACTACCGTGCACAAGGGGTAACGGCGATCTAAGGTCGTCGACGATATAACCAGTGAACCGATCACTGATGGCGAGCTCGCAAACAATGATCTGTAGCTCTTCATAACCAATGAGACTATGCGAGCGCATCGTTTGTCTTATCGATGAGCTGTTCGTAGGAACCAGCACGCTACGGGGCCTGCGGCCAGATACATTTTCGGCCCACACGACGCTGGGATGATAGCTTGCGAAGAGGAAATCACATTTTGAAACTGATCTATTTCAGTTTCGATTTGTCGAGAAGATAGGCACTTATCTGCAAGACTCGTTCGTGACTGCTATTGGCTGTAGGCTAAACGACCTTTTCTGGTTCCATTCTTTCTGTTGTTGCCATAGCTATCCGACCACTCGCAACATACACGGGATCCTAAGTGGACCTCTGTCGACGGCCACGCAGTCCACGACTAAAGAGCCACCTAACAGTGTACGACTCAGCGAGTTGCGTGGAGAGAAGCCCCACTAATAAATGTCTGCCGTAAGGTTCAATAAGGCTAATTCCTACATCACTGCAGGAGAAGAAAATTGCGACGAATCAAAAAACCCAGCGTAGAAAACCGCTTGGACTAAGAGGAGTAACCGCTTCAAGCTCATCCGTTGTTGCGTTTATTCAACAAAGAAGGAAAATTAAATGTCGAATGCTATAAATCTCCGTAACCGATCTAGTGGTTATTCTGTTTTAATCAACTTGTCTTAAATCTGGTTCCCTTAATCGAAGAATCATGCGTCGACCTCCATTAAAAGTCCGGGCAAAAGAAAAGGCGATGAATTTTGCAGACGCTATTCTTACTTCTTCTCTCAAGCACCTATATGGAAATTTTATTCTAGCGCATCGTCGAGCCGGTACTATTTAGTCGGTATGGGTGTCTGTCGTTAAATTCGCTAGGCGAAGATCAAGTCTTACTTTTAAGCCACATTACCTAAGTTGACGCCGAAGTTTACGTACTATCCGTGCAACTGAATGCGTTCACCACAACTCGATCTCTGAGATTCATTTTTGTACTAGGTGGACGCCGAGCCTGATTAAGATAACGCTTAGAGTAGGACCTACATCCTACTAGCAGGCGACAAAAAGTAGTGGAAAGAACGGTAGCTAGAACCGATGTTAAGGTTGCAATGAGCAGGCTTAAGTTGACTTGCGTAAAAACAAAAGAGATAATAAATCTAATACATGAGAAATCGTGAATAAAAACTTGAACTTGTACGTTTGACAACTCTTATGTTGATAGTACAGATTCGGTATAATTCAACGAAGTAAATATTTGCTTGTATTATAAATATACTATACTACGTGGAAAATTATAGGTTAAGTGACGTATTAAATGGCAGTAAAATTCTGCAAACAGAAACCCAGCCAACCTGATCCTGACGCCGGTTGGGGCACAATGGGAGACTGAAATAACATAGCTCATTTTGACATCTCTATTTGTAATATATCATGCGTCAAATTAACAGCACGTTCTAGTGCCGATCTTGGGCAAACCGCAACAAGTGACTTCCAAGGATACCTAAAACAATCTATATTAATAACAAAAAATTAAGAAATGTGTGAAGTAATTGGCTGAAGAAAAACTCAATGAAAACAAGTATTGATTGTAAGTTCGAAGGCGATGACGCGCTTTTAATGAAATTTTTACTCGTTGTTTATTGCTAGGGTTGTATACTCACAAGATTACATATAATAACAAATATAATATAGTATGATGTAAAACAATCTATATACTCCTGTATTTCAATTTCACCAAGCGACAATAGTGGTCTTAAGTCCTCTCTAGCTCTGTGTTATGGAAACATAGTCAGTAACCAAAGGCCAGTTCCTCACGTCAGAATTCGTTGGAGTAAATGTAATGCAAACCAATGTGTTATCATATGGATGAACTTACATACGGGCCAGAGCTACGATTCGCACTCCTAAGGACTTGAATTTGAAGGCTTCTATCGATCATTTATCATACTGCTAAAATTTAATAGCCGGAAATCGTTCCCGTTTTCAAAATGATGAAGTGTCCATAAAAGTCCCTTTTTCGGATGACGATGAAGCAACCTCAGTGGAGGTATGCGAGCCAAACGTAGAAAGAAAAAGCTCTACGGAGTAACATAACTTCTAAGCTTTGAGAGGATTGTATGAAGAAAAATAATAAAACATAAAAATAAATTTAGGCGCTTCACATATTTAGGGTAATGTACTGAATAGAAGTTTTTGTCCCTATTTTTTTTGAACGTGATAGGCCAGGGCACAAATGCACGGAAGTCATTATCTGGAGAATGTTTACGAGGTGACAATTTACTGAGAGAAGATTTAACGCATCTCTTGCGTGTGCAAATTTGCATTAAAGAAATAGAGACAAATCAACTAGACGCAATTATAAATTTTCTGCAGGTGGACAAGATCGTCCACTCCTAATACTATAACATTACCTACCCTGCACTATAATTTATGCGCATATATAGAGAGCAATGTCAGCGCGAAATTATTAATCTAAGCCATATTCAAGTACCGTTTCTGATCATCGGAACCGCACTCAATACTTCATAAATACCAGGTACTAGTCAATCAGGTTTTTTACTCAAATTTTTAATTTTACATGCAAAAATAATATTCAAGTGCTTATCGAGCTACCGGAAGTTGTGTAAGTTGGCTTTAATTAGACCGCTGATTTTTTTTCGAGCTACTCGTTAGTAATGCTGTCAAGTAATTTTCGTTCAAAACATTTCGTAGCCTGTTGGCGTATTGCGTACAGCTGTTCGCCGTTAAATTCCTTGCCATAACGCCTTTTGCGTATCGCCTTGAGAACCTAACCCTTTACCTCGTATGTGATCGAATTTAAAAGAAGCGGATAAAGACCATGTCTTATTCGTGTTGCTGTACTAGAGGCAACAAGCGATACCTAAAACCACTGTCACCATAGTCTAAAGGTTGCAAAAACATTGTTATTGTATCCTGTCGCACAGAACTTAATAAATGTGTGAGATAATTTGGTTATATATCAAAAATGATACACACGGTACATCAAAACAATCATTTCTCTAACGTATAAGGTAAACACTGGTTCAGCTGGCACTCCCAACTGATGGTAATGTAAATGGAAAAAAAAAACAATTTAGATCAGGGCGTCAAAGACAGCTTACCAAGTTAAATTATTAAGTACACGAGTAAAAACCAAAGGCCCGGCAAATAAAACGACCTGCAGTGCTCAGTTGTATGAGACAATAATTCGTATCAAGATGTAAAAAATGCCTAAAAACCAGGTCCACCTGCAGAGGTTGCTTCCATTACGTCCTTACAACATTAAGGCATAGTCAAGAATGACACTCCATCAAGCCAGTTTACCCCCGGAAGCAACCTCATGCACGCAGACTTCCTCTCGAAGTGGCGAGAGAAATTTAAGTTCCCTCACTCGCATACACCCCCCTTTCCCGTATTCAACGTGCTAGCAGTCGACGAGCAGCGCGTTTCGACCAGAGGATGATACACTGCTTTTAGTTCTATTTTAATAGTAGAGTGGAGTGGATAAGACGGGTAGAAGAAACACACCAATATATAAGCTCGCTCTCAATACACGAACCGAATATAATATCGGCGTTATATGGATTTCTTCGCTATAGATTTAAAACTATTGTGTTGCAAATCTCAGACGGAAGAGTTCCTTTTTAGGAGCTAGGACAACATGAGGAAGCATGATAAACCTGGGTTGAAACGCTAGTGTTGTAATCGGTTCTACAAATTAAGGATGTCGGAAGTAAGTTTTAAACGCTTCCTGCTGTACAGCACATTTTTTGGACATGCGAGATACGTATCAATCAAGCTGCGTGATTATATATGCGGTATTCCACTTGCGACATACATGCACACGTCTGTTTGTACATGAAGTAGATGTGAGTTGCTGTGAAATGACTTCAAGACGGATACACAGAACCAAATATCAGACCCAGATATTCGAAAATAATATAGACCAGCAACATGAGTGTACTGTATCACCCATGTACGTTTTGCCCAAATTCATTGTCCGACGTGTAATAAAAACGTGATTTTGAAATGGCGTTTATACGCCATGTAGTGTCTTCATTCTTCGTTCAGAATAGCACCTAACAGATTCTGAAGCACCGACTACGTGTCGATAAACGAAACCTTTTCAAGACTTTCTAGGATTTGTTGGCAACTCTAGTGTGCAGTTATTTTCATGTACTTGTCTCTAGTGAATGGATAAATGACAGTAGAATGTCTGATGTTTCATTCTCCCCCTTATAAGTCGTCGCAGAATTCTACCTCGTTCATGACAAATCCCACCTACGATTCGGATGTGTCTATATTCAACCGCTATTCAATGCGCCTAAGTGTGCTCCTTATTTCAGGCTACGCACAAGCCGGCCTTCTGAGTAATCTCTGCATGATCTTTACGATAATCCGTGGTCCAAGTATACGCTCCGCTACCAACTATCTCATCGTCAACTTAGCTGTTGTCGATATCATCGCCCTTCTTGTCTGTGTACCGTCCGATCTGCTCTTCAGTCTTATACAACGTAAGTAGTTGCTCGGACAAAACCGTGCAGCTATCGGTCAATCTCGAGAGACGTACAACAACTTAATATAATATACAGGATATAAAACATATACATACAGAACATATGAAAGTTATATAATTATGTAGGATTTTCTGAGAAAATTCCCTGTCATAAAGATTCGTTGGCGTAATATAAATACACATATCGGTGAAAATTTTACACACTACAAGCCTTGATTTAAGACTTTTATACAGTTCAAATGCGTACTGGCTAATTTTACCAACGAGTGAACTTTCGGAAGGTGAATATAAAGAGAGCTGCAACCAACAGCTTATATAGTTGAACCTGCGGCTCCATGTCATTGTGAAGCTGTAGATGTAAAATTTTCAAGTTCGTTTTTCGTGCAAACCTCTGGCTCCCCTATCAAGACGTATAACTTTATAAGGACGGATTCCTAAAACGAAAACCTAAAGTGCAAGAAACTACTCAGACACGCAGAAGTTAAAGGAGGTAAACGACTATAAGTTGGGAAGCCTTTCGTAAGAATCGGCCACAGGTTAGTTTTCGTTCAGTTACGACCGAGGAAACACCCACGCAAAAACACACTGATGACTAAATAGAATCGAGTCGTATAAACGCTGCTTTTTTCGGCCGACAATATATCGGGGACACAACTCTGAAGTAATCCGAATTAACTTTGTAGAGAGGATAGACCATAGTATCTAAAAGCAGCCTTTAAGAATGAGATGTGTGAAGTTAGTTGCGACGTTCATATCTTTTGCATCGTATCTTCGTCCAGCAACGAAAAGCATCCGCGCACACAAAACACAAAAGGGACACTGTGAGGAGGGTATTCTGAGATAAATTACATCGTTAACATGTTCAAAATGCCCCATTAGTACAATGATAATTAGTTATTATAATAGGAAGAATTGTTCCAAGTGCCTTTATCTTTTACCGTGTAACATTTTTAGACGCATTGAAAAATAAACGCTTATCCACATGTGGAACATGGACATTCAAAGACAAAAACATCTCTTCGACAAAAACAAGGTATCGAATAGTTATAATAATCTTGCCATTTGTATTGATATAAGATCGAAAGGTGGTGTTTTCTACATCAGCTTGGCTGGAAGTGTAATCTAATTAAAAGCTGTACTTTGACTTGAATTCAAAATTCAGACAAATGTTGACTACAGCTCCCAAAATACCTAATATATTACCAGTATTGTCATACCTTGCAGGTAGATCATATATTTTTCAGCTAAAACGAATAATAGTAATAATATATTCTGATGCACCACCACGGAAGTTAGGTTAGTAACTTACGTTACATAACTTGTTACTTGATAGTGAGTTATGCTTACGTATTTCAAGGGGGTATATACTAAGCAGGTGTGAATTTTTCGTATCAACTGCTATCATCTGTAACGTAAATAAAAAGAAGCTTCTTTTTTTTTTTTTTTATAATATTAGTGGATTCTGAAGATACAAGCTTTACTCAAACATACGTTCCGAGATCTCGACCTATACAATGAATTCTGCAAAAAAAAATGTATGCATTATGCACTCAATTGTCTTATTTTTCGTTAGTCCTAAAAAGCGAAAAATGTTTCGATTCAAAATAACTTCAAACAGCGTCCTAACATGCCTAATACATTTTAGGCCCTATGGTAGTAGCTCAGTCGTCAAAGCCATTGAAATTGATTGTCAATAATTTCTGAATGTATGACGTATAAATCTATATTCGATCCTTGATTTTGTGCCCGGTCAAAGCTATGCGACTATATGTACGCGCATTCAGGGAATATATTGTCAAATGCGCTTACACGGATCCCGTTTTGGTTGCCACCGTAAAGGTGGCAACAATGAAACTTTACGTACTCGTTGGCCTTAACACACCGACTTATTTTAAGGGTAGCCGCCGTACGTGCTCTCGATGCCTAATTAGAGCTGTATGAAGCGATGTGGGTCTAATGTCGATCTCTCCATCTATTGTAATTAATCTTCATGGGAAATTCTAGTTATTTTATCATTTATCAACAAATGTTCGGTTACGAATAGGCACGTAAGGCCTTGCTTACGTGCTAGGGCAAATTTTTCGTTTGCAGACGACCTTCGTCGCCTAACTGGATACTGGGCGTACTGGGCCCTACTAGTGGGGTGCATCATAATTACATATGAACAATCACAAACTCACATCGAAACACCTCATTGACCTTGTTCCCCTCTAAAGACAAGTTATGATGTCCAAATGAATCATTGACGGTATGAGGAACTTTTGCTACACGTTTAGCAATAGACTCCAACTCATCAGCGGGCATAATGCTTACGATGAAGTTCGTTACATAAACAACATGAATGTAGCAACTGATCATCCCATAACGACATCTATAATGGAAACTCTTTCGGCTGGGACTGTTCCAATATATCTCTAGTCTCTGCGGAAACGTGCATACTGCGAACATATCGAATAAGGTACATCAGTTCTTTCAATTTAACATATAAACATTTTAAGCTTTTGTATTAACGTTTAGTATTAAATGTTTAACTCATTCCACCATTTTAGTTTTATGCTTTAAGAGAAATAAAACTTTTCGTACCGAACATATACAACACAGAAATTTGCACAGCTTCCACAGGTATTCAGCTTCGTCCTAAGGTATGCAGTCAGAGCTGTTCGTTCAGATTTAGAAAAACCCATATTATTTGCTATACGTTTAGCAAGCCAAGAATAACACCTCCTGAACGGGACAAACGTAGGTTTATGGGAAACGTATCTTTTCCGATTACCTTGCTTAACAACCCGGTGAGTGCCACAGAAGGGCAAACTCGACATACCAAAATGCTAGATATACTAAGCATGTATGACTAACTAAAAAAAAACATTCGGACCGTGTTCTGAAGCAATGCCTATCCTTGGGCAAGCACCGAATAAGCGTTGCGCGAACGTTGCTTCGTCAGCTCATTGGAATACAACCGATTGTCAGAAATTTCCTTTGGAAATCAGTGGCTTCTATGTTTGTTTGCTTATAAATTATTATTATTCGAAGGTATTCGAGATGTTTGAGCGTGTCAAGTTTATGTGCGTTATGTACGCTTTTAAGCTAGGATGTTATATTGAATATGGAAGCTATACGGGAGTAACTAAGGAAAACAACGCATTTCGAGATTTTGATAATACAGTTGTTATTATTAAAGTACCTAATCGTCTAACCGTCCTGGGCTTCTATGTCTCGCCCCAACGATCGGTGGGCGAGGCAACCTTGCAAATTTTGCGAATTGATGTCACTATCGCCATTTCATGTATATTCATTCAAAAGTGGCAAAAAAGGTGCCAACCAAAAACCGGATTTCGGTCAGAATATTGAGGTGAGGGTAAATTACCTAAAAGTTTTATTATTTTATACTAAATTACGGAGTAAACCTCGAAGTACAGTGTAAATTTTGATGTTTTTTGAACCACTTTAGATCATAAGAATCATGACTTAAACATTACTTTCCATACTAAAACGTTGTGTACGCCTCGATTAGAGAAACAAGCTGCATGAAGGCCACATATCGATATTCAATAGATAACATGCAATTAAACAAAAACCGGTTCATATTAAAGTCGTCAATCATTGTATGACACTTGCTACTATTATGCAAGTGGAAAATAGGCCGAATAAATTAATGAAACACGTCGTTCTGCAAAGGCCTAACGTAGGCCTACCACATATCGGGTAACATTAGAAAAGCAAATATCGGATTTAGGAGCAATAGGGGTTTACCGCTCATCTGAGCTAGCTTAGGTCTTGACACGATGCCATTCCAAAATTTCATGTATATTCATTCAAAAATGGCAAAAAAGGTGTCGCCTAAAAAATCATATTGGTCTTTACCAATTGCTCACAGCAAGGCAATATAGTATTTATAAAAGTCACATAACAATCTTGAGATTGAGATCATGAGATGAGACGCTACACTGCAACTTAGAGTTGAATTTAAGTATAACTCCAGATATAAACAGATCAAATTCATGTTATGTTGATTATCGTTCATAGGAGAAACGGTCGTGAAATATTCAGGGCATAGAGCTCTTATTCAATGACTCTTTGTAAGTTCTAACGATGGCATCATTGTTATTAACGTGACGCTCGCTTTTCACGGCAAAACAATAGATACAAAAACTCTAGTTACTCGCCAATCATGCATGCTACATGGCATACTATACGTAACACCTGCATGCGAGGTCCTACATGCTACGAGCGAGATAGAAGTTCAAACTTTAATGCAAAGTTGTTAGCAGAGGCGCCTTGAGAATACAGTAGTCTACAACTATTTTAATTTTTTTTTTTAGTAGCCCTTAGGGTCCTTTAGGGTCCTTAGGACGGTTTAGCGTTTCTGTGTAGCATTCCTGTCCCATTCGTGTAGGGAAGCAAATAAGGAGGGTACGTGGAAACGAACACCTCGGCGATGCGATTTCTATATAGGTCAGAGATCGTCAGTAAAGGGATGGCACACCGTAACCTCTACAAACTTAATATATTATGTACTTCATATAGAAGAAAGATTGCCTACCGCTTTAGTGATTACGGGTACAAGATTTTTATCTGTCGCTCTTTCACGGGCTAACGAAAACTCAGTGTGAGTCATCGCAGCGATGAATAGGAATCAGTTACTGACAGGGCAATTTGACGAATTATCCAGAGATTTAATGTTTTCTATCCTATTATTTATTCTTGGAGAGCTATCTCGCTTCTATGGTCCTGTGTCTATGATGGCTAGTATTGTGCAACGCGGTAAAGGTACGGACATGGAAATTATAGGCTTATAGCCATCATCAGTTTTAACTTTTGATCTAGATAATTATTGCTCTGTCCTGACAGCCTGCGATCCATTGATTAGCCCCTACAACACCAGTTTTATCTAACATAGATCCAAAGGTGAAACCTTTAGAGGCAAGGTGAGGGCTGTCAATTTACTTTACCTTTTTACTTCCACAAAACGGTTGTGCTTTGCCGTACATAGGCAGTAAAAACGAAAGCTGGACCATTGAAACTAGCTTTTGGAGAAGAGATTACGTATTTAGGGGAGGAGAACGCTAGCCACCAAGTAATCCTTAGCCTCCTATACCGCGTACATGGCTTGTCTAGATAAAGGGCTTAACTATGCATATGTGATACATGCATTTGCCATGTTGTTGGTAAAGGCTCGCTGGTTAGTCGGTCACTAGTTGCTACAAGCCAGACTCAAACCAGGCTATTTTCTCAAGTTGTTTTCGCAAATAGAGAGAGAGAGAGAGTCGTGTATACATACACACAACGGTATCACATAGAACCTGACTAATGGGGCGGAGGCGAAGGAGTAGCCGCCTCCGCCGCCGACACTACGACCAGCAAACTTGAAATTTCCCCTTGGGTTGCGCAACCTAAAGATAGTTCGAAAGCGCCAGAGTTGCTTGCATAAGAGCTACACACACATGGGTTCACATAGGAGAGCACTGGTGTGCTGAGCTTATCTCAAGCTATTAGAAAGTAGACAGGCAAGCAGGCAGGCAGACACGTCGTAAACAACGACTTAGCGGATGAAAGGCAGTGTCAGCACCTCGTTACTCACGGCGACGTATCGATTGATTGATTCGATGGGCTAAGAAACACTTGCGAAGGTAATAAACGTAGTTCTATGTGGGCTTGAGAGCATTCCTGTGCGGATGCCCTTATATGCATGTGTCTTCTCTGTGCTACATCAGGAGGGTGGGCCGATCTGATTACGTGAAGAGGATGGGCGGGGAGGAGAAATAGCATAGTTGTTTAAGGCGAATTATCGGTCCATAACTATTTCGTATAACGACATTTCGTACTAATTGTGAAAATTTCAATAAAGGAACACGATTTAATAACATTACCGAAGCAGGCACACCTTTAAGTCTCGCACGGGATGGCAAACCAACGTAGCTAACGAAAAACAGTCTAGTAACAATCCCCTGATAACAAACTGTACAGAAAGTCCGCGTAAGCTGACATATGAACGTGGGTAATCTATGTTTCTAGGCGTTTCCTTGTAACTTAACGTTTACCTTGTTGCATTTTACCTGCATGAATCTATTGCGGTCAACAAGCAGCAAGACCTTGATGGTTAACGCAAAGATAGCTTCTATGCATCATTGCAAAATAAAAAAAAAAAAGGATTTCACAATGGCCGTGATAGTGAACGGTATTAATGGTGTTGAATATGGCCGAATGCCATTCACTTGAATGCTATAGCCCGATCTTTGTTTAAAATAAACGATTGTAAATAACTGAACCAGGTCCTGTTAGAAATAGGCGTAAAGAGTAACCTTGCCGAACGTACTTGGAACTTTATTGACTTTGCCATAACTGCGAAAAAAAACCATGATCATTTTCAGTGTTTGACAAAGGTCTTTTAACGATTTGCATCGATGGTAAACCTACTATTTAGCTCAAACCCGAGGCCCGGAACCTCAGCCAAGAATAAATCATCTATCCGATACATTTACACAATTAGTCTCGAGGAACACTTGTCAGAGAGCACCTCCTTATCCCTCAGTTTACGGACTCCATACATTTTTAAAGTAAAACAAATATGGAAGGCTTTCTTGAGTTTCCGGCCACACATACATAAACATTTATTTATTCAAATAAACAGAATATGCGTGATTTGCACCTATGGATGCTTATGTTAATGTTATGCATACCGAAATTTCGCCTGTGGAGTTTTCTCAAACAAAGGAACTCGCACGCGGAAAAAATGCGGATACAGAGGTGCCTGAAGGCGTCGGATAAAGCAAGCCTTACTCTTTAAAAACTTCACCCCACTAGACGTGACCTAAAAGACCTTTATCTACCATGTTTTGATACGTTTACGTGGATGCTGCAGAAATAAAACTGCATGTAAATAGTGGCAGGAATTCGAATCGGTTTGGGGTATTACAACCATTTTGACTGCATCATGTACGTAATTAGCAGCGGATGTTTTCCAAGATAATAAACCCGATGAATAGAGATGGTCTCGGGTTTTGACCTCACAAATCTTTAAAGCAATGACACACGCCTGTAGGTTCATTGTATAATAGAGCGACGTACGAGCAGAATATTTTCACTCATCTGACCAGCAACCACCGAACTAGTAAGTTTCCATGAAGCTTGGTCAAACATACTTTCCTTGCTGCCTCTGTGAGCTTGAAAAAATACGATTATACATTGAATGATGTTTGAGGTTGCAGTTGTCCTTCATAAGTACATGTGGAGGGCTCGCACGGTAGTTTCAACTTCAAACAAGAATTATCAAAAAATATTGCTTAATGGCTGTGCTCTTTAGGCGAAATGGGCTAGGTTGTCACAACAGTGCAGTGTGCTACAAGTTGTTACCAAGCGACCTCAGCGCGTCGAATTATACGAGTGGTTGTTGATAGTTCGTGTCAATAGAGTAGCCTAGATTTCTCTACTTTAGGGTCAGGCAATTGGGTCATCAGTCCGACATTCAAGAACCTGAAGTGCCAACACTGGAGTGACGGAGCCTTTATTGATTTTGGCCAACATATGTGTATTACTAGCGGCTGTACGAGTAATAATATTAGGTGTCCGATGGTCTTCTTGCACTTCAAGGACAAACTGGTGACAAATTCAGTATACAACGGGTCGAATTGGGTCGACATTTCTTGCGAAACTACGGGATTAAATGACAGGCAAAAACTGTCTATATCTCGTCTCTTTAGCGCGTGTTTAACATCAGCATCACGAGCATATTTTCCCCTTTGGTTGGATGATGGGTGGATTTGGGCACGAGTCGAGAATTAGGAATTATTGCACTTTTCTAGCCTACACCGACGAACTTGTCGGTCGTACACTGACTGAGACCTTCTTATATCACTACTATAGCTAATTATGAATGAAATATTGTTGAAGGGCGACCTCTCATGGAGCGTTTTGATCGCGATTTTCGGCAGGCAAGCTGAACTCCCTTTAGTTATTCGTACATTTGAAATAAAAAAAAGATACGTATAGATTTGCAAAGAGAGAAATTTGCAACGATTAAAACGTACCCTTGTTTAATCATACGTTTCGAGTAATATATGTCAGTCGCGGGACCTTCACCAGTAACGCAAGCCACTGCATGGCATTGACAGAACTAATCGAATATTATTAAAATATCGCTAATCACTGTCACTAACCTTAGACACATTAATGATGATCAACATTTTTCATAGGACCTTTTTGCGGTAATAAGTACCAAACACCTGCCCAATGCGTGATACTTGTCATTCATAATCTGTTGATCGCCTAACAAAAATGAAACTTTTTTATTAGCTAATCAATTGATAAGTTCCTAAAAATTAAAGCAAGTGTGGCACTATGGTTCTTTGATGAGTTGGCTTGGCCACATGACGTTTGTAAATCTTGCTTGTTTATAACATGCTGACCACTAACTATGAAGAACCCACATCGTCTAAGGAGACATTGTTTATTACCAGAAAACAAATCTTTAAAAAAAATTTTAACTCATTAGGGCCGAGATTGAAAAAAATCTCAATCATAACCTTAAGATAGCATTACCAAGTAATTGAGAAATATACAACTATTAAAATTGAAAAACGATATTTTTTTAAACATCAAAATTAGTTGAAAAAATTCATTGGTAGAGAAGTATATAAAAAAATAACCAAGCTCACAAATTGACAAAACATCAATATTTGGCGGCTAACTCAAATCCTGAGTGCCTTTACCATTTATATCATTTATTCAAGTTTTCTTTTTTTATTACAACATTTATTAATGAAGACATCGTACAAATAATCAATTCTCTTGATAAAAAAAAAAACTGGCCCTTTAATATTCCTGAATTTGAGCAGAGGTTTGATTGAGTTCACATTACACTGCCTAGGCGTTCGCAGTAAATATTTCTAAAAGCTGAAGCACGAGGTACAACTCAGCCCTAGGATATAGTTCCAGGTTTTATTGTTAAAAGGAACGGCCGATATAGAACTTGAGCCGTTATTATATAGATTAATTAATCTTCTATGGAAATTTACTACTATTGATTAATGTGCGTTTCACATCGAATATAGTCATAGAACCGTTTCCGATATATTGCTTACCAACATCCTAGTACCTTAGGGTTCATCAAAAGCGTACCTTTTATATGTTTCCTTGTAACCTACTTAGGGTAAAGCTGTGACAAGAAGGTACACATACTAATGCTTCTGTGCCTCTAGCTAACTATAGCACCATAACAATGGGTCGCGTTAGAGAATCCAAATAATCCATAAATTGAAAGTAATAATGGTTGCGTTTTAGGCAGCAGTACTTCTCGACGGCAATCGCAGATGTAAAAACCAAACTAAATCACTTTGGGTTAGATATTTAGTGATAGCATTATTAAAGGCGAAAAAGGATACCCAGTTTTTTTGCTATCTCCTGTGGTCTCAAAATGTTACCAGGATTTCTCAGTATTATAACTTGCACTGACTGTTAAACGTATCCCCCAATATTTTATTGCTGTGCAAAATAAACAGTGCAACGTTTCTGGGTTGGAGCTTAACACATCGACAGATTCCCTACCCGGGCTTGGCACAAATTCGAACCCCTATGTGTAAACGTATAGCCAACGAAATTTGAGGGTCACTCAACTTTCTTCTTACGTGTATTAGCATGCAGCGACTTTCCATTATGTTGCGCCAAGGTCCCCATTGCGATCCTTTCAGAAAACTCAAATAATGCATACCTGTTTTGTTGACGCGACCTGCGCAAGCAAATTTGGATCTTGAATGATCCAGAAACCACTTTTCTAGGACTTTTTCTTTCATGAAGTCAATGACAAGTCCACATTTTAACGTAAACATTTACGAAAACTCAACGCCTACTTACTCTTTTAATGGAAAGTTGTAAAGATCTCTCATCCATTGGATCTAAAGCATGAGACAATCGTATGTCATTGTTTTGAAGTGTAGCTTTCCTTGGCCTGTTCATGTCTGCACATTGGTGCTCCTCTAAGTGAATAGACTAGAGCAATTTGTTTTCAGTTGTCACATTGAAAATGTAAGGAGCCCAAATTTCAGAGGTAGATGTTAGCCGTCGGATCATCTGATGATTAATCACTGGAATGGAATAGAATGACAACGTCACCAAAGGCTAAACATAAATCGTTATGGAAAGTTCAGATTCTCTAATAATATAAGTTTCCTATAAAGTTATGGTTATCAAAATTATAAAATAAGTTTTCCTAACAACACAATAAGTGTGTGTGTGTACGTCTCACATATACAATGATATACAGAAGTTATGTATGCATCGCTTTGACAGGTTCGATTGTTTTTCACGTGAGAAATGTATGGGGTCCATAAAGTTGTTTGTTGTATGCCGGTTCGATGAAAAAAGCTTGACACAGCACTTGACTGCGCAGAAACATGTACGATATAAATGAAACTTTATTTCAAGCGTGAACTAACTATGTCTAACAGTTGTAATGTCTTATCAGAATGCGAAGATCCGTAGAGTACTGTCAGATGAACACAAATCCTTTTTTTAGGTCTGTAATGGAGACGAGTGTGTACGCATATTCACGAAATGTCGAGTGAGCTATAAATTTGTTTCTACCCAAGACACATACATAGCTATCCCCTTTGTGAATTCGATCCTTTCCTACTTCTGCAACAAAGTCCTCCGACCATGGAAACTCGAACGTTTTTATGGCAACAACAGCTATAAGACATAAGCTATAGTCAATTCTTACAAAAGGATTCAACTGTCTTTGCTCAGATGTTGACAACCTTTGCTAACTGTCAGCCGCTCGATACCCTACAAGCCAGGATGACAGACATTGCCAAAGCAACGTTCCGATATTCATATATTCGTCTTTACCTCCCTCTATACCCCTCGCTCCGCTAGCATCACGCAGATGTCACTGCCTCAGCTGACGAAAATGGAACCAGCATCGACGGCGACGACGACGACGAGAATAGGGTTGGAACACGGGAGAATTTGCCTGCCAGATCGATACGATTCATTGTTGACTTTTCACAGTCGTATGAGAAAATTGCAAAATACAATTCAGTACAACTCTAATGGCCGATTTATCTACTCGTGTCATATATTCAGAATGGGCGCAGAGCATTAAGAAAGTTGCTACGGCTTATTAAAATCAGCAAATCAAGACATGCATACTAGAAGTTGGATTGATGTGGCCTTTTTTTAGAAGAAGAGTGTTCTGCATATACTGTTTTTGTGGAACAATTTTTTTTCACGAAAAGTGTGCTGTCCTATTTAAATAAAATTTTCAAAAAATATGCTTTCGACAATTAGTTGCTACGTAAACAACCTGTAAATCTATTGAATTGAGAATTCAGTAAAGAAAAACACTCAATACATGCAGTGTTCCATTAGAGAATAGAGTAAATGAGTTTATTTGAAGTCTGGAAAAATATATTTTTCAAAAATTATTATTGGCTACCACGTGCGACGCTGCATCTAACGAGTTTGTTTTGATATCATTCTCGTATTAACACATAGTCTTGCCTGCCTTGTGGATATGCGCTATTGTTTTTTTCGAGTTCTATATTATTATTAACTTTAAATTTAAAATTATCATTATTAATGATTAAACTATAAATTAATTATTAAAAAATATAAATATGACTGAACTAGAGACCGGCTACTGATGGGCTGGTGCAGGTACGTGACGAGCATTAACTTCTTAATAAACTCGTATAAGCTCCTATGCCTAACATTATAACTGAATCACATGAATGTCTCCGCACGGGAAAAAAATAGGGACTTATTATTTTACTCATCAGTGACGAATTTAAGTTAGAACATAAACATATCTTGCGAAGAAACTAGAAACAAGTGTTCGGCGTGGAAGTGAACCTGCCATTGGGCATATTGGCATGTCTAATACGAACACGCAAACAACAACTCTGCTTATGCCTTCTTCATACATGATTCATATCAAGCATATCATAAAATGAAACTGCTAGAACGTGCTAGGATAGTCAATGGATTCCTAATTCCCTAAGATCCTATCCAGTGACTGATTTGAAGTTTTAACATAACGCCTGAACTGTTCTTCGCGTCAATCGTAATAGTATTTTGACATTTTAGCTATGACTAATTTGGTCTCTTCTCGATAGAGCTGTTATTGACACAGGCCCTAGAGCGAATGTTGTGGCAGCAAAACAAGACCGCTAGTTTGGATACAGATCGAGATAATCTTCTCTATTTTCATTATGAAGCATATCAGTCATTAATATCCATTCGCGTATATTGAGAACGCTATTAAGATTGTCTTCTTTGCCCATTTTGACTTACTAAACAGAGGCGTTACCTCACCGGTACGTGAAAATTGTTGATAACTTAGCCAGAACTTGATTGGCTTAATTTTTTATAACCTTTTGCCATGGCTTCAACTGAAGCATCCTAAAGACCGCTGAGTGATCCATTCAAATCAAAGACGAGGACTGCTGACACGCCATCTGATAATAGTTTATCGTCTTTTATACTCAGTTTGCCATAAGCGTTGTTAATTATATTCAGTAATTTGTTTAATGGTTAACGCCAGGGAATGGGCTCTTGCGAAGCATTGCAATCTTTTCCGCAAAACTGTAGTTACACCAGGGAAAAATTGCAGACGGATTCTAGCCGGTAACGTCCCAAGAACTAGAGTACGACAGAAGCCAAATCGTAGCAGTTAATATAAGTAATGCACACGCATTTACATTGTAGGACGCATGGCGGAAGCGAGTAAACGTTGAGCGCCGCGACAACAATAAATAAGGTCAAAAAACAGCTGAACCGATTTATGGTCAGCAACGGCTTCAGACGTTTTCTGAAATGTCTTACCAGTGTAATTTAAATTAATCCCTTTTGCTTTCCAAGCTTTGACTAATAAGCTGAAGACATGTTTAGAATTAACTATAGTACGCTGATACGCACCAAAAAATGAGATAAAACATCACCTTACTTTTCGGTGAGACTAATAGTTCGTTCGCACTATTTCCAAATCGTTTCTAAATTCTGCCCGGACTCGTAAAGGCGGCGCTTATCCGTTCGTTCGGATGTACGGCGTATCGTTATCCTCGTTTGGAGCACATCTCTAGCGTTGATGTCACCCATACTTCTTTACCATAGCCTGTCACCTCAGCAAAGCACGGCGTGGAGTAACTGCCTTGACGCATTCCTCTCCGAGGTAAGGTTGAGTATTAAACTCCACGATAGCGGCATTTATAATGCCGCTATCGTAGAGTAAACTACTCCCTGTCAGCCATTATTGGCAAGTGCCTAGCATTTCTGATCTGTACACATTTTACCTAAATTAAGCAATATTTATAAATAAATTTATTTATGGCACAGATGTTTTTCTGCGAAGAGTGGATTTGCAATGGTAAAAGTCTGACAAAATATTCTTCCCAAAGTACCGTAGATGTATAATACAATACAGAGCTTTTCTAAAAGCTGAATAGTGATTAGTTAACCACATGGCTAGGGCACCAGTTTTAGATTTATAGTAGGTAAAATGTGTTCCCCAGAACGACTTTCATGAAAGCCAATTTTATTATTTCTATTTATTGTTTCTGTTTTTCTATGTAACACGTTTAACTAGGCTTCCCTTGTTATAATCAATTTGATCGATTCACAAAGCAATGGCACATTTTAGCTTCTCTAGAGAGCTCACCTACACTCATTAAGAATCATCCCCTAAACAGTTGACTTACCCTACGAGTATCATTTTGGTAGACCACTTCTGCAAATACGTAGCTGAAAGAAAACAGCTTTATAGAATCGATGCTAAACGTATTTGACAAATTATTATTATTAAGTTGTTCAATAAGCCACAAGCCAATAAGTACAAACGTTAGGTCGACTTTTTAATGCTACAATACACTGAAAGTTATTGGATATTATGTACCTTGTCGGGTGACAACCTAAGCCATTAGTAAGATTCTTTGCTCTAAAACAAACTACCTCCGCGCGCCTTGTGTCTTTTGAAATCGGCCCCTCAATTAAATAGAATAATTTGTATCTACGTTTCGTTGTCTTTCGTTACAGGAGCTTCGTATTTTATGTATGTTATTTAACACAGTGGCGTTATTTCTCGAATGTTGTTTTCTTCCATTGATGGTGATAACAACAAGCTATTTGCTTATTTACGTAACAGTTTGGCGGAGAGCGATTTCTGATGAAACAATGATCACCGTAATTCAGACGGCAGAACAAGGTTGGATCTTAAAGTTAGCATTAAGTTGAAAACTGCAAACATTTTAATAAATCAGTAAGTATAGCCGACCAGTCGCACACACAGGTTAGCAACACGCTTAGGCGATGAAAAAAGATGATTCCGATACATTAGATTATTTACTAGTTCTATTAAATCGTCTTATAAACCAACTGCTAGGCCGTTAGTCGCAAACAAATGAAGAAATCGATCATGGTGTTCATTCAATTCCACCACCAATCAGTCTCAAAATACAGAGATGTCTAAGGCGTGTGTACCTGGTATATCTGTCTGGCAACTGTAGGGACAGTTGATGCAATGTTTGAAACTAAAAGTTATTCTGATGATGCTTGCGGATGATGGCGGCCGTTCTATGCTTTACAGGGCGACTTTCTCTTCCAGGGCTTCCCGGAAAATATCCAGGTACGTAATAAAAGCGTTATTTTCGAGGGTATGCATACGATTCCAAAACGACCAATCAGCGGATGTCGAAAACGAACCAACGTATATCCAAGCATCAGCAGGACCCAAACAGCTACCTGGAATAACTTCGAAAACGGTATGCCTTCTACATCCTCGCAATCAAACAGTCAGTAATTAATTAGGACGCATTTAGTCGAATAATACCTTTAATAATAATAATAACTTTAAAATTATGACTTTCAGGTGGCTTTCTCCAAACAGCTTTTCCGGTTGCTCAATGACTAACTCATGCATTACTCGCATTCTCTATGGACTTTTTAACAAAAGGTGCTTACATCAAGTTTTAACAACTACACTTGCGTAGCACAGAGATCCATAGATTGCATCTTATCCAACTTAGTATTATATGACAGTAGCTATAGCAACCGAAGTTCAATGTCATTGGAATACGATAACTTCTTTCCGAGCAGCTGACGGAATAAAATGACAGTCGCAATCAAAACTTAGATTTTGTACTGGTAGATTAGAAAGGCAGGCATGTAAAACTCCTATAAGGTATCACCGCGAATTTCGAGCGATAGTAACGATCGGACAAAGAGCCCAGTTTAACTTGCGGTAGACCTCTAACAACATCATCGGTGTTTCTGTACGAAAAGCAACTGTAGCTATAAAATCGGCCGATGCTAAAGCAGATTCTCGGGCCGATCTGGTGTTATGTAATTATTATGCACAGAAAAATGCATTTCTACCACGCCCGAAATTGATATTTAGCTCGAGAGTAAACCAATTACTGAAAAATTTAAGAATCTAATAAAATCTAAGAAAAAGGTAGATTTTCTAAAATTGCATTGATATTGGTTCCTTCTTTATTACATAGGGGTACCTCAATTTCAACTAGGACTAGCAAGGAGCATGTTTTTTAAATATATTGGGTGGAAACTCCATCGTACTATTTCACTGTTGATGATGAGAAGCGATCTTTAAAAATCAATTATGTAACGTGCCAAGCCTATACGAAGCGTCAGACGAGGCACTACTCTGTGAGATGGCAGGCATGAATCAGTGGGCAATTGACTAGTCATTAACTTCTAGTATCACACAACCTCATACCTTTGCAATATACCAGGGCATTCGTTCTGACGCTGATAGCTTGCTTCCGATTTGACGTAATGTAAGAGACGGTAAAGTAGATCCGACACCCTCAGACTATATATTATTATTGCTTACCGCTTGCGATCATCAGGCAATTATGTCTGAGAATGTCAAATAAGTTTCTGACAAAAATAAGAAAAAAAAAAGATGTTTGCCTTTCATTTCTGATCTTGTAAAATCTGAAAGTCTAAACAGCAGAACTACATGTTAAGCAAACCCCTTAGTCACACCGTAAGTATTGCTTATTCAACAAAGAAGAAATATCTGACATTTTAACGGCTGAACATATACACCTGTACATGGAATACGTGTATATAAAACGGAATTACTGGCGCAAACTTTGAACGGCTCTTAAAATATATCCATATCCAATATAAATTTAAAGAACATGCGATTTGAAGAAAGAAACACTGAATACTAACGTGATTGCCACTTGTAGTTAAAGAATACTGATGTAAACATTGTACACATCAAATATATAAACGAAAAAATAAGCAATATTATACCAATCAAACAAGAGTCATCAGCCAGATTAATTAATAAGCATTGTCATCAAAAGGCCTATCGATTAATAGCTGCCGCAAAATATAGATTCATTTTTATGTTTTATATATA
>NW_019211454.1:2018725-2278314 GCF_002443255.2 Varroa destructor | reverse complement strand
TAGGCAGAGCCGTAAGCTTTGCCCCGCGCCTGTTTCGCCGTTGACTAAATTGATTTGTTCACCTAGGCCAGTGAAAGCTATAGGTCAAGTACCCGTCAACAATTATCATGTTGTAGCTCCCTCTGATATATTCGCCGCAAGTCCTAACCAAGCCAATTCTAGCTTTCTCTTGCACCTGATATGTTGGCTTTCCGTGAACACAGGGTTTTTTTAGCGCTGGCTGATTGACTATATCATCGAAAGGCACGCGGGTAAGTCGGCCTATAATCGAAAAGCATGTTTGGATGACATCGATGTTCGGCCAACGTCCCAATTCATAGAGTCGACTTATCCATCCGTGTTCTTGAAATGTCACCAAGGTTTTTAATTTCCTATTTTTATAACCAGTAGTTAAGTGTTCTACAAAATAAACATACCGTACACATTTTATGATTTTTTTCATATGTTTCGGTTACTATATTAATTTTGTTCCTGGGACGTCATCAAGGACTGAGGATTTTTAACCGTTTTGTTTTCGCAGTTGTCACTCAAAAATGTCAACTTTAATGCCAAGAAAAACCCCCTCTACATAGAACGCTCTATGCAGTTTTTTCTTTTCGAACAATATTTTCGGCTCGAAAACCGATCTTTAGACATATCAACATACGTGGAAGTTCCATTTACCGAGAACTTTCGATGGGTAGCACAAAATACCCTTTACGTAGGCTTCCAAGTTAAACCAGTCACACGCCAGCGAAAAAAAACTATCACATTCGGTTTTGACCTTTTACACACCGAAATAACCAAAATATTTTTGTTACAGGAAGGTGTATTGCATTTTTACCCAACTCGTCAAAATTTTTCGACTGGCGTAAAAAATTCTCATTAAAGCGGTACTTCGTGTAGAAAATGTTTCTGATATTTGGCATTTTCTTTAGAAAATCTTCCAACGAATATTTTTGAAAAAAGGGCAAACAAAAGACTCGTACCGGTCGCTACAACTAGTCAGTTGACAGTTGACAAAAGAAGCACTCAGAGTAAGCTCGAAATACATTTTTATGTTACTGTCAGGTGAACGAGACGAATCTCTCAAAGGATTTTTGGCCCCTTCATGTTAAAATGTCCATTATGGGTATAGGAACATGTATATAATTATTATGTATATAATTATCCCGTTGCAATTACCTTGTCCCACCTAAGCTGATATTCTTCCGTAGTTATTTTGTAGCGTGTCCCAATGTGTTCGCCAGGAGGTTCAGCCAAGTCTAAATTTGCCTACCTCGTATTATGTTGGATTTCCGTAGAGGTTTGCAACGTGGTTACGGATTGTCTTAGCGGTGACTGACTGAATCTGTTTCCAGAACGCACCTAATATGTCGGTTTCTTATATGTTTTTTTATCTTAATATGACCGACTTCTTAAACGAATCAAATTGACTTTTGGCCGATTTTTAAGTTAATGGATGTAGTTACTGACGAAATTGGCTGGTTAATGAAGTTAATTCTGGCATTGTCGACGTTTACGGATTTTCTGATTTTTTTTTATAAAAAATAATCACACATGTTATATGAAATTGAGATTGAGTCGATTATTGGGACGTAACCTAGGCTTAAAGGTTCTTATGCTGAGTAGTCACACATTCTTGTAAAGAAGTAAAGATATATGCTATATGTATGTACGTGTATACAATTGGTTCAATTCATTGAGATACAAAGGCACTTTATCTTTCCTTCTTTTATAATAACTAGGTGCGTATACTAAATTAAATGGAACTATAAAATTTCATGATGATCTAATATGTCTCGGTCGATGTATTGACCCTGTTGCTGGATCGTCATTAAGGCCAATTGATTGTTAATAGATAAATATATTTATTTGACTTTCTGGCTATTTTCCTTAAAGATTAGTTAAGGAAAGATTTTCTCAAAAACAAAATTTACATTCGTTGCTTGTACTTCCTAATTGATATTTATTAGGAACTCGCTGTAAGAACCGCTCGAAACGTATTTCCATTCCATCGTCATATAAGCAAGCCAATTCGATCAATAGGATTTTCACAATTTTCACCCAAAGATATCAATTTTAAGTACAGGTTTTGTATTTTTTTCAGCATGTTGAATCTATCGATTGGCGTCAAGAGCCCCTTCTCAATCTCTTACCTTTCAGTCGGGTTTTTTTTTTATATAAAACTGACAGTTAGGCACATAAAGATGCATTGTATTGTAATTAATCTCATCGAAAGCATTCGACTGGCTCCAGGAAATGCTTTACCTACATAAACATATTACACTTTTGTGCAGATTCAAGATCGATCAACTGGTTGAAACATTTGACATTAACCAGGTGGCACTTTGCGTAAAAACATTTTTTGCGTAAAGTACCATTTTTACACCCTTATGGAAAATATCTTTTAAACTGTAATGAATTGAATCTTCATCATATGCCTTCCCAATTGCCACTTGCCAGAAATTAGCTTAAAAAGCGCTTAAAAGTAGCTCGAAATATATTTTCACCCCCCCCCCCCCACTGTCACGTGGGTGACGTGAACCTCTCAATAGGTTTTTTACCGAAGATTACGGAATACTTACCGAAGAACATGTATGCATATGCACTCTGTTCGTCGATATCTACTCGGATCGGCGTTAAGAAAAAACTTCCTTACGTAAAACGCCATGTCATAGTTTTGCTCTTCGGGGAGCATTTTCAGATCGAAAATGTTATTGAAAAGTCTGCTTCAATTCGGCGAGAGCATTCGATTTATATCAAAAACGACTATTCTTACAAAAACCTCTTTATAAATGCTCGGTTACCATTTTGTCAAAAATTTTGAACAAAATCTCGCCAAAAGACTCGCTCTTATTATCGCCACAGCTTATTAATGTATATATCTATTAGGGTCCTGCAAAAAACACTGCATTAAAATAATGACCAATTTGCCCAAATTAATTATGGGATTACGCATTATGGAATGAAGGAAGAAACTGCTTCTAGGAGAAACGTGTTCACTCAATCGGCTTTGTCCTACAGGCAGTTCTATTGCGGACGGTACTCTGGTGACCCAACCATTTTAAGGGGGGTGATAAGTTTGGGTCGGAAAAGCCGGTGAAGTGTTTTAGTAATACACTAGATAAACCCGCGCTTGTGTTATTATTGAATACACTTTATTTTACTTATTGTTATGCTTAAAATTCTCTGATCCAATTTATTTGATCTTTCAGTCTTTGGTAGCCTCACAAAGACCGCTTGATTCGCCTTGTTTTGTATTGTGATGTTTTATTGTTGAATCAGATTACTTTCTTGCCATTGTTATAGACCCAGCATCATCGATCGTTGGGTTTTCAGTCCTAGTACTTCCAGTTCCAGGTCGTGCACATGTCATTTGACGTAGTTATCTCTTTGAAGAGTTACGGGTATGTAAGTCCTTATTAGAGCTCTTATTAATTGCAATTATATCAGAACACTGCGAACACCGATATTTTTAGTTCGTGGTTATTAAACTCAAGTTTTTTTTTGATAAAGATGAAGGCCGCGTGCTTTGCAAAGCATAGCATCGCTCTGTTGAATACTGGCATCGCTGAAGTGGGATTTCATCGTCTTCTGGAAGAGTAAAAGTAATTCTTGAAAGTAGTTTTTATCACAATGAAATGATTATGTAGATCATGAACGATCATACTTCGTTTAAAGGTTTGAGAACGTTCAAGTTTCTAATAAAGATGACCGTTAAATCTTTGCCGTCATCCACAGTAGATCTGCCGTTTTTGAGTGTTTCTCTGTATGTTGTCCTTCTTGACGTGAATGGAAATATGGAAGCGCCAGCGCACCTCTTAGGTGAAAGTTACCGAAATTCCCGATGGTGTTACTGCAATGGTCATTCAACATAATCTCAGACGGAGACTCTCATAAGACGGAGTTAACTGAGACGTTGTTTAGATCTGGACAATGGCTCCGTCTGTTTGAAAAATAGCCTGGCCACTTCATTTAAATGTATATTTCGTAATATATTTAACAGAGTCGTCTGCGTGTGTGGTATGAGTCCATTCCATGGAGCGTATGGTTTTAGCCATTTTTTCAAGCATTTTCGTACAGAATAAATTGGCATTATGAACCCTATGTTTGAGGACTGATTTGTGAAATATTGGATGCAGTATGAATTCGAAATTTCAGCCTGTACAAATTATTGGAAAAGCATAGAGCCACAGTCGAATATGGATATGCCGTAGTCACTTTTTTGTTATTCTTTTGTTATCAGGTAGTGTTTCATAAAAAAAAAAAGTTATTCCTCAGTCTGAAATACTTTTTCAATTAAATTTAGCTTATTTTCAAGTTGCCGGCTTCTGCTAACGTGACTTATAACTTTTGGTCAATGCGTGTTAGACGTCACTGTTAGTAATGGTGACGCAGCTCCATAAGGGCAAATATACATGATAACATTTAGCTAAAGCTCTGTCATGCATTTTAATCCGTCTTAGAACGAAAACGATAAGGTCGAACTCTCGCAAAATCAGCCTCGCTATTGATGACATCCAGCAGTCCCTCACGTAAGGTCAGTCGTAAAGAAAGGTGACTCCCTCAAAGTAAAGTCTTGTATGATTGCACGAAGTTCCGCATGATTCAGAGTTTGTAGACCTACGTTACGCGCTACCGTATAGATCCATGAAGTAGCTTTAAACGAACTGGGATTGCGGGCTCTATAACAAATAGCACTTTATATAATTAATGAAGCATCGTAGGTTCGTTTGAAAGCATGGTACTCCATAGTAACACCGAACGAAGTTATCTGAGATAGAAACTGTATTTTTTTTTTTCGAGAAGTCTTCTTTGATGGATTAATGCTTGTACACAACTCGCGGGATTCTGCAAATAACTGTACGTCGCCCAGTTTAATTTTCTTGCATATACTAAAAACCTACGGCAAAATTTAGCCTATAATCCTGCCCACGTTCGCTTTGGGTCGCATTCGCGTTGGGTTTTTCTACATCACCTGCGTATTTCGATATCGGTGCGCCAACCATCTGTATCTTCTACTATATCTGGTTTCCTGTTATTGTTGTTGTTCTTCGAAAACGATTATTGTCGCTTCGACGGCTTTCTATTAACCGCCTCGACACGATACGACTAGTTATTAGGCTATAATTTTGGCGGATGGAAAATTTCATACAGCACAAGTTGAACACATCCCTCATACACTAAAGTTTTCACAAATGACGCAACGCAATTTTATATATACTTTTTAACTAAATACTACTTACTCACAGATTTCTATGAAAATAACTATAACTATATACGTTTTGATATGTGTAATACATATAGGGATAATGCCTCTAGCAACAACATTCCAACACAAGCCTGCTTAGAATTCTCTCTTGAAAGAAGTTTTTTTTCTTTATAATTTAATTTGTCGCGCAGTTAATTAAATGCTAAAGTGGCATTGTAGTTCTGAGTAACAGAAAGACCCAATTTGATCACTCTGAACAGGGCAGCCTAGACTGCTACAAAGAAAATTCGACACCGCTGAACTTAAGGATGCAGATATAGTGTAGCAGGCTGAACCCATTAGCATTCATTTATTATGTTGCAGTTACTATTTGCCTGAACGAAATGGGAAAGGACTCTCTTATACAGGTATCATCATAGCACGCCAGCGTGAAGCAGATACCCTCCCTCAATATTCTAATGGTTCGAACGGTCCTTCAAGCGTCGTCTGCTAAGAGCTTCGCAGGAAACTTATAAACAGCAGCTTTGAATAGAAGCCCTTCTTCCACACTCGGTGCCTGTTGTCTTGCCTTCGCACCAATTTATTTAACGAAGACTTTTTAGTTGTTTAAACCGACCAGAAAACGTAAGCAATTTGCATGGTACACTAGATTTCGTTTGTACATGCAAGTAAAGCATGGCAGCTAGAAATATCGTTTCCTTTAGGTATATTTTCTGCTTATAAACACACAGCGGCGTCTATGTTTCTATCCTGTTCTATGTTGTCTAGGAGCCTCAGTGCCTGTACCATTTTCTACAGATAAGATTACGTGTATGTACATTATCAAATGGCAAACATCTTTCCCGCGGATCCATCGGTTGAGTACAGTTGATTCGGCAGCAAGCTTTTTTTGTAGATAGATGTGCATAAATAAAGCCGTTTTACGTCGTTCGTGTAGGACTGAGAATATGTGGCGTTTACATCGATATATTTAATCAATTATGAATTCATTAATATACAACTAAATCTTAAAAATGAAAAATCGAAAATTTCCTCGTAGATGCGATACTGCGATGCCTTTTTTTAAATTAAAAACAAAAAAACAACCGACCTTCCGAATTGCTTAGAGGGATTACTATAATTCTATCTGTTTTGTATTTTGTTCGTCAGCCTGTTTTACTATGTTCGACAGGGACCTGAGCCAATTTTAGATTTGTCTCTGTCGTGATATATGAACTTTTAATAGACTTCAATAATGTAATTTCGGGTTTTTTCAGCGTTGACTCATTGATTCTATTTTCGTAACACAACTGGATTGAGTCGGCTCCTAGTCGACATTTGAGCGTAACTTTAATTGGCCTTCGGCCAACTTTTAATAAACGTCACGATCCATAGAGTTGGCTAACGCATTGATTCTGCAAATTCATACGGTTAATACAAACTTCACAATAGCCACTCAATGAGGTATTAGTATACGCCTATCTATTGCGTTTTTATTCAGCTTATCGAGATTTATCGACTGAAGTCCAGAAAACCCTATTTCACGTAGAATACCATGTTGAGTTGACAGTTTCAAACGGCATTCTCCAGCCAGAGACTGAGATCTAAGTATATGATAACGTATTGGCTTACGGTTTACCTCATTGGAAGCCTTCGATCGGTGCCAAAAGATACGTCTCCTACTGAAACTCAAAGAAGTATCATCTCAGTGTTACTTAGTCGAAAAAATTCGGTTTTTGATTTTCATTACACCGAAATATTAATTTTAATTATAAAAAATGTAAACTGTATGTTTACCTGGCTCGTTGGACTTTATCGATTAACTTCAATAAGCATTTTCTTACGCAGAACAAGCTGTTAAGTTTTCGTTCTTCAAAGACAATTTTGACATGAGAAGACTTGTACATCAGGTAGGATGCATACAGTATGAAAGCATCTAACTCCTCGTACGGCTAGCGAACCGGGAATAGACCTATCATTCTTTATTATTTGGTGATTTCTGCGGTGTTACCCGACAAGCTCGAGTTCGAAGCGCGCATATGTGGACAAACACCCGCAAAGTAGGTGCCCTTGACAATCGCATTTATACCCCCATTTTCCCAAAAACTGCTACAAGCAATCGTTCGCATGTAGATAGCGTAATATCAGGTTTTTGGTAGGTTATTTAGTCCGCAACCCACAAACTAAAGCTGATAAAAGTCGCGGCCTAAACAACTCAAGTGGTACTAGGCGCTTTTTTGTATCATGGCGCCCTCTACGACGAAAGAGGCAAACATTTTTCCCTCCATATTTTAAAATCTGACAAGAGCGTATCGGCGGCGTTACGCGATACGTTGCAGAATTTTAACATACAGCAGCATCGGCTACTTTTGTTAACAGCAACGTTACCCTAAGTTAAACTTATTTCAAGCGCAAGACCAGTCCAATCGTGTTGACTTTCCATATGAGATAGTAATAGGGGTGACTAAATCAATGGCTCATAGTAAAGTAAATGCTATAGCTGATTAATTAATTAGATCATTAGGATTAATTAATGATTAAGTCAATTAATTAGGAAATGAACAGACTTTGTTATCTAGGAAAATGACAGTGCACCAAAAAAGTCTGAAATTAAAAGCCGAAACTATGTTAATATACCGGTTTGATTCAATACAATGTGTCTAGCACATTTATTTCATGTAATATTTAGAGATGTCCGCAATGGGCTAAACAACACATAACGTCATAATTATCATTTTTTTAAGTCTTAATTTAATCAAGGCTTATATTTTGTAGCAATGCCTATGTCTTTTTTACGCTAGTTTGTATAAAAACGTCTATATGAGCTGCTCTTGACAGTGTTGATAAGAGGAGCGAAATTTTTAATATCATTTATATGTCTTATTTGCTTGTTTTTACATTTTTCTTACTTGCGAACAAGCGAGTTGCTCCCTAAGGCATGGTGTCCTCTAACACCTCATTCTAGCAGAGCGAGCGCTATATCTTTGCTATTTGACCATAGTCCTACCTTAATATCTAACCAAAAGAGTATTTCTGATATCCTTAAGCATTTATATTTTCTGCAATGTGCGTGCGCCAAAAAATTATATCAGGAAATTCAAATTAAAGTAGCAAAATAATGTGTCGCTGATATGGTTTGAGATATCAGTGAATTCATACATTTGCCATTTAATCATGCCCGTAATTTTTTGCCCATCAAATATGCCTTTGCCGAGATCGAAATCTTCTAAAAAATAAATAAATCAGACGCATTGCACCATATTTCAGTAACATATTTTTCCAGAGCGACTGCAAATGCAAGAGTGCTATAAAAAGCCACCATAATATCCGCTTTCGTCAGTACTATTCGGTTCTCTCGGTGCTACAGTATGATGAAATCAATGGGCAAGCCAAATCGGTTAATATTTTGGGATCTAAAAAACTATTTGATAAATTGCGAAGTTCGAAACCAGATAAAATAAGTACACCAGCACTCTTAGCTGCGCCATTCGTTAAGACGCAGCATTTATTGTGATATAATATTTCTAAAAGAAATTATTTCCCATTTGTATTGTTTTAAAGAAGTGAAGCTTCTGCCTCCCCATAACTCTTCAACGTTTTCGAACGAAGAACTCACCGATTACGAAGATGAAAATGATCTGAAGATGAAAAAATACGACGCTCATCAATGGACTAATCAAGCACATTTTATACATCGAAAACGATTGCTATAGTCAAACCGCGATGGATTTCTCGACGTAGTGGAATGCCAATTTTTTAAGAAACTCGTTTAACAATCAGTTAGATGGTCTGATGATTTATCTCGCCAACGTCCTCCGCCAAGCCACCAGGGATAACTCTCATAACTACGCAAGAGCGTAATAGCAATGTAAAGCATATATGAAACCATTTTGCCGCCGTCTCCACAAATAATAACTTCCACTTACGTAGAGGATAACCCCTGGCGTAGAAGGCATAGTTCAGTTAACAGAGGCTGCGCTGGAGCACAATATAGATGATTCAAGTGAGAGTAAGTTCTCACACGAACAGGTACGCCGATGGATATCAACGGTAACATATAACTTCATACGCTTCATGAAGAAGATTTCATCATGTCGAATCGATCTATGTGTACTGTAAGAAATAATTTTTTATATTTATGATACTGAAGTGGGCAACCTACGATATAATCGTAATACCCTCTTTTGCTTGACAGAGCACGGCAGGACTGCGCCAAGTTTTAGAATAATTGCAAAGATCCTAATTGCATATATTTCCATCAGAAAATGGTTTAGACGGAGTTGATGGCCTCTTCCTTGAGCCATTTTCCACACTAGACATTTATCGTTAGGCCCCCACCGATGTCAGTTATCGAAAATATGCTGAGTAAGGACTTACTGCAATATGGCAAAGCCTCAACAACATGAGGGTTTGCAATCGATAGTGATCAACGGACGTCGAATCTAGGCGTACACACATTTCGAACGCTAAACATTTAGAAATCAAACATAACAATGGTGTCTTTAGATTATTTATATTGAATCTCTCCATGCTGACAGGTTTTAACGCCTATGCATGTGAGGAATGCTGAAACTTAGACAAAATCTGAGGTTTTGTTTAAAAATTAACTTAGTTTTAATTTAAAATTAAGTTCAAAATTAGCTTCTGTAGGCTTCACCCGAACGAAATTTACAAATAGGGTAGGTACTATGTAGATGCCGCCGGAAGTCTTTAATGTTGGCCTTAATTGTTTTACCTTCATAATTTGCTTTATTACGGCAGAGTGCAGTATGTCCTTAGCAAGTTTTTTTCTCTAAACAACACAGATATTCCGAAGCACATATTTCAAAACCATTTAACAGAAAAGATTGCTCAGAAGCTGAAAGCCGAGCAAACGTTAAATAACAACTCTTAACCGACTAATTAAATCGATTTGGGAACTTTTTAAAGAAAGAACCCCTTGAAGAGAAGCAGCAGGTCACACAACTTAGCATGATGTCAAAACAAGCATGACATCCTGACTTGAATAACAGGTTTGGCCATTCGGAGAAATATTCTCTCAGCAGCGTTAACCAGTCAGCGCGCACAAGCCGCTCGAGCTACCGATGAAATAACTTCCTGAAGAATGGAAATGAACTTTTCATGGAAACAATAAATGACATATAGGATGATATCCATGCTTCTGTTTTAAAATGGGTACGATATTTCTATGATCGTTCTATCTCTATGTGATAATTCCTTATTTTGGAGGTCTCATTTGTATATAGGGAGAATTTTAATGGCCCTACGACGTGTAATAGTTTGATGAGAGACTTCGCCGCATAAATGAGCGTAAACAGAAGATCATGGTGAAGTTTGCCACGTATTACGCAATGGAAGCTCGACACGTTGCTTTCTGGTAATATATAACATTTTGTATCGGCATAGAATCTTTGTTGAATGACATCGTTTTATGCGTGCTTTCGTTTTCTACGACATGTCTTACGGAAACTTACGGAGTGAATGTTTTTCAAGAAATAACGAAGATTGTAGGTAATATAGTCAAATTATATATTACACACCGATTCAAAAGAATCTATACACGAATATGGGCAAATCAATATCTAGTCTAACCTCATCTCATAGACATGGCCGAGGAATGGAGATACGGCTTTAAACTAGCTGGCAAAACGTATTCACCGACTTTGAAAAGGCACCACACTACAGAGAACTGTAGGATATTTCTATTCGATGCAGGATGTCAATGCCGAGTACCGCTTACATCACTTTTCCCGCATTCGCATGGTCGGCCCAAAACAATCGGCGCTCTAAAAATATCTGTGGTTTATGCAAGAAGTTCACCCATAACGAACGAAATTTCTAGTCTATGTTATGAGAAACAATTTCGTATAACAGTCAAGGTTAACTGGTTTATTTGCTTAGAGCTTAGAACCTTTAGAGGTGAGACTTCACTGGAGCTACTATTATGCATCCAGCAGCTCGTTTAATGCCAGAAGATACCGATATCACAAAAGGACGTGCATTTACACAAAACGCGTCACTTTTTTCTAAGGAAAAGGACTAAAACCACATCTGTCGAATGATAGCTTATCAACGGTCAGTGAAACCTCAGCCAGGAGTGCCCAGCCAAGAATAACCATTTAAAAGAAAACTTGCTTAAGCGCGCGTCTGTGTAGAAACTCTCGCCTCAACAAAGAAAGCATATAGTTAATTCTCCTTCAGGTTTTTAAAAGGATCTGTCATTGCGATATCTAACTGATTTGGTTCAAAATAGAACTATTAAGACTACAGCTCGTGAGACATCAAGTTTTAATACACTACTGTATACCTTAGGTTTATGATGTCTCAAAAATTATTAGAAGGGAGTATTGTGCACAAAAACAAAGGGTTCTGGTTACTTGACTCAAATCAAACGCGTAGGCCTAAGCTTATGGCCGTCGCCTCCAACATGTGCATATATATATTGCCCTTTTCCACTCGTATAAAAGCGGCAAATGTAATGCAGCTTCTGAAAATTGCCGTATTGTATTAAATGATTGAAGCTTTCGTGCGACCACAAAGACAAGCAGTAACCCCTGTAAAGGCCTCACTCTATAAGTTTCTGTTGTTGTCGTTATATTTATAGGTCTGTGTCGATAAGCTGTCCTAAGAAGGCCGATTCTACGTAAGTCCTAGCTTATCAAGCAACAACGCTTGTGGATACCTAAGCGCTGAGTGTCGACACAGAGGCTGATGGGAATCGACAAAAACTAGTTGACAACAATGCAATTGTTCCACGTGCATACAGCTAAAATCGTTTCGAACGATATCAGTGAAACTCATATTCGCAAGTAATCCGTCTTAAAAATAGCAGCAGAACAATCCAGATACATACGAACGTTAACCGCAAGCTCAAATGCAAGCACAGCTTAAGCACAGACCTTAAGTCATGTATCAGCTGTCTATGTAGTTTGTCCCTATGCCACGACTACAGTATAATAAAACAGGTTTCCGCACAGGTGAAGGATCTTACAACACATCGGCGCAGGCTTAGTCATTATTTGGGAAAGTTGATTAGGTTTCTGCCTAATCCTAAGGCCATTTCCAGATGACGCGTAAGAACGAACGACAACAATCACAAACAGCGAATTTCACAATAAACTCCATCTTGGATTTTCGCCGACACGATGCTGTACCCTATGTAAGTTTGAGCCGCAGTAAGCAGAGACCATCGACAAAATTTTTATCTCGTGCGGCTTGACTTGGCGCATCTGAAGGGAAACTATTTGCACAGAATGATTGTTGTAGATTGCCGCGACAAATACAGACAGTGTAAGCAAATCCCAGCTCTAGAAAATGAAGCGAAACTACTGGCAAAATATACAAAAATGGATCCACATATACTACAAAGTTGGAAACAGCAGCCCAAGAGACATTAGACGTGACATATGTGTACGTACATCGCAACGATTGTTAACGTCAAAACAGCTCTGCGGCAATCTCTGAACGGAAAGACCATTTTTATGAGCGAAAGAAGGACGCACAGCTAGGAAGGCGCGGATTGGCCAGAAAAAAATAGAGATTGGTTAAGCATGAATGGAAAACGCAGATGTAGCCAGATGGAAATGGGGCGAAACCGACCGGGACCCATTCATTCAACATAAATAAGTAGTGGAGGAAGAACTGGAATATATACCTGAATCGTTGCGCGCAGAAAAACTTTATTCAACACGAGTGTGTGTAGGCAGTTCATTTAGCAGCTTCGCATTGGTCGATTTGGGCCGAACTGAAGGTCACTGGTTTAATTCAAAAATTTTGCATCGATCTGGAGGCGATTGACGGAAATACCAGCATATTCGATTAAAATACCGGTCTTTTTAATGGTAAGTTTAGAACTTGCAAAAGTTTCATCGTTCTTAAAAATTATCAAAAAAATAAGGCTCTGATTTATATTTCGTTAGAAATTTGCATACTTTTGTTTTTATAAGTATTCGTTCGCTTTGCCACCAAAAAAGTGCGATTTATGATTGTTTCGGACAAACATGTGCCATATATTACAGCCAATGAGAAGCTAAGTCTGTCAAATCAAAGCTCCTATAGATTTACCTTTTAATTAATCTTGTTTGTCATTTGTTGTCAAGTCCCGATAACCTATCGAGAACTATCTGTTGTACTGTCAGATTGTCTATAATGAACGGTTTCCTATAACAACGCTGTGAAAAATTGATTCTACCTTGTATCACTTCATCCGAGAAGATCCCCTTCAACTCCGCTGAAAAAAGATTGATGTACTGACCTGCTTTTTGTACGTAAAATATCATTCCTATGAGCAATAGAAGAAGATACCTGCAATTGCCCACTACAAAGACCAATAGAAAATTGGCCTGTGGCATAACATTTCTAAAACCCAGTAAAATACAGTCCCACATCGAAGGATATCATTTTCGGTTGTTACAAAGTAACAACTGTCTCTGTATATTGCTTTGTTTCTTCAATTTTTTTGCTCTGCAAAGTTATCGTCACCGTTTTGATTCTATTTTAGAATTGTAACTTGGGTCCGCAATCCCAAGGTCGGGTGACAAATAGCAGCCTTTTGAGCTTTTTTGTTTATTTACCTCCCATCGATGTCGGAAAGCTAGCGAAATAACTAGGAATAGATATGATGCGAAGGAAGAAAACTTCAAGGCTGAAAATACTCTTTGAAAGTAGCTTTATAAGTACAAAAATGCATTTTCGACCTAAAGAAAGCACCCTCCGCTCGGCTTTTCCAGTTCTACTAAGGTTATTTTGAGTCGACTAAAGGTTCGTATTCATTTGTTGGTATCCCTTAGAAAAACAAATGCTTTTGCAGATGGTTTAAACAATTTTTGCTCTTAAGTGATAATAATGGCGTTCTACATTTACCATCGCGATGCTCAGACTTCACTTGTCGATTATATTTCTAGGGGTTTATTGATGTTTGTAAGAGTGGAGAAAAGGCAAGAATCAACTTCTTGAAAAAAACGATTGCCTCTTTTCCAAAACCTAAGGCCGAGTAAATGGTGAGTCAATATGTCTGCGAGCAGATGAATATAGCTATGAGCCACCTGAGAAGTTCCGGATATCGAAAACTTGTAATCGTGCTGTTTACTTTTACTGGTTACAAATGACTTGTAATGAGGTAGCTGTTAATGATTGTTTGAAAGTATGCGAGTAGACTGCACTTTTTTTGGATAGATGCTTCTAGGACAAGTGCTTTAAGTTACTCAATCTATGGTTCCTAAACTCGTCTAGCATAAGCGATTTTTTGGTTCCACTTTATCATCAAACAATCCTTTATTGTTCAGAATACTAATATGATAATAGTACACCGCGAAGGCCACTGAACGTCACTTAATGGGCCTAAGATTGGGTTTCCTATACATGTCAACAATAAAAACAGATGGTTGTGTAATACGTATTTATAGTTTTCCAAGATTTCCATGGGGTGTTTTTATGTACATTGGTATATCCAAATATTGACAAGAAGAGAAGTGCCAATTATACTTTTAAGCGGCATAGTTCGCGACCTTTGGGCGTCCTCAATAACCATGTTCTCCTAAGGCCTATTTCATTTTTCTTTCCTTGATTTTCAAACTAACTTACCTATTGCACTCAAGCTTGATATAATAAACTAGGGGTGACCCTAAAGTGCATTTTCCATGTACTAGCTGAGTGAGAGACACTCAACTGATATGTTAAGGTGCAGCTAATGAAGCTTCCAAGTAGCATACCTATATAAATCGCTACTGCTATCGTATGTAAGTTATTAGCGTTAAAAACAAAATATATTTATATTGTATAATTTAATTTAGAAACATATAAAGAGCATTATATTAATAATAACGTAACATAGTAGACATAATCTAATCAACAAAATATATTTGCACTTCACTTTGTAGATGCTTTATGACCAGACATTTTTAATCTTATGTCAATGTATACGACTGAATAGTATCTATATATACATATATATGTTCGCGGTATCTGGCGGTGATAACATAAAAGGCTTTGTAACGGAAAACGGTCTCTCTGTTATTATTAACGGATTAGGTTACTCATATGTTACTGTCTCCCAAAAACGTTGATATCTACGGGTGCCATTAATTGTTACGGAATACTAATGTTGATAACTTTTTCATAATTAGAGAAAGTTATCTCTATGTCAAACAATCTATTTTCTTTACAGAAGGCGGCGCATGGAAAAACGATCGTGGAAAAAAGTATTGTCCGTTTTCCTAGCTAGATAACTTAAAATTTCCATAGATTAGGAACGGCAGATTGAGATTTAGCAGTAGTAAATGTGCTGAAATTGTTAAAATTTTTCCAGTCAACTTTTAAAAGGAACGCCTTAAAGATGGGCGAAATTTCTGCAAAGGTTAGCCTATTTTAAAATTTTATTACAGCACACGCAAGTCCATAAAAAAAATCGGCTGTTCATAGTCAAAATGCGTTATTAAACGAAATGGGTCAAAGATGGTTCGTTCCCAAATTTCGATGCGAAAAATACTTTTCTTGCTAGTTGGTCAGTTACAGAAAAATTGAAGAAATGATTAAGAATATTGAGTAAAACCGACATAGGAATGGCCTTTATATCGTTAGAGAACTAAACGTCCACCGTCAAAAAAATTTAAATTTTAGGGTGATAAGAAGTGGATCACATACGACAATAATCTGGAAATAAAAAAATAGGCTTGACTATCTGTGGTAACGCCCTGACTGGCGCCAAAAAAAATGATATTATCTGTTTAGAGTATCTGTTGGACCCTATCTGTTGGAATAGAAGTCGTGCATTATGAGTTGCTGCCACTTGCCTACTGCATTATTGAGAAGGAGATTTACTGTCAACAACTGACAATGTATCGACAAACCATTGACAAAGGAACTAATGGACTAAGAGGGTGTTATCTTCTACCGTAATAATAATACCACATACATCTTTAGCTAGCCAACAAAAATTGAGACAATATAGATCGTAGATTTCAATGCATTCGCCGAACAGCTTGGATCTTGCACCATCAGATTATCATCTGTTTCGCTTTCTGTAGAAGTTCCTTGATGATGTTAATCTATATTTCACTGTAGGATGCAAAAATTACTTGTTACAATTTCTCGTCTAGAAACCATAAAGGTTCGACAACGATGGGATTATGGTGTTACCAGAATAATGGAAGAAAGTGATCGATTAAAATGGCTCACAGTTAGTTCAGTAGTATTATATACAATACAGCAGCATTATACATAATAGTATTATATATATATTTCAGTTCTGGCTTCATAACAGTCGATAGTTTTTCGACTATTGTCTTTGTGTGTCGTTTGAATACTATGAAAATTAACTACATAATTAATAATTAATATGGTATATAGACGTACTGTTTTTATATAACAAGCGAGTTATTAAGTGTCCTTAATATATTATTCTACAATATCGTTTATATATTCTGATAAATAAAGTAGATGGTGAAAACTGAGGGAATAAAGGGAAAGAACAGCGAAGGTCAGTGTAAATGTTTAGCACGCCAAAAGAGTAAGCATGGCGTCTATATGTGTGTACATGGTAACACATTCATTGAAATTATGCATAGATTAGGTCTCCTAACCTAATTCTGAACTGAGGAACATTGACTAACGATAGTCTCCCAAAGGCCGATTATTTGACCAAATAAATGCTTTTGAGGTTAAACCTGATTTTCCGTATGCGTTTCTATTAATATAGGATTTTCTTTACTGACAGGTTGTAGCAGGGACAAAATTGCATTTGCCTGATTTAGGTTTGTTCTCCAGTAGCACAACCCGACAATACAGAATATTCAATAACCGAGGCAGTAACCTCTACTATTTCAAGCCAGTCTGATGACAGTACGAAGCTTTTAGCTATACGTTGGTATTCGAACTTAGTGAACTATGTAGGACAGCAAAAAGCCTTGTATTTCTGAAGAGACATCTAAGAAGACGACATCAAAGGTTATGATGAAACCGCTAATGGATTACGAAAAACGATTCCAAAATTCTATTCAGGACAAACGTCGTGTCTTACAAGAAATTCTGATCGTAGGTAGCAATCCCGAGCGTTTCAAACGTCTTTTTTTTTTTTCTTTTTTTCTACATAGCGCACGCGCCTCATAAATGCGCTGTCATTTTCTTGTTTGATGAACAGACTTTAATTTCGACACCTAAAAGACGCACTCCATCCCGGTCAACCGTTCACGGTCGATGAGAACCTCGAGTAGCAAACAGCTCGTCACGTAGCCAAGAATATAGACTACGAACAAGGTTTTCGATTGCCTGTCAACATCGCGCTTAACACCAGCCAACACGCGGCCACGATGACAAACTGCTACGTGGAAGTCCTATCGGCAAAACGAAAAGTGTGGTCTCTACATCGACATAAAGCAGAAGATGAGATGGGTTGTTCCAAGAGGTAAGCGCAAGATCAAATTTCTACCTACGAAAGAAACTATGATTTACGGTTCATGGTACTGAAAGGATTTTACACAGTGGAAAGAAACTCAGAAAAATAAGAAAATAATCTACCTAAAAAGAATTTATACAGGTTGTGTAGTCGTATGTCTCGATGGCGGGACTTGCATCGACAATCTCTCGGATATTTTAACTAGACAACTGACCGTTGAAGCGGTCCCATCAATGCTACAAATGCGCATCTCTGGACGCATCGTACTAGTAACCATGAACATGGCTTTGCTCGTTACGAGAGCGATTACAAATCTTAGCGTCGATATTTCTATAAAAGGTAATAGACTCGGACCACAAGGACAAATTAGACTAGAGACTCCGAAAGAGCTTCTTATATGGTTACCGTGCTGTTTTAAAGCTCTATTGGAGAGATCCTAGGTCTTCACATCGTCTGGGCCACTTTCAGTAAGATGGGTCATTGATGATACACCAAGGACTTTATTCCAAGGACCTATTTACATATAAGCAATAGTCGGAATGTAAACGAAAAAGGACAAAACAAAGTGATCGTTCCCGGTTGGTTGAAATCACTTTGTAAAGATTTGAGTGGGAAGTCCATTTGTATTCACGAGATCCTGCGCCGACGAATTATCGCTTTCTTCGATTACTGACAAATTAAATTACTGGTATGTAAATGTATAGAATTTTCTATACATATATATACAGATAGGAAAATTCTAGTGGAACGAATATATCGTTGAGGTATGGCAGAAAAACATAGCAGACGATATACGAAACGAATGTATTATTACAATGTAAATAATTAAATATATTATTTGTATATTATTTTTCAAACCAGCTCTTGTTGATTAATAGCAATTCAGTGACTATATTTTCGTGGTTTAGACATTCACCAGAAGTAATCACTGTCAAGAGTGATTTTTTAGATTGCAAATGGTTGTGCTGTATTTTCGCAAAACAATATCTGGAAATATCATCACAGAAGTGCGAATACAACGGTCAGTACTTTATACCCCTGAGTTCAATCAATTAAATACACTTCCATTGAGTCAAGGATTGAATTTATGCAACTATTCAATTTAACTATATGATATGAAGCATTATATACTAAATATTTGATCATATCTAATAATATCAGGACTACATTGGTGTTTAGGAGACACCTACGAAAACTTATTCATTTCGTCTGTGCCCGCAATGGATGAAAGAAGTGGGTCACTACAAAGGTATTTTTTCATATCATACACACATTTTATAGTCACTTCATAGTAAATACTATATAACTTTTTTTAGCATTTGTACGATTCTCTTTGGTAGGCGTTGTATTGTTTGTTTTTTTGATTGCAACGACACCCTTTTAATGAACCTGTACTAGATTTGTCTGGTGGCGTTAATAGAGTACGGTTTTCGAATCTCATAAATGTGTGTACTATAAATTTAGGTTATACAAGTGTTTATGTAGGTCTTACATGGAAGTCGATCTTTTCAGGACTGGACGTCTTCCTTTTTTAAAATCTGTAGATTTACTATGTGCCTATGATTGTTTCGACTGTCACGTGTGCAGTTAATAATAAATGCTGATAAATTGGATTGCTTTAGCGGCAGGCTGGTAAGGGTGGTGAATTCACAACTATGAGCGCTCCAGTTTGCTTCCCAATTGAGACTTAGTGATTTTTTTTTTAAATACTTGACTTTTTAATTCAAATTTACCGTAGACTTAGTTTGACATTATATACCTTACTGCCATTATATCTGAAGTTTCTTTTTACCGTGACTGATTTATGACAAAAGTATCGACGCTGAGATTTACATCTTCAAAATTATTAGTATTTTCAAAAACATCATCATTTTCGTTGGTGCCAAACGTGTTTAATGGTTGATGGTAGCTACTTCAAGCACCAAAAAAAGACCTAAGAAATTTAAAATGTTTCACTAACCACGGCTAGCTATTTAAACTAATTTTAAATGAATATTAAACGTAAAAACAACTCTTATCTACATGCACATGTATAGGCTGCTTCTCCTCCATTGGCAAAATGCTATTTGTTATGAGCTTCATCATCCCTTTGAAGTCTGAATTCGAGATATCCAAAAAATATTCACTCTACATATTAGATAATAATGATTGTTACAATATCTGCTAATAAACATAACGTACATTTATTAATAAAGAGATTCTTTTCTAATTTCTTATCTAGAAAAGCTGTTTTGAGAGCGTTATCCTGGCGTTATAATTTCCATTACATTAGAATAATCCTTGACACCCCAGGAAGACCGTGTAAGGAACAATTTGTGTAACCCCATAATGACGGCACAAGATATGTCCCAGTATCTTGGGATCTAGTAGGATACAGGCATACAAAGTCTGACATTCTGGATCATTTAGGTGTTTTTCCTTTTTGGAAGGAACCCATATGTACTGTATGAGTAGCATCAGAAACGTAGATTAAGCCAAATAACATCGTTTAGTCGGATATTCTTAAACGTGGTCGGTTCGCCACAACACAGTGAAGAACTTAATGGCAACTTCTCTTCGGTGTTCATTGACAGCCCTCCAACTATACGCTTTTATATCAATTCAACCAATCATGGAGAAGGTCATCTTTAGCATCGTAATAACATGTTAAACATAGAAACTTCCGCAAGTTTCATCGGTATCGTAACGCTGCCTACTGACAAAGTTACAGGAATTCTTGAAAACAAGGCATATTCTGCCGGAAAACACAAGGCTAAATGAAATAATCCGTTTGGAATGTCGTGAAAAAATTATAGTCTCAATGATTGTTAAATCTACCAACAAGTATTCGTCGTATCTACCTCCGGGCTTCGAGTTTTAACGCCCGGTATCGCCGTTAGACATTCCATCAAACGGCTGGCCCTCACCACACAATCGAAGTGTGTTTATGCCTGGATTTGAACCTAGACCACAAGGTCTCCTTAAGACTAGCACGCTATTATTTCCTTGTTTTATATTACCCTTAAGATTCCTACTACTATTTATTATCGTGCTATAATGAGGACCTATTTACTTATCGTGCCTAGTACCCTTAAACTTAATTTATTGACGTTATCAGCCATAGAGTTCACTCGGCCAGTAAATTATGCAATAATACCACATTTCGTTATTTTTTAATAAAAAGACCCGAATTTTATATCAAAACCTTTGATTGACTATTACCACCGAACCCGTTGTTTTATTCTAAGATATATATTGGCTACGAATTAGATCTGCACATTAAGTAGTTTTTCGATGTACTGAATCGACGGTACTCAAGTCTAGATTAGCACGGGGCAGCGGGTGTTAAATTGGGCAATGAACTGTATGCACTGCGTTTAGTCTTTAAGATTATTCAAATCCGACAAACTACCCTTAGAAGCGGTTCCACAGTGAAGTGTACATAGACTATACTCACGGAGGGCATCCCAGGGCGTTCCACTGACTACGAGAATATACCACCATAATAAAGGCAAATTTCTATTATATTGTTCAACCTATAGTTAGACTACGCTGTATTTTGATTCGTGAATAATGGATAAATGATTCCAACAGAAATTGTTAGATTATGATGATGATAATAATAATAACTGTATATATAATTATACAATCTGACCTAGCCTATCAAAAGTGTAAGTGATAGGAGCAAGTGCAAATCCAACCACAAGCTTCATAAAAATTAAACTCATTTATAACGCTTAACTCTTTTAAGCAAATGCAGTGAACTCTGCACAGGCTACCTATCGTCGAATCTGACCAATAAATAGCCACTCTTAAAATGGTAAAGATTGCCTAAAATTACCCCTAATATTTTACTTGTGGCGTATTTTGTTATGTTCCAATTATGATTTGTCTCTAGCGTAAACAAGCAGGCGAGAGAAAGAGCCTACTTACCGAGGTAAAGAAAGAATGCCAAATCAAACGTATACATTAATAGGCTAGAATAGTCCAAATAGCATACGGTTGTACAGCCTAAAACGTGAACTGATCATTTTTACTTACGTTCTCAATAGGCTTTGGCATCTATTTCGAATATGCGTAGGGTTAATAGCCATCCTTGTTACGGATAAACTTTACAGATATAATAAAGACTGTAACACAAACATCGCAAAGCACAATATCATGACTTCGAATCAAATCAAATCCTCCAATATTTATTTTAACATATTCAGTTACTCAGTACCACATCACCCCTTTGGAATACACTGACCGCTCGGTCTATACAGTATTGTTTTAGATAGATGCCAGGAATCTAACCCATTATGTACATTTTAAAACAAGTCAATTAAATGAACAATTATAATCCTACACGGGAAATGTTGTACCGTACTTCCTGACAATTTGAAACTGTATGATCAAATGATATCAAAGAATATAACCGTTGTGCCTACACATAACCGTAGAGTAGACGGCTGATTGAAAGGTTTGACATTAATTTGAATATCTATATGATGACTACTTTATTTATTACTAAAGTCTAGAAATCTCCAAAAGTAAATTTCTAACATCTACGTGAAAAATTGTTGGTAGCCAGCTCAACTAATGCTAATAGATATTTTCATTTTGCGATATAAACTAAGCTGGATACAAAAAGAAAAGGTTTTTTTCTCGCAAAGCTAAAACACAGTTTATTCTCCGTTTCTATTTTACCGTGACCTATATATATGGTACGCTCTAAATCTCAATAATGCAGGATCGCATTAGTCGATCGGTAAGTAATAAAGGCAATTCTAGCATATGGCCATCAACTGTATATATTTGGAGGGTTTTGCCTCATATTTCTATTTTTTAAGTATAGCTTTTCACTGCAGAAACTTCGTAAGAGAGGTTAATGATCTCAATCATAATTAAATTCAGTTGCATACGGTAGCTCCATCTGCAACTGTATAAGTAGAAAAAAGCTCAAAAAACTATTGTCATAAAAAACTTGAATTGTCATTCGGTGATTTTCTTTGGCCTTGTGTTCGTTCTTGATATTTCATTTGTTATTGTAGCCCGAATCAGCTAGGCAAGTTATTAACTGTGAGCAGACAGTGGACCATCAGCCGATAAACGACGTCATGTCTCGATTTCATCGAATGGAAGGAATTGAAGACGCAATATGCTTACGCTCACAGTATAGATGCTTAATAATAATACACTATCGATGCCCCTTGACAACTCTAATTACGTTCTAGCGGCCTTTCGCGATAGCTTATAAACAGTGTTGAAAGACCAAAGACATACATAGGTCCAACATATGTTTAATAAGTTGGATCAGTTCTCTGCGTAGCGGTTTTCATATCGTTAAACCATCGTTGAATTTTAGTATGTTTCAACACGTCGTCGAATGCCGCACATCCTTCGACAGAGCTCAAAACACCAAATACGGCCTACAAAAATACATACCAAGGTTATTGTTAAAAAAAACAACAGAACAATGGAGATCAGTACGATTATACCAGTTTTTTGCATCTCGCAACTAACAATTATGAAGTCAGCTTACGATACTATAAACCTTGAAAAAACTGCATTTTTATAAAACCGTTAAACTCTGAATTTTTTCTGAGAAATTTTTCTAAAAAAAAATTCCTCTGAGTATCGAGTAAGCACTTGTTTCATCAGATCACATTTACAGTAAGAGACTTATATTTTTACTTTAGTTTTATGCTTTTCACACTGACCAAGTCGGCGAGATTAGGCCTTTTGCCGCCAGCAAATTTGCCATTTCCCAAATAATCGGTCCACGTATCGCACGCTTCGTAGAAACTCAACCGCACATCCTCCTGCAACATAAGTCGAAGTACATATTGAGGTCTGAACATGCAGAGCAATTCACTAACTGGAATATGCCAACTTTATCTATAATATGATTTCAGTCTACAATAGTAGTACAATAATATTGAACAATCTTGTATGTCTGGACTTCACCTTTGAAAGCACAGGATCACGTTTTTCTTTATAGATAAACATTTCAAAGCAAAATAAAGAATGTTAATAAACAAACTTCCAGAGACAACTGGGCAGAAGTTACTACATAGAAGATATAGATTACTATAGAAAAGTGAAAATAAAGACACACAGATTTATATACGAACGTTTAGTTATAAATACAATTAAATTATTAAGCGTTCAGTTTCACTGAACGAAACGAAGTAGCGGGTTAGTGAAAACACAAAGAATCCAAGCAGATACATACTCGCGCGAGCAGATAATGCGTTTAGTTTCGTCCATCCACGCTGGTAGTACTTCTTACCTTGAGATTATATTTTTTCTGTAAGCGTTTTCCGACCAAGTACATCGCAGCGGCACCTACATAAATAACAAGGTAACGCTCCCACGCTGGAAATAGCTTTTTCCAGTCGCCGACCTGCCAAAACAAATTTCTATAAGAATTTAACGAACATGACGTATTTTTTTATTGTATAGTTAGCGAGTTTCCAAAAAAGTTACCCCGCTTGAGGGTGACTTAAAGTCAGTTGAGAAAACTAGACGGACCGTCATTTTAGCTTGACTAATTCTAATCATCAGAAACTTCGGGTATGAACTCTGGTTTTGGGTAAGAACACTGGTAACGAATCAGAAGCAAAATTATTGTCGGCTGACTTGGCTTATAGTTCTTTTTGAAAAACGTCAATTACGATTGATTTTAGTAATGTACACTGTAAGCAATTTCAAAGAGATTGAGAAGAATAAACGCAATTACTATATGTTGATAAATACAATTATTGCTTAAGCCAAACGCATACATCGCTAAAATAGTTGAATGCCTGTAACGCTTCCGTTGGCGAGCGATAGACGTTAGGCGAGAGAACATGAACAAGATGATCGTCTGCCCAGCGACGCCATTTGATTTCACTGCTAACGGCATCTTCATTAAGCGTCTCTTCTCGGGGATCATATATTAGATTATACTTGTTGAACACTTCCAATACCTAAAATCATATGGAAGAAGAAAACCTTTTTTTAAGTAATACAAGTATTTTGTAATTTTTACTTTACTAAAGGACAACATAATTAACTCGCATTCGGTGTTTCGCGAACACAAAGATCGAACTCCTACTTTTTAATAAGAAGAGTGTACTAGAGCATAACCAGATATATTCTGTATAAATTCGAAACATGGTTTTACAAAATTACTTCATCGGCATTGCTCGTAAGTGGGCTTGCTATACCCAAGTAGCGACATCCTTTATTTGACTAATATGTCATAAAAACTTAACCTTTCTAGTTATTTTTTTTACACGCCTAATTTGCTATAAGATTTTCAGCATCTTCCGATTTCCCATTATTTTAATGTCAACATGTTTTGCGTAAGATGTATGACCTACAAGTAATCTTACGCTGGTATAGAGAATGTCCGATTGTCATAGATTTAGCATTTTGGCTTACTGTTGATTTTTAACTTAATTTACCTCCTTCCCTTTGGGATCTTTGGTTTTCATTGGTTGGTAGAGATTGAGGTAAGCCTGTATTCCTGGCTCGCTATTTAGACGATAACTTTGCAGTATGCTTATGATCGCCGACGATTCGTTGAGTTGCTGAATAGATCAAAAATTAAAAAAAAAGATGCGGTTCATATATATTACTTACGTTTTCCTACTTACTATGCGCATGTGAACAAAATTAAGGTAGTCACTCCTTCACAAGCAGCTATGTATCGACTGAACCTTACATTTTAAAAAAAATTGATCAATGATGATGTTATATGACATATCCAATCATAACCGTGCCATATCTGCTAAGCACTTTATGTTATAAACGATGTATTTTTAATTGTAGTGTTTGCACTTCCCCTAAACAAACAGGCATTAATGAATAGCACTACTAGAGTAAAATTTGTACACTACTGACTCATGTGAAGACAAAAGTAAATTATGGCACAAAAGCATTTATAAGAGGCTTATGTTTCAGCCTTCACATTCACCTGTCGGTTAAACAAGGTGAAAGTAGATCACAAGTCCTAACCTTGTGAGGAGCAAGTGATTAACAGGCATCAATGCAAACTTCTAAGCATTTATTGAAACCAAATATCGTTTAGAGCATTCTAACGTCGTTCATGCGCACTTACCCAACAATTGTTCCCTTCTCTCAAAAGCACGATGGGCACCTTTTTATAGGTGGAGAATTTTATTTGCTGCCGAAGAACAGGTTCTACCTCAACGATGTCATACGGAATTCCATGATAATCCAGAAAAGCTCGCACCTGGAATGAGTTTATTGCAGAGTTCTCTAAAATCTAGAACGACAAAATGTTTTTTTTGTGAAAGCCTATCGCGTCATGGGAACCGCTTGCTTGGTTACTGACATATATTGTTCTGAAGAGTTTTCATAGATACATTGAATTACTTATACGACATGTAAAACTTTTTTTTAAAAGTTTTTTTTGTCGATACTTTGCAAATTATCGATAGGAAAGCACTAATATGGGCTACGTCATTGCTGTATTAATTTACCTTGCAGCAGAATGGGCATGTTTGGTACTGAAATAAGGTAAGCCTGATTCCAGGAAGAGGTTGAGCTCCCGATACCTGCATTAAATGATGTTCATGTTATGTATATATATATACATAATACATGCCTTTAAGGCTCCTTTAAGATATTAGACTATAAGTTTATAAGTGAAATGGTTGAAAATCACACAAAAACACTATAATGAGTTCGCAAAAAGTACTTGAACGCTTAAACGGCATCAGTTATTTTCGAAATCATCTATGCAAACGCTAGAAGTTATGTTATCGCTGTTTCGAAAACTGACGCATGTTCATGCGAATGTAACAAACCTTCCTTGCGATAGGCACATTTGGAGGTTCCTTAATATTTTTCCAGCTTGCAGGTTCGACCTCCTGAGCTTGAACTATGAGAGGTGTATTCGCATTGCCTGTGGATTTCTGCGGTGAATCCTCCACTGCTGGTGAAGCTGCTGACAATTTCCAATGCAGGGTACCTAAGACCGCCGTAGGAAATGACATAGTGTAATAATTAGTACAGACTATAAGGTAATCATTTGTGCACAACTATACGAGTGATACAATAAATATACGCTACAGCCTTTACGCAATCTATTAATGCAGTGATCATTTGTGTTGCTTATACTATCAACTACTTTAAAATTCAGTTTCAAAAGCTAGTCCTTTTATTGTCGACATCTTATTTGATGAGTTTTATAGAACAATCCCTAAAATAAGCTTGACTAAACAATTTATAGTACTTTTGAAGTGATTTTCGAAGGATATATGTAAACAATAGTCTACGTCGATTAGAATATAATAAAAATAATAATGAACAAAGTTTTAGAAAATGAGACCTATTGAAATAAACATTCTATCATCTATGTTGCTACATAACAAAAATATCATGATACTAGTCGGCATATTCAATCCATATATAGACATAGCAGCGTATAATGACCCTTTGTTTACCACTAAGTATTTTTAGGATAGTGTACTAGTAATAAAAACAGCGACTATGTGGAGAGCTAATTGTTCAGACTTACCGACTACCCGACCCTGCGTGAGTTCGCTTACTCCAAAATTCGTTGGGAGAGATACATAACATGCACACCGGCGTAAATGACTAAATGGTCCTTTAGAATAGTTAAAATACATTTAAGCATTGTTTCGACGGGCCACACTAATGGCTTAAGTTTTTCTTTAGTGTAGGCAAATTGACTTTTTATTGGGTTTTACAGAAAGTACCATTAACACTAAACAATGCATGTCAGCTTCTTATGAGCTTATGACTTGTGCTCAAGTTTTGGTAACCTTTAAAGGGCCGTTAACTTCACAACAGACGTTTTGATAACAGAAGCTATATTTAGTTATCGTGTCAAGCAAAATAGCTTACATTTAATTGACAAAGGACATCTAAGAGGCCTCCTGGGCTATCGGCTACTGTTCGACATCGCACTTCGGGACATCAGGGCTGTAACTCTTCGTTATGTGGAATACGAAAGATGGGTGCTTACCGGATAGGGCACCAAAGACAGCAGCTCCTGCTGCAACAGCTGCAGGTTTCTTCCACCACTTCCAGGCCGTGCCATGGGCAGAAGTTGAGGAACAGCGAGCCCCCAAAGCAAATGCATTGGGCCCCAAGCCTCGAAGAACCGCGCGAGAACAAAGCGGCATCATGCGAGTGGCCATCTTGCATCTGAGAGAACATGGAGACTTCGAGAGAAGGTTCACCTTAGTTGTTCCAACGACAGCTGACCGAGAGCCGAGCTTAACGACAACGATGCAGAAGTGTTTATATTCGTCTCTCTATATATAATCAGCGTATTTTAGTAAATTAATCAACGACTTGTTTCCTTTTTAGCAAAATAATGTCATAAGAGTCTATATAGATAACAGAAATTATAGCGTAAAATATAGACACCAATCAGAGTAAATTGGATTGGTGCTATATTTTATTCTTGGATTTCCTGTAATAAATATCCAATCGACGTTCAATGGCCACTTTGCCTAATAGGGGCTATAACGTAAGGTCATTATATATTTTCGATAGCGATTTGCTTTAATATCTTAAAATGATTTACAAACATAAACCTACATTAGTATTTTCTTCGGCCTATGGGATGAACTTGTCTACAGTCAATCTAACATAACGAGTATTGCTTTCATTATAAACTAAATATCACAAATATATTCTTCTCGTGCACGTAAATATCGTCATTTGGACATGGGGGCTTAAACCGACCGCGCCTGGCCCTTTCACCAGGAAGAATTGTTCGCTCAATAAAATTTTCAAAAAACGTCGGACTTCATTATCTCTTTTTCAATTATTTCTACATTTTATGGCAGATCGATTTAAATACAAACACTTTTGTTGCGTGGTGTTGTTCTATCTAAGTCATTCGATGTAGCGCGATCATGCGAATTGTCAGAATCAACAACAAAAGTAACTCAATCACATTTGAGAAATCGTTCAGATATAGAACAATTTCTAAAAAATTCTGTAAACGCAGTGTAAAATGAACACCTATTATGACATCCCTATTTAAAAAAGGAAAATAATATTATAGGTTGATAAATTTTATGTGAATGCGCTAAATAGTAATTCAGCCTTTGTAAATGTTAGAATCATCTTTTTTGAGAAAGATGGGTGATTTCGAGGATACCGTTCTTGTCCAAGATCGTTGTGTGAAGTAAAAACGTTGGATTTAAACATCTTCGTTTTGATACCAGTCTACTCTTGGATTAGTGGTGTAGTTTCAACAGTAAATCTAGGCTCTTTATATTGGTTAGCAACAAATATTGTAAACATGTCATCCCTAGCTGCCGTCCGTCTCGAGTCTCCCCTAGCCTGAATCGATCACTCCATAAATGGGAGAAAGTCTGAGGAGAATGCTTAAATTAAATCCTATTTTAATTCTACTCATAATAATATGTTGAAATGTTTTTTCTACTTTAGAAAATTAATGAGTTCCCTTTAGTCATTTCCTACAATCCATTCTAGAAATTAATTAGGTAATTACGTGAACAAAATATGCAAATACTTTTAGCAAATACGAGAATGCTATATGAATACAATAGATTGTTCCGTTCGCATCATTTTTTGTTGTCAAAGACAGAAGACTAAAAAGCTTACATATTACTAAAATAGGCGAGCACATGGAGCATATAGGGTAACGGCTAATTTTGGAAGAAGTTCTCGGACAAGTAAATACAGCCGTCTTAATAAAAATAGCCTTTAGAATAAAAAATTAAACACCAATAGATAATAGCAAGAGAAAATGATTCAACTTATAAATCTTCCATATTTCTATCATTGGTCGGAAGTGTTTACAAAACATACTATATTTTCTTTGGCACTTGTAACCCACATTCGCTATGTTTGGATTACTTTGTTTTGATTTATTTTTTTACAAAAAATTACAGCTTTTAGTAACAACTTCTAGTATCACTGTGAAAAACATCCCCAAGAGCTTTGTTTTCGAAATCTGCAGATACGTTTTTCAGTAAATCCGGTCGGGCTTGTGTTTCTATTTCATCCATTATTTGATGTAGGTTAATAATCTTAGATATTTATTTAAACTGAGCATCTGCATAAATACTTAATTCAAATTAAGATATTGGTGCTCCATGAGCACCCAAAGCTTGTTAGCTATGTAACCTAGTTACTCGAATGCCAGGGTAGAGAGAGGTCAAGAAATTTTTAGTAGTTTCGATTTAGGATAAGTTATTTCATGTAAGAAAAAACATGCTCCGAAATAACGTCAAGCCGTCATCTTACTAGTTGAACACATTTTATATAATAAGTAATGTTACAGTGGCTTTTTTCAGGGGGGTGATGTGTAAATTCTATTCGGGTTTCGCGCGTTTTCGAAGTTGCGCTTTATCATTAGGAATTTGCCATGGCTGTATGCGACCTTAGTGAACGTTTCACAACTACAGAAGTCACTAGCTTCACACTTTGTCTTTGGGTTTGGGTCGAGATTTGTTATAATAATACTTCGACATCATGGGGCACTTGTCGGCGTCTAAAAGTGCATCGCATACAGTGATAAAATAAAGTATCGATCTCTACTCTTTGTTAACGTATTTCATCTACCCCATCAACAATTATTTGCGATCTATCCATCTCTGGGACCGTTATCACAAAACATATTGACATTTTGGTTATGCCTATTGCCACTGTGCCTGAAAAGTAACGAGTCCTTGACGATGTAATTGTTATTAGTTGATTGTTGGTCAATGACGATGTTGAGACGTTTAAATATGTGAACATCTAAGAGATTTTGCGAACGGCTAAATTGACCGTTAGTGAGACGTTCAGTATAACTTTGTCGGTTATACCTGACTGCCGAGTTACCACGTTCTTCCCTAAAGTCAACTGTAAACAGATTCGTAAACATTTCGCTTTAAGAAATAATTGAAAAAAATGCTTTATCTAGTTAATATGGAAAAATCGAAATGGTGGGATGTTGAATTTTCACACCGTGAATTTACTTTTAGGTTTCAGTTGCTGCTCACTCTCACTTCACGCGAATAGCCAAGAAAAAAAAGGTCAAACTATTTGGTCCGCCATTTCACTGGTTTGGTTACGGCTAATTTATTGCTTAATTTCACTAATTTTTCCAGTTTTTATTCGAAAAGATTTAGAAAAGTTCGCTTCTTCTTCTTATGTTATCTTCCGAGTGTATGCTATGATATATTGCCCTGTTCGACGTCCGATTCTAATGGATTCGCTGACCTTAGCAGATAAAATATTGAGCGTAATTGTAAATCCTTAAGACAGTTCTTTTAGTATGTAGCCCTGAAACTGTTGAAATTGTTATGAGCATAAACTTTTCACCATAGAGTCCAATTCACAAACAAAAAAACGAAATTACTACAGTCTTTTTCGTAATATATATATAAACTTCCGAAGTGCTCTGTATATGGAAGGAATGTTACCTCGCTATAATAAAAGGCTTTCCTTCATATTGTTGTTGTTAACTTCCGATATATCGATCAAAGGCACTCTTTGTGCTGTAAAGGTACTGTATTATGAATGCAATTTCAACTCAAAAGACTTCCTCAGAAATTGATGTTCAGGATTTTAAAAAAAAGTGTATCCCTGATCCCTCCTGAACTATGCATTTCGTCGAGGCTAAAGCGCTGTTGAAACAGCCCGGGACATTTGCCTTGTGTAAGGTAATGACGCTACTGCTAAAGGGCTGTTGACGAGTACTTTGCCAAGTTTGAAAACGGGTCCAAGACCTAAAGGATGTCCCTCGCTCTAGACGACCGTCTGAGCTTGATGAAAGCCATTCGAAAGCACCTTTGAGGAAAGACAAGCGATAAGCAACTCAAAAATCGGCCGAAAGGATGAGCCACACGCACACGACGCTCACTAACTATTTCAAGTCTCTTGTACTTACAGAGAACCTTGGACACCTCATGAACTCTCTAAATCCAATAAGGAATTACGCCTTAACGTTGCATCCCAACATTACATGCAGTTTTAAACGTTACGCGGTCACAATGACTGATTTTGTCAGCAGTGGTGGGAAATGGTGTCTGTACGTCGACATGAATCGGAGACCGGAACAGGTAGCTCCAGGAGACCCAATAAGACCCTTACTCAAAAAAGATTACGCTCTGTGTTTGGTAAGACTACAAGGGCCTGATTCAGTGGGAATTGCACAGTTGGTTTGCACGTTTATTTGGCCCAGTTGCACAAAACAACCAAGCTATTCAAGTAAAAAGACCCGGCAAACGGGGTCATTCTCCGTGGCAATCTGAGGCCATAAAGCGCAAACATGGTCAAACTTGCGTAAATCTCGAATGGCAGGTTTTGTTGGGGTGTTGATATTCTCCCAATTTTGCGTCGACGGATTTTACTTTTTTTTTTTGCGTTGGCTGAATAATCAATCACCTTCGAGGTCTTATTTTCGAGACAGATCAACGACTCAAAACACGGTTAAAAAGCGCCTTTGAGACAAAACCTGCTACCTTCTGGTGAGACTGCACATAGCGCGTTTAGTGAGAAGATGGAATAAAAACGTGAACAATGATGAGGCAGACATAATATAATAAACTGTTGTCACAGAGATTAAAGAAATGTCGTATTCCTTAATCAGAAAAGAATTTTTTCCAACCCAGTATATTGACAAGTAATTATTTCTATGTAACTGTTTCAAGCCGACCCCAGCTATTAACAAATTTGTTTTTTGCACCATACTGTATTTACAGAGTACACTAATATTCGCCGACATCCAGTTATGGTGTTGGAATCTACTAGCCAAGCACGGTAAAACGTATAAGCTGCCAATGGTAAGTCTCAAGCTGTAATTATGTTGGCATTCAATATTGAATAGATACATTTAGCTCAGTAGCATTGTCCGCTAGCATTCGTGATTTTAGTCGCCAGGTTACGTTTTTTGGAATTTTCAACAGATAAATGAATCTTTAAAGGCATAGAGTTTTCAGTGCAGTTTTCTTGCCGAGTGTAGTATATTCACCGAGAAAAAGATCAAAACCTATCCTACCCTTTAACTTTGCAGAACCTTACTCGCTTTATATATAAGGAGATGATACTATATATGATTAGTTCTCTCTCCATTTATATCAGGGTCTCAGAAATGTTAGGCGAACTAATTGATTATTTCAACATAGACGTCGGTATGTTGGGTACCTATCATCGAAAGGATTTTTTCTTCTGCGCCTTCTAAATGGCTAAGATCCATATGCTTCATTTGTTCTGCGAGATACCTGCCTAGAACCTGCCTCCGAAAGAGGTCTTCGGCCAATCTTTCGTAAGCGTTGGGTTACTGCTGATCACTAGTAAAATCACATCGTTTAGGCGACGGTTCGTGTTCATTACCATCCTGTTTAAGATCAACGATAATTCTCTTTGAAGCTTACAATGTCTTAGCTGATGTTATTCGCGGTAAAAGATTATGTGTGAGCGAAATGGTCGCGCGCCCGCCCAACTGTTGGACGCCATCGTTAACGCTCATCCCTCATGTTGAATCGATGAAATATTGCAGTCAAAAGCTTGCTGTTAGCACCACCCGAACCACTCTCCATGCTATATGAACTATGCGGCCGTACTGCCCCGCGTACACCCGCACACATTTTTTATGGTCCTTTTGAGTATCTACCCGACGCATAAGATGCACTAAGCGGAGTAAGACCGATTTGACTACTAATAAAGTGTTCTGTCTATCAATCTTTATTTTTTTAGTTCAAAATTAGCTCAATAGTAGAAAGAGGTAGCAAACCGATTTTCTTTACGAAACTTTTTTTTCGTTTGAAATGGGTTCGCCTATAATTGTACGTAGTTGAGCTCTGTGCACTACACAGCATCGGAAGCCCTCACTGGAGCGTCGAGTTAGTTACCCTGACCACAATAGCTAGACCTCACAACGGTGCTCATTCATTACCAGTCTGGATCGGTATGATCAAGATGCTACACACTTGCTTACGCAGGCCGTCGACTCTCACCTGTTTGCAATGATCTAAAACAACGTGTTTAAAATAAGACTAACATAAAGATATCTCTGTCGGAAAAATCATGTACTTAATGAGTGCTTTTTCCGAATTTGACTCTCCACATCTGGTTGTTGGTACAATTTTCTCTTCTAAAAGGTCTTCTAAAAAAAAAAAATACTCAGGTCCTTAGGAATTTACTTGCGCTAGTCATCAATACCGTAACAGGACAGGCCGAAAGGTAGAAGTTGGTTATTGAATTCTGTGTGCGTCAAATGTCGAAACGTGAAAGCGCCATCACGCCAATGCTTTAAATGCATAGAACATTATCAACTTTCGGCTCATTTATATACAGAGAATATAGAGTACTAGAGAGGTTAGGTTCTGGATTAGCAATAACGCTTCAGTTCTTGCAGTGAGCGTTCGTTTTGCTGGTCAAAATTAAAAGAATGCACTTAGCAAGCATATACACATTTAACGTAGCACTTAATTATCGTAAAGGATATGTTTGAGAAAGCTAGAAGATAACTTTTTATGAGGGGTTTTCAAGAATTGTAGGTTTTGAAAAGATGCGGCGATGACTTTAATGCATCGTTTGCAGCAAAACGAAGCACATGTCTTACGTAAACGGGAATCGCCTTAACCATATCCGCTCATCCGTCAATAGCCTAACATCGCTACGTGAAGCTCTACAATCTGATTAGGTAAGAGTCTATGATACATGTGTGGTGCAATCTTGAATGTACGTCGTTTGTGCGCTTCCGTAAACACGCTATATCTATCCGAACAGACAACTGAATCGTCTGTTCAGTGATGGAGCGTCCAACGATTGCAGTTTCTGTGAACCAAAAGAGATAGAGACCTAACACCTATGATCGCTTTACGCTATTCACTGTGTAAATGTCACGCTTAAATCGATCGACTCCACATTGCCCTTCTCTCACGTCATATCTATTTTTTTGATCGAGCCTTATGCCATGAACATAATTAAAATTTCCGCAAAAACTTTTTTCTGTAACAGCGACGTCTAATGATGTTCTAAAGCTTCTGGGCATATCTCATTGAGTTGATTGCCGTGACACGGCGTAGAAGTATCAGTTGACAAGTCCAAACAGTGATACCCTTATAAGCGACAAAGTAAGTATTGATAGAGGCCCGCCGCAACGAAACGAGCTGGTTGTTAGCCAATAGTGTGAAGTTTTCCTTCGCTTGTTTGTTTCCTTAAGCACAATTTATGTCGTTAACGGGCCATAAGCTAGCGACTTGTGGTTTCTTAGGCTGTCCAAGCCACGGGCCCGCTTTTACATGCTAAGAATTGTTTCGTAGCTTTCTCTCATTCTTTGAGTAGCGCTGACGTCATATATGAATATAAACAAACACACATTCACGCACACAGTCAGAACTAATGTTCTACGACTATAGGATAGATGTGCTAGGAGCCAATCGCTTGTATTCTTTTCTTACTGAATACCGTGCAGATTTCCTCTACTTATAAAACATCGTTTAAACGATAGCTTAGTTGCATCGTTTACCGGACACACACACTATTCACCAAGACGGTCCACTGAGCCACATTGTTCTTTCACTGGCATCTGCATGAGCAGTATTTGCAGAAAAAAGGCGCACCCAATTTGACGATGATGCAACAAACCTCTCACGCTCGCTGATCGACTGGCATGAGCGTAAAGACACAAACAGATGGCCAGATGGACTTGCTGCTATACACAGGCAGCAATGTTAAAACGCATAACGCGGCGGCCAACAAGGTCATCACACTTCCGCCATCTTGACTGATAAGCGACGTCGCAACAGAGGGATCGACGCCGTTGACGGGGTACTGACGCAACCGCCGAATGACGGCGTACCCAGTATGCCCCCTCTCGTCGTAAACTGCCCAGCAGTATGACGCGTTCCTTCTGCACAAATACAAAAATAATTTCGTTTACTCGTTATTCCGTGTGACCGCAAGCACCGAATGTATATGCCGGTAGTGTCTAATAGTGCAAAAAAACTCATAGCAAAAAGGGGAGTTAAAGGGGAGGCCGACCAGCAAAAACGTGCAAAGATTGCGCGTGTGCTAAAACGCGCAGGAGTCGTCTGCTTTTCGACTGTCAATTTTCTGTGTTTCGCATCCAAGCAAATAGAACATGGCATTAAGAGTATGCGCTGGGGTAACAGTATGCTCGATGTGGGTAAGTGCACATGGACAGGACCGGACGGGGACATAAAGAGAGGGAAAAGGAAAAGAAAAAATGGTAGCGGTGGGTGAGAGCTGATTATTGTGCACGATCTACATTCATTGCTGAAGCTGCTTCTGCCTCTTCTTCGGATCCTACAGCTATTGACTTTAGAAGGTCGATGATGGCGGCGCCATCAGTGGCGCGAGCAGTAGTGGCGGGCAAAGTCCTCATGCGTTTATTGGCCACCAGAATGCCAGATCGCCTGTAAACGATGGCCGAACAGTCTGAACGTATAATGTGATATGAAAATAATGCATACGGATAATTTGCCACTTTGACGTAAGACAGAGCTGTATATTTGGCTAAATAGTAGTAATGTTAGCAGCAATAGTAAAAACAACGGCAACAACAGCAAGGGTAATCGTAGCAAGAGGCCTTTCACAACTGGGCACATGGGCGCGCACAGCTAAGTAAGTATGACAGAAAAGAGACGCGAGAAAGGTTCTATCGAGTTTTTCTTTGAGAAGGAATAGGAAGCCGAAGCCATTTTCTGCTAGTTTTCAGTGACCAAACAGTAAATCAGTTTTTTCGATAGCGTTTTTGTAGTCGCTGCCCTGTTTGACAACTTCCAGCGGTTTCATCTGGTGGCGGATGGATGAAAAACGATGAGTGACTCATGCTTTCAAGGTGTCTGCCATTATATCTATATCAGTGATAGTGAACGCCATAGATGACGTGTTCCAACTCGTTCTGCATGTGTTTTTTAGCTAATAATGACCGTAGCGCCACCCGCGTAGCGCCACCCGCGTACCGCCAAACATACGACGATAAAGAAATTGCATACACACAACTACGCAATACAAGAGCATAAGGTAATCAACTGTTGCTGGTCTTTTATTGTAGAATTATTGTTTAGATATAATGAAATTTGTTGTTTTTATATGAAGTCAATTTGATAGCAATCAAGCAAAACGTGCGGGGTGTTTATTATGACATAGGCTGAACGGTCCACTGAAGACGCGTAAAAGTAAGCAGCACTGAGGACAATGCGCAAGAAATAAATATATGACTATATATATTGTATATGGTACCTAAGCACTTCCATGGAGTTTGGAAGGTTATTCGACACGAAAATCCGTTTTTCACAAAAGCTTCCTTAGCTATCACTTTAAATAGGATATTTTTTCTATCATCTCCGCTAATAGTTTCAAAGCGATCAGACATTTAATTCAGATATTCGGAATTCTTAGATACTCTTGTAAAAACACTCGTATTATATGGGTCTGAGGTATTTCTTAATAAAAACAAACATCAGGCGTGTTGGTACTGAACTTCTCGGGGCTCCAAACAAACTCGCTTGCCCCGCTAAAGAAGTCTATGTACTAAAAATAGGACAATTTGTATTGATTGGGTCACTAGAACGTGGAGTGCATTCAAGTACATCAAAGAGCTAAACTCATCCCATTAATTAACAAAAATTAAGAGATTAAAATAAATTGTAAATGACGCAATACGTTTCAGAGGCTATGCATACTTCACGACAATTATCCATAGAAGCTGCTGGAAATAATTTAATTAGCCTTGACAAACAATGTTTCAGTATTCTTTTTTTACACACTGTTTCGGATTAGGACAACCACGTGGCCCTAAACGTGTAAGCCATTAAACGAAACCAGCCGGAAAGAAACATGATGACTCCGATGCAACAAGCTCTCCGTTGCCTTCACCATAGACTAAAGCCTTTCCGTCAATCTAAACCATTTCGAACATCTTTATTCTGAAATCTTCACCTCTTCATCGGTCATAACTAAACGCGAAAATGACGCACGTAATTATGTAGCGTTTAAGCGGCCATATCATTTGATACTCATACTTTGCTACAAGTTGGTTACAATGGATCCTGTTTGTTATCTGTCACCTCTTGTCCTAAATAGACCTACAGATGCTGCAATATTTAAAACGATGCTACTGTTGCTCTAACATGTAGGCGACAATAAGCACTGTGTTGGTAACGGGGTGACTAAAGTTAGTGAATCGCCCAAACATAACCAGTGTGAGTGGTACATTTTCTGGGGGTAATTTTATATATATTTATCCACTATAATTAGTCTCATCGCTGTCTGTTCTTGAGCATTCATTTCTGCTGAGAGCAGCTCGAGGGTAACTTGTCGTTAAGAAGACGGGCAGGTATTGTAGTGGGTGTTTTTTAACGCTGCTGCGATAATATTTCCAACTGAAGAAGAAGGTTGTTAGGGGGGCGAAAACGGTGACTGACGGAGGTGGAATGAGACGGTTAAACAACGGTCAGAGATAAGTTCGTGGTGGGCCGAATAGTTAAATCCGTAATAGTAGTATAATGTTCAGTACTTCTGCTCCTCGCTATTTATGAGTAACGTGTAGGGAAATGCAGTGAGGAAATGGCTAACAGCATAGTAAATGCTGGAAAGCTGAATACTTTATATGATGAAAGGAAAGTCCACCATGCTTCAGAGCATTGGCTCAAAGCAGAGTTGACCTCGCCAGTTAAAAACGTGCTCTTCCTTTGAAAACGGCAGCTGATAATGATAATATATTGCTTCGACGGCATTTTTTCGTATCTTTAGCTTCTGTTTATCACGTAATGAGTAGCTAACACAGTAATAAACCGTATGCGAACCTTTTGCACGGCGATATCAATCAATATTACGTGACTTAGTAAGACTGGATATTATGATGACTACTATGAAGACTTAAGGAAGTAATCACTATTGTAAATGCTGTCAACATTGTTTGCCCTAACCTAGTCTCAATACACGTAATCATAATTAGAAATGCTTGTTACCTATTATAAGGTTTCTGATTTAGTTAATCGACATTCATAGAAGGTCAATAGAAACAATGTGGATTCATTATACATCATTCACGATCCTATTTTCACGCAAATTATGATGATAATCTAAGCTGGCTGTGAATAAAATGTATCCTACTACAGCAGACCTTTACTCAATTTTTCTGTGAAAATTAGATTATTGTCCCATACCATTGATGAATCTTCACCCCTATATTTATGCTGTCTTAATCTATGTTTTATTCTTAAAAGGTTACAAGTTTAAGTTCAGGTTCTTCTTATAATCGTAATTTTCGTATGTAGAGAGATTTGAGAGCTGGCCTCCGGAACCAGAGTCTTATCCGAGCGAATTGCTGCTTACGAACCTAGCCTTCGCATAACTCATGAAATGCTATCTATCCAGAACTTATGTGCTCAGAAAGGCGTCTCGATGAAGAGTAAGTGGTCATTTATTGTCCACAAATCGTTCGATTTTTTTTCAAAAGGAGGAACTTCTCATTTGACCTTGACCACTAAAATGCTATGGAAGCTTCACTTTAGTAGACTCGATTAAGATAAAGGACGTATGTTTATAAAAGGAAGAAAGAAAGAATGGAAGAAAAAAACAAAACCTTAAATAGAGAAGAACGATACGCTGTTACTGATGCTTATGATGTTTTTGTAGTGAGATTGACGCCTCTTGAACGGACAATTATAACCATAATAACAATAGTAATAGCATTTACAATAAATTTCTGGAAAGTTTATGTGATAGTAAACGTGATAGCCGCCACGCCTGCGATGCAGCTCATTGTAAAGGTGCAAACCTTTGCGCGAATCGACTAAAAACGCATTCGTCGACCGGTGCGGATTATCGCATCTACAGACTTCTTCCTACCAGTGGCCCACGACCACGATGATTACAGTAGCAGCCATAGCATCAATTGTAGTTCTTTCTATTGACCTATCGTCGCCCTGTGGCTAAGCCTCTTTCTTCTACCGCTGCCTGACGATGGCGCTGCCACAACTGCTGCTGGCGGGAAGGATCAATTTTTGTTCTCCGCCCATAGCGGAACTGTGACGAATTTTCGACTAGTCATGCTAATGATAGAAGGAGAAACAATATTTTAACGCTGGTTTACGACAGCAAGCTGTCGTTCTCACGTATCGCATGCGTACAGCACTGGATAGTTTGTGGTTGCGAAGCTAACGCCTAAGGTTACGCTTGTCCCCAGACGTGAAGTCAATGGCGGACTCAACGCAATTGCGAATACTTCATATCGTAGTTCTTCGATGAAAATGAATAGACCCAGTCGATAGATAGCAACAGCAAAAAAAACAGGGTGTGATATGAAAGGGGGCTGAAGAGAATCGTATTTTGTCACTTACTTTTTGCAGAGGAGGTGAAGAACGCGTTCTGTGATACCTTAATAAAGCGAACAGTAGCGTTAAGAAACTTTATGGCAAATTTTCTTATTTTAACTTCCTGAACTAATTTGGAGTTGTTGGAGAAGAACGAATCTATGGCATGTGAAGCCGAGATGAGGTTTAAAAGTGATCTCGTCAAGAAAGCGTGGGTAACTTTGAAGGCCTTTTCGTCGTTACGCATCCACACTTATATAAGTGGCGTTCGATGGAAATAGATAGAAATATTCTTGTCGCTGAAAAGAGACTTTCAGTGTATGTGTGAGAAATAACCTCAAGACAACGAGGCCGACGTAAATCTTTCTGATATCTTTCGACTGTGAGCAGCAACGCACGCTGATAGTGTAAGGTCAATAAGGGCTCTAGTATAAGTATGCTCGTACCAATGCCAATCAGTGCTACACCGTCGGCGGAACACACGTGTTCATCCGCGTCATATCGCTTTGGTTCAGTTATGATCTGAACTCAAAATTCAAGTGATGAACCCACCTTCATGCCAACATGAGACAACTTTTTTTATTTAGGAAATTGTACTTTGATGGCGTCGCCTGAAGCAGTAGATATCGCGGTCTTACTGGTTTCTTTTCAGTCGTTCAGGCTATTGCGCGCCAGTATTATGGGGCTTGCGATATATATATTTCGTACTGTCCGCGTGCTTCATTATACAGCTTTGATGATCCCTTATAATAGCGCGTCAAGATAAACTATTTGATGTCGACCTCAACGTGGCAGTAGTCTCCAGTAGCGAACCGACAAGTGACCTTAAGGTAAACCACACCGTAAAGTATATTCCATTGCGCAGTTATACAATTACTCACGTGTTCCATAGTAAAACGTGCTAAATTTTATATACATAGTAATAAAAACTCGTTACGAATGGGATCCAAGTTTGCACTCTAAACATGATTTATTTATGTTTAGTTAAACTCTCATCCCTTATAAGGACGTACGGGCTGTGAATATATGTAATCAAAATTGTAGCGTATGTACCTCGACGATTCGATTAAGACGAGATTTCTTTTGGACAAATGGAGTCCTTTTCTGAAGTTGATCTTTATAAAATACGTCACTTGTTTAGGGTCTTCCGGATATATCGTAGCGCGGCTGCTAAACGCCTGACCACAGCATAAACAAACCATCGATTTCATCAAACGGGTCACCAAATGAGTCTTCGTAGAAGGTCAATCATATTCATCGGACGATTGGCGACTTTTGTTCTTAAAATTGTTGCTTGCGTCAATAGCGTTGATTGCTTTTGAGTGCAGATAGTTATACTATTACGAGAATAGTTTTTACTTTATTTCGGGTAACTTTACAAGGATTTGCAGCTGACAGTAGCTCAACGAATTCAACTTCTGTCGAAAAATACACCAAGAGTCGGCTTGTTCGCTGTCGCCGTCTGTGCATAGAGCTTCAACATGAGCAAAATAGTTTGAACGAACAATATTCTTATTGATCTGTTTTTATAATATTAGCATGGTAACGTTTAATTCAGTAGTTAAGTATCTGATATACATGTACATCAACTGCAGTAACTCCTCACTCAGCAACCAGATTGGATGGCACACTCTCGCACGAGATGAAACAGCTTGCTAGTTACAATGATAAACCACATATCTGTGTAAAAGTTGTTGATTGCTCAGGATTAACACAATAGGTTGGTAAACAGGATAACCACCTCCTGGTTACTAATTTATTGTGTTAATCCTAAGCAATCAACAGCTTTTACACAGATATGTAGTTTATCATTTTAACTAGCAAGCTGTTTCACCTCGTGCGAGAGTGTGCAAAACAGCCATCCAATCCGGTTGCTTAGTATAGCAAAAACGGATTCATTGCCGCCACGATTTGTTACTATCGTTTTCGATAATATTCTAATATAATATTTTCCAATGTTAATGTTTTTCTATTATATAATGATGCTACTAAATCTGAGTTTATGGCCACCTACCTTTTAATAATTGTTGTTCTTGCTTAAGAGATACGACTTTCGATGAGGTGTTATTTCCTAAGTACGGGTTTGCTTGGATTTTTACACCTGGCCCAAAGGAACCTCGACGAAGTCCTATTCGAATCGTTATGTTGAACTTGTTAGAACAGAAAATATAACTATCTTTCATCAGAACATAAAGGCAGAATCACTGATAGGCCCCGCTTTGCATAAATCGAAATCGAAACATCTGCTTCGGAATAAATAATAAATCCCACCCTGTTTTCTGCATTACAAACGGTTGTCTCTGGAATCATATCATAAAAACTTGCTCAAGTATCTACGCTAAGTAGTACGTTAACACCAAGGGCATTAAGTAGAATTAACAAAGGCATATAAGTAAGATGAAATAAAATACAAAATAATACTGAATGTCAAACAACTGTGACAAATAAAACGTCAGAGACGAGTTTCGGCTCATTATATATTCACAGGACATCGATTGCGGCAGCTAAATTCATTTGATGGTTGGATCTTCTTCATATGGTTGTTTCAACAGTGTTCTTATTTTAGTCGATAATTTTTCTGTGTGGCACTGATCGCTGTTTCCGATGTATTCGAAGTGTCTTTCCGGTGGTCAAATTCCATTTCCCGCTTAATTTCCGTTTTTAGTGATATAGTAAAGAGCGATGCCATTGAGGAGGCAATCTACCCCGTCCGTGGACGCCTAGCTGACGCCAGTAGGGGCAGTAGCCTGCTGTTGTCGCATAGAAGTGAGTGCGCTTTCGAATCTTCCGTATCGCAGATAACGTCGAGTCGCACCAAGGAGACGCTAGGACGGGAGGTAACAACTCAACCATTGAAGTTGCCGCCCCTCAGCGGTTGGCGTTCGTCGTTTTTTTTCTTCCGTTTGCCTAGGGCAGCTCTCACAGCTATTTGTGATTCTTCGAAGACGATCCTTTTCGCTCAGCGTCGCAGTTGTTCAATTTTAGAATTCGTTCATCCGGCATATTGCATCGTGATGTAAAGGTCAGTGGATTAGTGAGACATATACATTTTGCCTGGTCGTAATCTTTAGTGCAGGACGAGGTTCGATATATAGCAATGCATCGAACAGTCCTGCAACAGGAGAATTAGACAAGACATAACATACATCTATGTCATGCGTAAAAATCATCACTATAATATAGCGTTCGCTCTAATATAGAAACGTGAATAGCACTGCATACCCGCTCACATTACCGATTTCCGTAGCGCAGTAGGCAGAATAGATCCATTGGGCATACTTCACGTGCCCTTCAGTCGACCTTAGTGATTCTAAACTGTATAGAAACAATGCTTATGTTTAAGCTGTTAGACTTTGATACCTACGCAGCGGTATTCAGCCGATCGTCCTGTCCTATTTGTTACCAAACGGTAGATAACGGACTTGAACATTCACTACGTTACGTTGCCTATATAATTATAGGTTATCCAGCTCTTTAGCTGATTGGCTTTTCCCATTAGTATTAAAACCTCCTATTGAACCGCCTATTTCTGTTTTATTCTCGCCCGTTAACTATCATTTTTGCTGCGGGAGTTTTTTTTGGGGCTTTTAGCGCGTGGCGTTTCATCGGTAAAAGCAAAATCATCACGTCATGTACGCACGCACGTGCATACGCACCCCGAAACTATCGATGATTGTAATTAACATCACTAATACTCAACTGCGTTAGCGACGACAACGACGGCAACTATTCCTATTTTTGCTTTCTACCGTTAGTCGCTACGCTCGTAACGGAAGCTGCTGAAGGAAAAAGTCATCATTAACAGTGGTGGCAGCGGCTAAAGTAGAAACACGAAGGACTTATGTTTGGCATCCGATACGGTCCCTGCTCCTTTTCAGTTCAGCTATGCTTTTCTTCTTTGCTTCGACAACATAAGAAAGCTTCATTTCAGTACCGGTGTATGCCTGGGGGCATCTCAATGCCAAAGAAATTAGTGTGAAGGGACGTGCAAGCACTCATCATACATCTCGACGCATGACGTACTTTTGTATTCTATATTTCTTTCTCTCTGTGCACGTCTCTTTGTCACGCTGTTTCTGTCGAGAAATCGAAATTTCCGCCGCGGCGCGTGACTTTTGTTGTCACTTCTGTCGTTTTCTTTTCGCTGGCCGAAAAAAAGGAGTCGTTCTACGTGACTATACACCGTTGTTGATGATGACTATGATGGCGTCGAATACTAGAGACGCACGCATATACACGCGTTTGGAAATAAAGTAAAATGAATATAAACAATATATCGATCGACAGAAGGGGCTGTTGCCGCCAAAGGAATTTGATTATTTCGTTGATCGTCATTGATGTTATCCTGCAGCTGCGCGCTTGGAAATGTTCTCAACGATAGCGAAGATGCTGCTCGAGGCGGGTGAGCAAACGATTGTGGAGATAACGTCAAAACAGCATTATTCATCCATCCATCTACAGAAATTCGGTCTATAACGAACCGTCGAGGCCGCTTCTCCAAATGAATCGTATACACACGATGAACGTTTGCCAAATTCGAAGCAAAAAAAAATTATAACCAACATTGGCGACGTTATGCCAAAGGCAGAGTCGAAAAAGATCGTTCGTTTCTATCCTCGTCGTGGGGAATTGTCTCGAAGGCAACCTGATGCCCGATGCAAAGCTGCTGACGTATCCAAGTGATACGAACAAGCTCAGTGATTAGTACTATTATTTTAATGAGCATATTACTTTTCATAGCAAACAGCGATTGTTGTTATTTTCCCTTCTTCGTCCTCATCCTTGCCCTGTTTATTAAATCAAAGATCGCTGAAACGTTGTATCCTTCATTTCTATGTATTCGACATTTGACAAGCCGTTCTTCCAGAACTAGGAAGTACGTAACAATTACGTACTTAAATCAAGTGTTTATTTGCGTGAACGTCATTTTGTCCGTACAACAACGCAGTGGTTTGCAATGGTAAGGCAACAATGTTAAGGCGACACAAAAATCGCCAGGGCACATAATGCCAGAAGGACTGCCTAGAAATTATTGAACGTAATAGCATCGACTGAAAGAAATGCTGTGTATATGCATTTTCGGTACGTAGAAGTTTCGATCCGGACGAAGTACTTGTCTTATGTACTTTATTATATAAGTAATATCTAAGAAAAGAATAACGTGTTCTTTTTTTCGTTGAACAGGGGTTTGAAAGACACAGGCTAAATATTTATGTCACGTTTCAAAGCGGATCATTTGAATGCTATTGTAAAGGGCTATATATGAAGTTTATCGAGTTACGCGAAGTCAGTCGACATCTACAGTACTTAGCACTATAACGCTTGTGTCCTTAGCAGTAATGAAATCCATGCATGCAACTCGCCGGAGCCCCCACGTAGGCCCTCGACGTAGGCCCCATGGATAAGGTTCCAACGCAGCTATGATGATTCAGTACTGAGCTAATTTACAAGATTTTAACGCGTGTTCTAATCAGATGCGCCGATTTTCCTACTGATGATGATTTGAACTACATAAGATAGTGTACATTATATTTCTACCATGACTGTAAATGTTGCAGACGTATGCCAATGCGTACCACAAGGTAGAGCTGCACAGACCAGAACGAAAGGTCACTGCGGCCGTTTGCAGGTTCAATTTTAATATGTAAAAAATCGTCAAATCCGGTTATTTAATAGATTTCTAGAAAAGTGTATGATCTAACTAGGACAGACAATCGGCTCAAATGTAAGCCTTTATATGTTGGTTAAAATAACTAAATCGAAACAAGGCAAATATCATAAAGGTCAGCTGTAAGAATCATAGAAGCTAACTAGATTAAACGGTGTGGTACCTAAAAAGCGGCGAGTTCGCCATATTTATCTACAAAACAAGGCTTATGAAATACATGCATTCGTATATTATTTAGCTCAAGTACGCAAAATAATCAACCGAGGCTTATGAGGGTATTTTTACACAGGTTAAAAACGAAGAACAATTACACATATTTATACGTAACTACTAGGCTGTTTCCAGAGAAAGGGAAAAATCTTTTTTAGGTAGGATGTTTATACCTTTCTGATCGCGCGATCCATTCGTTGCGTCAAGGTAACTACTGTGGTCGCCTAGCTGCGATTTTGTAACGGTTTCTAATTTTTATTCTCTAAAGCCGACATCCGATAGTTTCTCTGGCTCCCAAAACTGAGAATTTACCTAAATAACCCACCACCGCGCCAGTCGGTGCCAATTTTTTCTTTTCTTCTTCCAATCGACGAACGCCATTTTTAGTAAAACCGCCTCCCTTCCTGGGGCTGCTGCGAAGTTTTTGACCGACTACTTTAAGTTGACCTCAAGATGACCTTGGGTCAAAATTTCTTCACGATGACATCGTGGGTCATGAAATGTGGGCGTCTCTGCGCGTTCCTTTCAAAAATATCTAATTATCCGCACGAGCATAAAACAAGGACTAGTATAATCAGAATAATCCAAAAACAAATCTACCGGCAACAGATTGGGAAAGGTGGCCCCGCCCTTGGCTATCATCCACTCTGCGTTCTTGTGAAGAAAGGGATATTGTCGCCAATACATTGAACAGCTCACTTTGCTGCACCGCACCACCAGCAAAAATGGCCATTCTTATCGCTACATCTCAGATAGCAGCATTTACTTCAAATAAGGCTGTTCGAAAACGATTTATTTACTAGATAAGCACAAGTAGACACATAGTTACGTCGGGTGTTACTACAACAACGCCAACACCAACAAAATTTATTTAGGACAACGAATTTGTGATTTGCCTATTTATAAGTCTTTATGCGAATGCGTCGATACTTCTTCAGCACTCATCATCAGACTATTATTATTATTAGGCTCATCGGTCACACAAGTTCAGCTTCAGAATCGGAAACACAACATTTAACTGATTCTAATGGCGACTTTCTATTTATAGAATTTTGTGACACTGGTTTAGCGAACGTTGACCTTTAAAGAGCTGCTTCAACATCAATACGTAGAGATGAAAATGTACTGAAAAATCAGGTTGTAGCTGTAAGAGGTAGAAGAAATAAAATTTTTGTTATAATCAATAGGTGTAAGATCATAAGGGATCTATAAGAAGAAGACTTTGGCATATATTACCTGTATCTGTACTAATTTTAATAGCATACTTTACTTGTTTAACTTTCAGCCGTAAACAAAATCCGTAGTAAAAGATAGTCTATTGTAGATTATGATGTTGTCCCATAAACTTCAATTGGCCACTTGTGGCCAATTGAAGTTTATGCAACAAAAAGCTCATATCCATATTGCGTTAGAATGACTGATACAACTGTAGCATACAAGGTGTAATAAAGGAAGCTATTAACTGATGTTCTGTAATGAGAATCGTGTTAAATAAACAATAAAGAAAAACATTGATTCCTATTCACGAGTAGTCAACTATGTTTGTATATCATACGATGAAACAGCAATAGTACAAAAACTATATATTGTATGACTTTGCGTATTCAAATTGAGATGTAATGCGTAGATAACTGGCGTCTACACAAATAGATCGTATCGTTACGTCAATTATATCTTGTAAACGAATTGTACGGGAAAAACGTTTCTAGACAATTATTTCGTTTACGTACATAATTGTTTGTTAATTAGGCAAAAATTTTCCCCTGCTTAATTTCTTCAGGATAATGTCTTTCTTATACGTTCCTCGTATCCGTTTAGCGCTGTTTAATTGGTCTTTTATTCTAATTACGTTTATATTTGATTATTACAAACATCACGACTTTTCCGTGTGTTGTACATACGTTAAAGTTACTCATTCTTCTACCTTCAAATCACAGATTTGACTGTTTTTCATCAGAGATTTGGCAGGAGAAGGTGAGCCTTGCGAACTGCTGAAATTATCCATCTACCGGTGAAGGTAGAGCAAGCACCGGAAGACCCATTAACAGACGCACTACCACATATGGTTACGCACTGTCGATGTTGACTCTCTAAGCTGACCTTCGAAATATCTACTCGTGAAATCAAACTAGCGTATGGTAAAGCGATGCTTATGGCGGCTGTAATCAGCTCAGCTACGCCTTCTATTTCCTATGGTCGTGCAATGGCTATCTACGAAACTTAAGCACATGTCAGGTGATCTGGGTTCCAAAGCGAAACCCTTTCTTGCTGGAGGCCAGTAAATCTAAAGCGCTCATAGTTAACAGCAGTAGCGAAGACAAAACGCAAGAAGAATTATTTGGAGGGAGCGTTATTTCTTGTTTAGGCACCTCTAGAGCCAACGCATAAAAACGCTAGGCGGTGTACGTTATTGTTATAGACGGTTCTTTCCGCTCGCATGTTGTCCGGATAAGCGGTCCTTCTTGACTCAGGGACAAGTTAGTTAGAGTCCCTGTTTTTTTGCGACGTTCATCGATAAAGTGCGCTTCCTCTCCTCAAAATGCAGCTATCCTGCCGGATTACCGTACTAATTTTACAAACAAGTAGCCTACTTATTGAAGGGGAAAGTCACTATAAATTACGTGCAAGTCTATCCCAGGAAATGAAAATTTAAGGACGACCCACTGGATGGCGCCAAATAACATACTATAATCTAGCGCAATCTGAAGGATATGCACATTTCAATAATCCAAACATGTATCTAATGAAATCCTGCTATTGTATTCACTCATCGTCGAACCATTTTGGGTTCTCGGTGGTTATATAGTAGCTAACTGTTTGCTCTTCCTTTCCACACCAAACTTCAGTCGGCTATCAAAATGCGTAACATTATGTGTTCAGACGTTTCATTACTGGGCTCTATGATTTGATGACGGCTTCTACACTGTTCTCGGTTGTGATTGCGTAACTTACATGGGACGTCCTCGAGATACAAACGAAATCTTCAGGGCAATTAGTAGACGTAACATCTCGGCTCGTAACTATCTTGCGTACTTCTATGACTGATTCTGACAAGCCGGCCAATCTATCGTTTTGTAGAAAATTGTATCATCTTGAGCCAGAACCAAACTTTTTTGACACTTTCTGAACAAAATTATCTGAGGTCGCTAGAACAGCGCGGATGAATAACTTATGCTATTATAGATTCTCATATCCACTGAGATAATCCTAATAATTGACCTATTTATTGCTATATGTATGTTTTTTAATAACGAAATGTTGTTGGTTTGACTTAAGTTGAATGAAAACTGTTATCAGGTCAATAAACTTTCCTGTTTAAACGCAGACGAACTCTGGCACGTGATTCATGTAAAACCGCATCGTTCTGTTATTCAGACCCCAAAACACATGACAGGAAGCTATTTGGGCGGCTTTACTGCATATCTCTATTGCAAGCTATTTTGTAAATTCTCATACAGCTACCTGAAATGATCTGCTTTCTAAGCAAAATATTTTGAAATGTGTTTTTAAGAACAAAAATGTGGTTGTGACAACAATGATTACTTCAAATTCATGTATCGAAAAATTGCAGATAAGTGGAGGTTTTAAGCAAAACAACAGTATTTCAAAAAAAAAACCGGTAGGTCTACTAGGAACGTCCAGATGAATACTCATGGTTCGCCAGTACGACGTCTTCATCGTTCAAGACCCATGATCCTGGCTTTCCCGAAGCAAAGTTGTTTCTGTGCTGTACTGTATTGTGCTGCTAAAGAGTAAAAAAGTTCTGACCAGTCAACTTTATTTCACCAAGGCATTTTTTTATGATCCATCGTCTTCAGGCAGATTCACTACAATTTTCGGCTTTTTCTATGAAGGTAGTCAGAAACCTATTTTCCGATTTCTCGGTTTTCGAAAGTTGCATTCTGGCCAACAGATTCTGCATTGATGAAAATAGGTGGCAGTATGATGAAGAAAACTTTTCTACCTCACTGCACTGGTTTCTTGCACCTTTAAACGTGTGAAGAAACAATCTTTGTCGTATTATAAAATTTTTATAAGAATAGCTTTTCTGGTAACAGTTTTTTCTTTCTTTTGAACTTCGCTAATTGACGTATGCTAGAAACTCTCCTACTACGATAGAAGAATCTTTTTACTTCAATCATACAGGATGACTCCATGATGCTTAGCGCTTCGGGTTAATGTAAAAGACCCGCATTCTTTTCTCATTAATAGTAGTAGACCGATACATAAAATAATTTGTTCAACCGCATTTTTCTGATTTATCCTGTTCGTATCAAGTCGAAGACCGAAGTCGCTCGCTAATTGGCTGATTTTAATTGATTTGTAAGTTTTGGCTGAGTACAAGAAGTCAAACGTAGCGCGCCTTGATACATGTAACACTTACCGAACTATCCTTCATAGTTGAATGATTTTGCCTAGCCAGTATTTATTTGCATTTAAAACATTCAACAGCACATGGCGCCTTAAGCCTTACTGTTGGAACGCTGTTTAGATGTCTATTTTATCGTCTTTAGATATGAACAACAAATGAGTAGACACTTCGGGACACGTAAAACGATGTTAGAGCAACAGTGTGGTCATGGCCGGTTTTTGGAACAGGACTTCTCTAGATTTTGCGTCCATTGGAAGGCTGAAAAGTGCTAGAGCCAAGGATCTACTTGTACGGCTAATATTTACTTGACATCCACAGGGCCCAGCGACAATATACACCCGTAATCTAGATTTAGAGGCCAACTAAATCATGCACATAGAACGGGCCCTGCAAGCATCCGAGCCTTTGTTTAGTATTACTGCGGTAATGAAATAGACTGTTCAGCATCGGACGTTATATAGTAAACTTTAACTTTTCGCAGGCTTAGTCTTTTTCATTTCCAATCGAAATATACACTGACGTTCTGCCATTTGGATGGCGGCTTATTTATGCCGCTGTTGTAGAAGCCTGGGTACGGGTCTGGGGTCTGTTGGGGAGGTTGCCGGGATTTCGCCTAAAAGCAATGTTTGATAATGGTTCAATTTTTGTACTGTAGTTCTCGCGGTGCTAGACTGAGCGTTGTCATAAAATAGACGTGGTCTGTCTCTGCTGATTAAGCTTGGCTGTTCAATACAGTTCTTGACAAATGCCTGTAGTAGCTGTACCTTTATTTTAGAATGGTGGAGGCAGTTCAGTCGTATTAATCCGCTAAAATAGCCGTCTGCGATTATCGAGCGAGCCAACCATCTTCCGTCAGAAATCGCAACCCGGTGCAAGAGTTAATCACTGATATAATGTAAATTCGACGAGAGACAAACGTCTCTTTGCCTACAATTTTTATTTGGCGCCAATTTGTCTGCGTTTCTTTACCTAGTATTTTTACGTTTCTAGTATTTTTACATACATCACAATTAAGTGCTAGCACCTGTGCAGTTCAGGATAGGTTGGCTTACACTACATCCTCGACACTTCGTTATTTATTTTCGTAGAGGATTTCGATGAAGCTCACGTACGAACTCAGAATGTACTTTCTAAATTTTTTTGAATCAACGGTGTACGGTGTCTTCGATAATAGAAGCTTCGCCGAATACAAGTTCCATATGGTAAGCTAGTTTCGCCGCTGTAGTGTCACAGTAGAAATCAGACACGTGAACTTCGATTCTGTACGGCCCGCCCGCTAAAGGTTCGAACGACGGTATCGAAGTGAATAGTCACATTTTAAAGACAAGTACAAGTGCATTACTTCGAAAAAAAATAACTATCATTAATTTGAAGTACAAAAGTAAAATCTATTTCGTTTTATATTAAATGAGCAGATCTACCTATACGAATTGAAGTACTGCAAGCTAATTTGGTCCAGCTAATACTTTCACGCGCCGTTAATTGAACCAAACCGATGTACGATAGTACGGAGGATTCAAACAACGTATCTATATATGTCTTACCCAACTAATAGATGCGAAATTGTGCTGCGTCTCTAAACTTATACAACATATAGTTTTTATGAGAGTAATTTGCTTGAGACGATGCGCTTTTTGTGACATAGCTGCAAAAAGAGCCGGTAGTTTGCAGAGATTGAGAATGATGAAGCTTATCATATGAAAACGATTTCTCTTTGGCTGAGTTTATTCGCAAGAACGAGTTCCTTTTTTTAATCTACCGTGAAATGTATTCACTCGTTTTGTTGAGAACTATACGAGTTCCACCTTTACGCAGGGGCGTGTTGAGACAAATTTGTATATGCAACAAAAGCTTCGCTGTAAAGATATGTATTTGCGAGAATACAATATCCACAGTTATTTTCGTCCCTCAGGTTAACAACAAATATGATACATTTAGATCTAGTGATTAGATGGCCTTATGACTTGCTCGAGTTGTTCCGTAAAGAAACCCTTGTTCACGTTTACGGTCAAAAATGGCAGAGCAGGTTAAGTTGCTAAAACGCGGGCGACAATAAAATGAATCGACCGTCGTCGGGACTACGTTGGCTAGTACCTGATCCTTGCGATGGGATTGAAAAGATAAATGCCAAATGTTTTCTCGCCATGGAGAGTACCTTGATAATGCGATCATGTATTTCTTTAGTGAGCCCCACGGCCTTCTAAATTCGTTTATTGCCAACGTAATACCTGTGACCCAAGTTCAAAACTATGAATTTAATAAGATGCAAATATTTCAATATGCTGAATGCAGTATAGACTATAGAGACTATGTATATTACCCTCGTATAACGTTTCCTGATTATCGGCTCATAGCACCCGCTGTATGTATACCCATAATTGTTATTATATCTATATATATAGATGGCGTTATTTGTAAATGTTTTATAGATTAAGATCCCATATGAGATACTGCCTTTGTGGTCGTCGTTGTCGTCGGCTTCGATATGGCAAGTGGCCGCACTTCTACTGGTAATAGCATTACCTAACGTATGTAAGACAATTTATAATTTTTATAACCATTTTTTAGTAATGCTCATTCACTGAAAACGTCCCATCGCAAAATCTCCGCAAGGATCTATTACACATAGCCGTCTAACTTAACTAAGTTAGGCGTAACACAGATGTGATACAACAGTAGCGGCAACAGCGTGGCAGACGAAGCTGATCGTGATGATGAGGTCAGCTATATAACATGTTAATGCGTGAATATTTTCATGTCACACAAAGCGCTCAACGCTCGCTTACGTTCGACAAGAGCGAGCGTTGTTGTCGCTGGCGACGGTAACTATGGCAACGGCGGGGGCGGCGGGGCTGTACTTGGAGTATCATGGCCCTCAAATAGCTCACAGATGACGAGATCACCATAACCAACGTCCCACCAGCACTTCCATCGTCGTTGCCGGTAAAACTTGATAGCTTCTATTCTCCGTTGAGAGAATTTACCTCTACTTTGTACTTACGGTTGCGTATATACATATATTGCGTCAAATAGCACAGTAAAAATTACACCGGAGTGGTCTTAGCGGGCCCAAACGTTGTTTCAATATTATTATTTGTATTATATATGTAAAATTTTATTGTATCTGTCAGTTTTAAGAGAAAATTCAATCAGATCGATCTTAGTTCGTCGATCGTATGCGAGAAAAAAGAAAGATTAATTTAGCTTATTTTGCTGTATAACGAATCCATCTGGTAAAAGGGTATATATAATTTGATAGGTTACGCTTCTCGACTATTGGGATCTTCATTAATGTCCTGGTAGACATTTTGACCTTACGCGAAGCTGTATCTAGTTTTGATGAAATGCAACGGTTATGAGTTTGGAAGGGATCGCGTCCATATTCGTTTTTTGCGTCAACTTTGAAATAGCTGTTGTGGGTTCAGAAATAGAGAACCGTGGTAACAACAGATAATTACTAATACCTAGTATCAGCTTCGATATATGTGAAAACTGTCAATATTGACAGTATAAGTGGTAAAATCTTTGAACCGCTTTTTGACCTCTTCCCTTGTTGACCAGATTTTTTCCGCATCCGGACGTATTTCCGCATCGAACCACAAATCAACTAAACTCAGAAAGACATGAGTCGCTCACTTTCATTAGTTCAATACTGGTTAGACAGTTTTTTCTGCTGTCGCATGTTTGTTACCAAGTGTCCCGCCTAATCATTGTATGAGCAGGCATCTAATGCATAATTTATCTACGAACACATTATTAATGCTTAACATTGCTTTTGAATATCTGGTGTAGATGGAATTACCTTTTTATGCCCGCCCTCTCTCCTTAGAGCATTTACCGCTAAAGAATATTTGTGGGGTCTTGTGCGTTACTTTGGGGTGATGATGGAGTTTTTAAAGATACTAATCTTACCCTGCTAATAGATTAGATCCTTAAGAAGAGGAGGTAAGTGAAGTCTAGAATACTGTCTATGGGGCAGTGAGGTCCGTCGTTCGGTTAAAGTTAGCCATATCTACTTTTGAAATGATAGTGTTTACGTCAGGAATTATTTCATTTTAAAGATAGCCTTCATTATAAAAGGAATTTTGTTTTTTAAAACTAGCGAATATTATACCGCTTGCGCTCGGGTAGGTGAGTCCGACTGTATTCGGACTAAATCACCTTAAAGTCACCTAACCAACCTATATATGTACACCTACATAAATTGAAATTCTTTCTATTTTTAGTACATTTGTTCATTGGCCAATCATTAAGATCGAAGGAAGATTACTTCCACAGGGCGCCCAGCACAGCAAGAAAAAGTACGGTATTCCGTAACTGATTATGTATGCAGTAGTTAAGTGAGTTAAGAGGCAATAGCTGGACGTTTAGTCCAGAAGATAGCTGGTGCTCCATGCTCTCTATGTATAGTCTGGGCCGATGAAGAAGACTGCGAAATCACTTTTGAATTGGTAAGATTTGTACATAGGCTATCCTGCAGAAAGCGGTAAACACCGTGCGACCCATATATTCATACTGATTAGTTGAGTGGCAGACTCAGCTCTCTTGTTTTATATCTGCTGTACTATACACTAAATCGTAGGCAAACTACTCGAGAAAATAAACAGTCAACGTGGAGTAATTCACCCAGGAAAAATCGCAGGCAAATCTTTTTCAGTTTGGCTCACTATGAATTCTTTCGATTTTCGCGATTTCCTTTCCTTATTTATCGTTCGAAATTGATAATCTGTACACCTTGTGCGGGCGCTAGGCACGTGCGTAGAGTTCAGGAACTTCAGTCAGATACATTTTTAACCAGGTCAAAACGGACGCCGGCTTATAACAGCCGGCCAGTAACCCGGCACGAAACGCCCCTTAAAATAACCCTGGCGTAATCTGCAAAGGCCCCATCTGGATAGCTAGATCTCAGTAGTTACAGTCGTAGCCAGATGTTTAACGCACGTCGTGTTCTGCATCTCTTTCCGTCCCGACTAGATATTTCGAGGCCCGTGTACCTCCAGCATCGTACATCGTTTTCGGTTTTCTGCCCCCAGAGGAGCGTCTGCCCTAGGCGTTGCACCGCTGGCTCGCTCTATCCGGTTGAACAGATAATGAAGAGCATTTGAAGCGGTTCGCCCTACTAGGGCCAGATGGTATCCGGTCTGAAAAGCGTACGATGCCTTGTGAAGAAATCTCCGTATAACGTTGAGCAAAAAGCAGCGGCGCGAATCATCCATCACCCATGTGCGTGCCTGTATCTCTATGTATGTATGTATGTGTGTGTATGTGCGTGCGTGTGTGTGGTGACTCGTGTCGTGAACACGATCGAGTTAGAGGACTTTCTGTGTATCCACATTTCAACAAACGAAGCGACTGGATTTCAGAGTTCAAGCGTGAAGACGATATACGATTTCTATTGGATCGTTAAACACATTTAGTACTTACTATTATTATTATTAGAAGAATCAATTAACAATCTATAACTAAACAGTTGTCAGATATCTGGGGAACATGACTATTGCTAGTTCAGCAGTAGTCACCTTGAATTAAAACAAAGTTTCAACTTAATTCTAGTAATATTTTCATATTATATTCCGTGATATCTAGAAAAATGAGCCACTCAGACTCTAGCAAATTAGCATTAGCTAAATCGACTTCTGATGTATTGGCATGTTGCATGCTTTTAAGGTACCCATTATCCAAAAACATATCAGTTGTTTTGCTTTTTATGTTGTTTCAGCTGACATGAGACTCGCTAGCCTGAAGATCGGCGGCTCTTTAAAAAGCGATCTTCTCGTCGTCTGAGCAGATACAAATTCGCTCTTTTATTTAATTGAATATGACAAATGCATGCTCGATCTGTTCCTTCATGTGTGTCACTTTAAATATATAAACCGTAACAAAGGTGATCGGGGGCCAATTTAGTCGGCGCTCTCAACAAATTCATTAAGCAATGGTACTCTTTCTGTTTTTCAAAAAGGAATCTTGTGAATGCAATACCACGAGCAAACGTTTCATGCAAATAGATACATCAGTTACCCATAAACACCGGTTGGGGATCATTTGAAACTACTGACCATACCTTCTAGTGTAAACACGCAGTTAATGATAGCCCAATACTATGAGTACATTTTGTCCTGAGTGACTGGAGTGTTGCTCTGTTGAAAGCTGCTGAAAACGAGGGCGAACATGTATCTAGTGCTGATATGATTTTATTTTATCTATAGACACCAATCTTAATACGTGGTCTGTGTAAGGGTAGCAACGATGCACAAATGAGTTTATTGTGTTTACACTATTTATGACAACGATTTCGATAAAAGTTTATTCTTGCTATTTAGATGGCTCAATTTTTTTTCTTTCGATTACATCCGCAATGGAAATGAACTTGACAGGTTTTCAGTATAAACGAATTCATTTGCTAGCAAACGGCCATTTATTATTAAAAATTTAGATAGGCTTCTGTAACGAATGGCCAGTAATGTGCTTAACGAATATATGATGCAGTCTACCCATTCCTGGCTTCAGCTGTTTTTCAATATCGCACGAAATTTTAGTTGCTTTCCAAGCAACCTGTATCTTTTAAGGTCTCCCACTAGGTTGGAAGTTTAATAGGACAATTGGATGTCTACGTAAGTCTTTCACAGCGTAGATTTCGACGTGAATTTCTGAATGAAGCAAGCATGAATGTCAGCTTAATACCGAGGAAATAACTTAATACAAAAAAATTAAAATATGATTACTCAGGAAATATTGCCCTGTCTATACGTCGGCTTTAATCTAACGCCAGATTACTAGTCGACGTTCATGTTTAGATATAGGCTCGTAGTAGGAAGATAGATAAAATCTTGTAATATTAGTTCCCAGTCGATATAAAAATGTCTTCATGGAGCCAGTAGACCGCCATATCAAGAAAAAAGAAAGGGGAAAATTGACCGTATAAGCATCTGGGAAAATAGAGATTTTCTTTTTTTGGCATTTTTATCTAGCATTTTGATATATGTCAAAATATTTAACCATAAGCAGCGTTCAGTTTTTCTAAATTTACAACATCTTCATAAAATAATATTTCTTGAGCTGAACATAGTCAGGGACTTTGATTACAACTCCTGCGTAAGGCATGGAAGGATGAGCATATCCTATATCTGTCGCAGATTACGTCCAACGTGAATTCTTCTATTTATTAGCCAAATGAGGTTAACGACTGCATTTATCGTACTACATATTCCTATCTGTTTAAATCCCGAAGTCGAACGTGTGATGCACTATGCACGAACCCCAGGACAGTCCCTGTTGCTACGCGTTCCTTATGGGGAAAACGCCGTCCTTTGAGTAGACTTCTAACTACTGAGTTGGCTAGACGACGAAAATCATCGAACTTCCCTGTCATTAATTAGCTCCGCATTTCCGTTACACACTCTGATAAGATGTAACTAAACTTTCTACCAGACTTTTTGCTTAAAACAACCCAACAAGAACTCTCAACTCAGGTGATAGAAAACTGTTACTCCCTGTAATGATATAGTATTAGAAGAACCAATGAACTAACGGTTTAAGTCATACGTCTTTCACTAGCTGAATTTTTGCCAATCTACTTTTTCCAAAAATGACAACGCATCACCGAAGTTTCTCTTTAAGTTATCTTCAGGTTCTACAAATTGTTGTGCGATTTTAGTTAGCGAAATGGATATTCCGTCTCCCAGCAAGATAATTTACCGGTTCGTATCAGTCATTTAGGGCAGGGCTGGCTGCTTCGACGTATAAGCCTGTCCTCAAATGGGCATATACGGCCGCCCGACAACCCCGATTAGAAACTGTTGGACTGCTATGTAACTGAGTGAGAGTCGAACGGGTCTTGAGATGACAATGTCACTTTTACTGTCATCAAGAAGGTGTTTACACAACTGGGAAATGAACATCTGCAACAAGACTGCAAGCGGTTTAGGTCCCAAATCGAACAGAGGTTACATTGAATAGATATAAGCCTATAGATATTGCACTTATCGCGAAAACGTTGTCAGAGCAGTTTTCGCTTAGCCAGAGCTCTTAAGACAACTCATAACAAATGTTTTCATATAACCTAACAAAATACTATATATATATATATATATAAAATATTATATTTACGTGTAATGTTTAGTATGCTGTGGTGTAGTGGGGTGATGCACATTTAGAGAATTCGTTTGTGCACCCTGTCCATTTTCTGTAGCGGCCGTGTCATTGGGAAATAGTTATACAAATCCAACCTTGTAAATAGAAACATATGTTAATACATTGATTTTCTGTAAAAAGAAATAACAAATACTATATTATTAAGAAGTATTTTTCTTCGTAACAGGCAAGGAAGTTCAACAAATAAACTTTTTGAGGTTTACGTAGAACGGCAGCTTTATATAGGAGTCTAAATAACAAATAATCAGTTTTACACAACAGTTTCCGTTATCGCTCCTAGGAACGACATCCACAGGCATAAGACTGAATTAGATACGCTGCTAAATATGATATTGTCCACGAACTGCAATCCAATTGTCCTATAAATGATACAAGGTGTGATAGACAAAATAAACAGAACACCATGCCAATCGCTGTTTTGTAGGAAACATCGGAAGACCTATCTGAACCTTCTCGAACCATGATCTCCTGCGGGCTTTCCTGTTGTTGTTATTGGTGATGTTGTTTCCTTGTGTGTCGGAGAGACTGTTTCACAATCAGTGTAGCCAGGCGGGTCGCTAACGTCCCGACACAGCCTGCCTGCCCTCCGTAAACTGGTCAAGCGACACGCTGTGACTGGCCATTTGCAATTTCCCTCAAGTGAGTTCCTCTATTCCTAGAGCTATAATCCAGGCAGCTATACTATTGTAGATACGGCTGCAGGTTCTTTTCGATTCAATCGATTTCCACTAATATTATTTCAACTTTAATACACTGTGGTCAGATTCAGCATTTAAGGTATATTTATGTAATGTCAGGTTTGTTAAGGCCAACTATGGCGAGGTCGACAGGACAATTCGATGTAATCAGTAGTCACCAACAGCTGCAGTGTATTGCTAACTCATTGACCAGTTGAATTTAGCCCTATCGATTTAGCAAGCTTAGCTCTTTGTAGCTTTTAACGTTAGAAAAAACAAAAATTACAAAGAACTATGTTCTAAAATTCAGAATGTCAGAAAAGTCGATAGCTAGCACATTCGACGAAGTGCTTGTAAAGGAGTACTTAAAGGAGAGCAAAAAAATGCATTCATTTTGGGTTGGTAATAAGGAGTTAGCGTAGAAGTCTCTAGCGACATTATGAGGGTAATGATCACACGATGTATATCAGAGTGCATTGCAATTGCATAGACTGATATTAGTTTTCTGCACACGTATGTTGCATCATCTACAACACTGTAAACAACAGTTAGCACGGGGAAATGAAAACTATTTTCCTCGTTATGGAAAGATAGTGATTTCTTAGAAATATCATAATGATATTGATATTCAGCTACGTTATCCCAAGCGAACTCAAATAAAGTGTTTGAAGTACCTATTTGTAAAATAAGCGTCCAGATCAAAATGACGGATAAGACGTGCCGCCATATGTTTGAAGCTTTTAGGTCGAACAGGTTTTACTATCCGATTCACGTGTAGGCAAAGCAACAAAAAAATGCTGCCGTAGGGGGCCTTCCCAGAGACTGAAAATTCTCTATGTTACGGTGTTGAGCTTGAATCCGAAAAACTTCATTTAGAAAATTTATAGTATGTCCTTTCTTGCGTACAAACATATAATTAAATTGATACTATGACTCATACATATTTTCTGTTCTATATCGGTTGACAAATGAATAGCGAACAATTAACTATCCATTGTTGTTTATCGACCTTGCCTCCAGTCATGTAAAGGTCGAAGCCTGACCTGGTTATATCTATATGTAAAAATAAGACTGTATAAATTTATTTTAAGTAAAACATTTAATTAATATACACATTTGTACTATTCTATTAAACTGAGGCGCTATTGCTTACCTTTGAAGGAAGTTAATTACAAAGTACTTATTCTGTCAGAGAAGTGACCCTGCAGTCTTCTAAGAATCTGATTTTGCTTCTACAGCAGGTTATTAACCGTGTTCCGAAGATCAGGATCAACTCATAATACATGTACGTGTCTGCAGTGAAACTAAATCATGTTCTCTATGCAACAACAGCTGCCAAAGAATGACAAAAGACATTATGATGGTCAACTGATTTTTTATATCTTGTAAAAACGTCTTAAGGTTTCTACCTTCAAATATTACTGCACGCTGAAAAGTGCATACATCGTTCAGCCTTATTCGGCTATGAACGAAATAAAGGCGATAGCATTTAGCCGGGCTCCTAGGGATACAAAAGATTTTTGCGAATGTAGTCCGAATTGTATGAAGTGTTAAACTCAGTCGACGAGATCCATCTACAGAGTATTAGCAAGCCACGGTGTCTACCGGGCGCCGTGATGCTTCCCCGTATTTCCTGCTCCATCGACTGGCGCCTGAATCAGGCCACGACGACGGCGAGCTTGGCCAGTCAAAAGCCTTTACTTACCCTCATAGAGTATGTGATGATACAATAATGATCTATAGCAAAACAGCCTATGCGAATAGCTCGGTCTATCCTCGTTGTCAACGCGCGGCTGATTTCTGCCCCATTAAAAATTTGCCTGCGTGTCGACCGCTGCTGCTGCTGCTGCATTAGTTATTACTGTTGTTCATCTTCAATTGATGGTGGTTGCCGGTATTAGCATCTAAACCAAGAATTGTAATGCCCTTCGGGCATATCCGTGAAATTTCGAGCTTCTGATGCCATCTGTTATCATGTGGCTTTTCTCATTATCGCCTTATTCGAAAATTATGCACCCAACATACACAAACAATTTCTTACATCTTTGTCCTTCACCTTCTGCATTACAATTAGCCTCTTTAAGATACTTACCTGCCTGCGCATCACGCGCTCATTGCGCTCAAAGTTTAATGGTTCTACTCCGAGTTTCGTTGTTATTGCAGAAGCTCATCTGAAGGTTTACGTTGCAGGAAGCTTATGTTTGCGCATATTGCCCCCTGATGTACCATATACTGCACAACGCGTTTCAGGATAATAAAGGCAAGTCAATGCGTGTCTGTCTGCCGTCGTTTCGTTGGCTCGTTGTTTACTAGGTCCCGCAGTGCGCGGAACAATCTGAAGATAACCATAGACAAAACTGGCTCATATGGCGATATCCAGTGAACGAGCGGCTCAGTGTACGGATGAATGCTTTTGCTGAGTCATCGTTGCCGCGCATAGTAGAGTGTAGAGGGCAGAACAGGGAAGCGGGACGGCGAATGATGCAGCTCATGGAGCAGAAAAGAGGAGATTAAACGCAGCAGAGAGGGTGGAATTGTGCAGATGTCACGTGCTTTGCTTCCGCCATGTTCATTGTCGCAGATCTTCACCAGCTGTGGCGTCTTCTAGCGACTGGCGATTGGTGGCCAAACGGGAAGTGCTGCCTCCAAGTAAAACGACCTTTGAATACTCGAAGACGAAGTACGAATCACTATTGGCTCGCATTTTTTCGCACTTATTACTGGGTAAAAAGATATGCAGAGATTGCTTTTGAGGACGCAATTGTATTGTCCTTTGGGATACCGATTTACGGGACAAAAAGAATAAACCTTTGCTGCCATCAGCTGGAGGAGATAGGAGGTTTAGACTATCATCGAGATAATGAATTAGCCAGACACATGGCATGAATATCAACGACAAGAAAATCCAGAATTTTGGCAAAAAGAAGGATTAAAAAGTGTACGGTAGTTTGCCCAAATATGTTTTACGGTTTTATCTGGAACGAGCTTTATGTTCGCAGAAATTCTACAACGAAAGACTGTTACGAAAAGCCAACCCGAGCGCTAGTGAGTTCTACTTCGCATTTGACGTTGATGGATATCTGCGGGATTCGACATAAATGCTTTTTGTCTTCCGATATCATTTTATATCACATATCATAATGCTCAAAGAAAATAAGTAATGTATTAGATATTACGCGCACAGCGAGCTCATGCGTGCGACAGTAACGCTCAGCTGACTCATACGGAAGCTGTTCGGCACCTACAAGCGTTAGTATGATAAGAATTTGCGGTGTAAAAACAATATAGCCTTTTAATGAAGTTCTATGACAAGACAGTTTAACCCAACTATCGTAGAAAAAAGCGGCAAAAAACTGAAATCATTGGACAGACTATATCAACAAAATGTAATTCATCGCCAGTGTATGTACTGTGAACATTGAAATATAAAAGGAATTGAATATGATTGTATTGGTTTGTCGGGGTTGTCTGATGGGCATTGTGTGACGCGTTTGCCAAACGCGCTCGCCCCACATCTGTATTTGTGCGTCCTGCTTGAGGTATTAGATGTCGTTGACCCATATCGCGCAATCCATACACAGCTCCACAGCAGTAGCATTGGACTCAGTTTAACTGTTTCAGCTAGGACAGTTAGGTATCTGCCGCCGCCAATGAACGTTCGCCAAAACTTTAAGCTAATGGCGTTTACAAACTGTGCGCCTTCTAACTCATCGACGGGGTACAGCAGTACTGGAAGCGCAGTCGAATGCCGGTCCGTAAATTCTGTGTATACCGAGTGGGTCCCCTTTGTCTTACGACAACCAGCGGCAATAGTAATCGAGATATTTAAGGCGACGCGCTCGGCCTCCTACCCTCCTCCGCCTCTGAAGGGTAGGCTACGAGCCACTAGGTTTCTTGAGGATGGACAAAACTCGAATTCAACTGAAGCAGGCATATTGACGCGCGATGAGATTTGTGCAGAATTCAAAGTAAAATTATCAGAGAGTAACATTTTGAATAAATAGAATCAGACCAATGAGCAGTTTAAACCATCTAGAATATTGGAGACTGTTATACGTTTCATTATTGTAAGCTTGATTTTTCGTCACGTATGCCTGATACCAAACAGAAAAATCATGCATAAAATAATAATTAAATAATTCAAGTATTCCGATCATCTATATGTCGTAGTATTACTGAGAAGGTTTTCTTGTAATAGGATCACTGTATCATCATGTTCGACAGGCGTGGTAATTTGACTGTCGGGCTAAACGTGCCGACCTCGGCAGCAACCCAAGTAGATGCCCCATATTTCCCTGTTTGTTCCAATAGCCTTTGTACAGTTGTAGAGAAGTTGAATGTCGCTGCCTATTCAACGCATGTTTAGCAAGCGCCTTGTGGGGCGCGACGCAGCCATTATTATGGTCTTGGATGGGTAATCGGTGTTAGTCTGTTCGAGGCACGAAATGGCTGCCTGTGTATTACCATCATGAAGCAAGGGGCCCTGGAGAAGACGAGAGGCGAGCAGAAGAGTGTGTGGGAAGGGGGGAGGGGGGGATGAAGGCAGGATCGCGATGATCCTCTGAGCTCTGTCTTTTGTCGAGAGCTAGCTACATGTTCTCAAGTAGACTATACCTACGCGTAGGTATGCACAAATACATACATTGAGTCGTGCAGGCGGAAGTTGACAAAGCTTCTCGCCATCGCCCCCACCACTACTATTGCAGTTATACGAGAAAAGTTGCGTTGCTTCGAGGGGCCACGCATCAACATCAAGACAGGCCATCGTCACAAATGTGCCCACACAAAGGTACACTCGTACATACACAAAGCTGTGGCAACAGCCATGATTGAGACATTTCACCCCTATATGCCTACCCACATATAGTTAGCAAATCAAACTTCTTAAAATCAATGTTCAAGTCTGTGCTTTTTTGGCATTTGCTTTGGCCGACGCCCTATGCTAGTTAGGGCTTTAATGATTTTACATACCGATCCACAATTTGTTTACAGACCTACGAATTGTTTACTTTTAAGTCGACCGCTATTTTTAGCAAATTTTTTCTCGAAGTATATGCATCTAAGCATCTAGTTTGTATGTCAAAGGTCCTGCAGCATACTTTAGTTCGGAAAATCTCATACGAAGCATTACGTATAAGGCAAAAGTTACTGCTTCGCTAGCTTGAAAGAATGTTTAGCCATTTTTGGATTTCTTATTACAGAAAACCCAAAATGCAATAAATATGTATGAGTTCGAGAAAGTATTTACTACACAGAACGCATGTAGTATCAAATACAGAAAATTTTATTCTTTGTACGTTCGCTATTGGTCTTGATCGTTCACCCATTTCGTTCCAACAACTTACTTGTAGATTACATGTCCTATTACACATACCCCTACGGCATTCGCAATGAGAATTGGAGGGGGAAAGTAAAGATTAGGTTAGACGATATTTTCATAAATATTTGGCCTGAATAACTATGGGGTAGATTAAACAAACACGACATGAAATAGGACTACTTAATAATTGGTAGGTTACATTCAGAAGTGGATAGGAAAAGGAAATTGCTCTATATTTTTAACAAAACAATGCTAGTCAATCTGTCTATTGAGCGGGCTCCACAAGTCCGACAGTGATATGCATATTTACTGTATTGATAATATGTTAACGGAAGTGCTCCATTCCGCACGGGAATCATAGGCAATAAAATGATATGAACCGAGCAGATTAGCTGGTACGAAGACCAGTGTCTTATACAATGTCCAATCCAAACGATCAACCAGACGGCATACTCCGATTAGGAAACAGCTCCTTTTCGAGATCTCAGTAGCAATCATCCACATACGAGACGTATGTGGATGATTGCTACTAAGTTAGCAGGAGCCGAGAGGACGGCGTGTATGTGCGTTCTTGCGCCAACATCATGCATCCATTCGTAAATGGCGATGTTGCGTAAGACGGAAACGAGTACATTTACATAACAACACAGGCACCGGGTTTACCTATTCATGGCGCCTAAGAAAGGTGGATTATTTTTGTGTTATTCAGACGGCTATGTGAGAAGATGTGTGGTCGGAATTTGTGCCAAACTGATGTTTTGTGTGTAAGATACATGAAAAGCCTGAGTACGATGATGATGATGATCATGATAGCATATTGGTTTTACCAGCGCACACGTGAATGGACAGGAGGTTCGCGGGGTACTCACGTTGTTAGTCTCGACCGTCTTATTATAAAACTCAAATATCGCCGGACGTTAATTTACCTACGAGAGCGATTTTGTAAACATATTGAAACATAATGACATTTGTGAGTAATGTTCTGTATCTAATCACAAAGTACACTGTACCTCGATGGCAATGGATTATATATTATACATTTAAGTGAACCTAGCACAAATTGTAACACGCTATTTCATATCTGTTGCAACACAGCTATGACAAGTTACCAAATATTTTTTACCTCCCAATATAAACCTGCCAAAATTATAAATTTGTATGCATTGGAAATGGTGATTCAATATCCACGGTATTTACCAATAAGAGCTTTATGTACAAAATATATAACAGTGTTTTATAAACAAATCGAGAGTTCTTAGACCGCAAACTCGAGTCATGAGTACAAAAGAATGAACCCGCCCTTAATTAAAATCCAAATAAGGCTTTAAGTAGTTAAATCAACGTTGATGAAAAAAGAAAATATAAGCTTACAGTTTACATAACTGAAATAAAATTATCGAAATTATCGATCGAAAAGTATCACACCAGCTTAAAACAAGGGTGTACCAAAAGTAGGCGCGGAAAAAGAAGACCGAAGGTGAGATACTGCAAGCGATATGTAAATCGCAAATAATAAAAAGTTTTCTGTTTACTTACTCATATTTAACATTCAACGAAAAAGATTTACATGCTGTGCATATTTTGTATTTTCATATAACCCAATAGTAACCTTTACCACGTAATCTTAATTCGGTAAGAAGTTCATGCGTTAGTAAAAAAATACGCAAGAAACTAACTCGCTTGAAGTTCAACGATAGAAACGCTATTACAGGTAGAACAAATCTGTGAATTCTTTTCGTACTAACCGTTTCTAGAATTTTGTTGCTATCACATGCTTTGGTGATATATTGTACGCCTATGTAGGGAGTTATATCCTTTAAAATAAGCTTGTAGCTCCAATGGGTAGGCCTTCCTGCTAGAATAAAGAGTAACGTACCTTTCTTCCCTCTCTATTAGAGCATCTTGTACGACGTATTTTTTTTTTCTGTAAATAAAATGCAACTTGAACTGCAACGTTGCAAATGATCTTGCTTCAAGACTACTTCACAGCGACCACTCCTAATAACCCGTCGAGAGGAGAGGGGGCAAAGGGCAAAGCGCGTGCAGGACGTTGTACTATGACGGTGGACAAATTCGTGCTGTTGGCTGCGTTCCTTCTTTCGTTTGCTGTTACAACTAAAGTATTCGTTCTCTGAAGGAGACTACTCTCCTTAGGCCACATTTCTACCACTGTAAGAGCGCGTGTTGAAGGTTCTCCTGTGGGGTGTGCAAAGTCCGTGGGGTTGTTGGATGGTGGCAGAGGCAACGCACTTCATTAAACATGAAATAAATGTCCTCATTTATACTGCAGCGGCTGGCCGCTATGAACAGCAAGCGTCGCTGTTCCACTTTACAAACTCCTTTTCTATTCCCTAAGACAACTCCTTGTCTCTCCCTTCTCCCAGGATCTCATTCGGTCGCTCACTCACTTGAAGGCCCCTTATTACAGCCACTTTATGAACTCTGTTCATTCAATTTGCTATTCTTTGTGAGCCACTTGCGCGGTACCATAAATCCGAGTTTCTAACGCCCTCTACATGTGGCTGGTTGCAACTTTGCGTTGGTTTAAGCAGTGTTTCCTGCGAAAAGAAACTCTTCAAGATATGTGAGTGGTGCGAGAGATCTCCAAGTTAAAGATAAAAATAGCGGCGATACTGTAATCGTTCACCATTCGGCTGGTGTCAAAAATGTTATTATCGTTCGTCACGGGGCCTACTAGCTTCTTAATGTGCCTTCAGCCACACTCGTTTTGATTTATATTAACTAATAGTTCTTCCTTTGATAGGTCCTTTCTTCAATAAAGCTTTATTAAAAAATAACTATTTCTTATCAGCCATATATGTTCACTTTATCTGTCAACCAGATAAACCATTGACCCGATTTGTGGGACACTCGTTGAAAAAACTCGTGTAACCTATTCGAATGCACTTGTAATTGTAGATTTACTATTTTACTACTACTTTTAACTCCAGTGTAGCATCTCTTGAGTTAGGGAAGACAATTTGCTCTACCAATGTTTATGAAAGCTCCTTTTTTAATCTGTGGATAAAATATTGAGGAGCAGCTCAGATATTGCGCTCGGACGCGAGGCCCTTGGGGTCGCTGTTTTGTTGCAATTTACATATTCTCAACATGCGTCTTTTATTATGTGTATTTTACTGAAAAGACCAATACTCGTGTACTCAGCACTGTCACACAATAGTACACTATTGAGGCACCTCATATGTCCCCCTGACACCGGATAACTTGTCATTTAAGATAGATCCATTGTAAACCGTAATGTTTACGATAAGCCACAGACGATAAATGCCAAACACATTGTGCTACGATGAATGACATTAGTGAAGGAAGTCAACATCACGTGACGTTCTTCGTACAAGCTTCTCTCTTATCAACTTCAAGTACTCCGAGCATCCGGCGATTTATTTATTCAGAGATAGGTCTGTAGTAAACAAAGTAAGTATGATTAGCCGTCATGGCAAATCAGTCTCAGCCCGCAGACATCCGGTCTTTTAAGCGGATTCCCTGGGCTCGTAGTAGCAGCTCCCTAGCATGACCGGAACGTAATCCATCTGGTGTTGTTGCTGTTACAGAGTCTTGAATCTTTTCTTTTTTTATCCTACTTACTTTTTTTGTACGCGCGTCACTCAAACGGTGTCTCTCCTGACGCCACTTCCTAGCAAGTAGGCATCTGACCAGCCGTGTCGACAAGCGAGGACCACGTCATACGTTCAGTTAAGCTTTCGCATTTTTGTTTTGAAGAGAATCTTCTTAGTCAGAGGTTAATGAATCCCTTCACCGTACGTGTAGAAGACAGGAAGACGTCTCTATAGCATTAGAAGCGGTTCGGAAACGGCTGAAGATGGGCCAAGGTATTTAGATGATGCTTTTCACTGCAAACTATATTAGATGCTGCCTCTTCAGGCCTTTTGTTCGTAAGCTGCAGCGGATGGAGTCTTTCTGGTCCTAGTTTTGTTTGAGAGCTTGACACTACCGATTCTAGCCACGCACACACAACATGTCCGATTTTAGAATTTCTTTAGAGTTACCGTATCTATCCCAAGAAGATGTTTTTAACCCACATTACGAGCTTATACACGTCTTGTGACCTTACTTGTACTGTCTTCGGTCGTCTGTTTATGCTTCGGGCAAGATATATTCGAGGTAAGGTCGATAATCATTACTTGCATAATTAATATTGTAAATTCATTGCGTATATAGATGCCGCGGTATGATTTTCATCAGTTTATGTGACACTGACAGATAAGCCTCTAGCATAGATTTTCTGTCACACTCAACGAGCTCAGGTTATGGTGCGAGGCAGTCAAGCAAACTTTCGCCATGAGTTAATGTATGTACGTAGCCTAGGGAATATAAGATAAGGCCAAAAAAACACGTGTATATTACAAAACAGGTCCTTACAATTTTAAAAGTATATTTCATTTAAATTTGGAAAATCACAGCAGATCATTCAAATACTTAAACTTTAGACGTAACTGAGTACGGCAACTGAGTGACTAAAACGCATGAAAAAGGCACGGGGGATAGAGCAGAGTGGCCTTAAAGCGTTTGTTCACAGTCTCAGCCGTGTTGTGTGACATGTTACTTGACTGTTGTAATATTCCTATATTACACAGAATATTAAATAACGGTAGTACACAGGCGAGTCGCCTTTCGTAGCCTATAGAAAAACCTTGAGCTATGTTCATTTTATAATACTATAATCGGGATAAGCACAATATGCTAGATCAAAAAATAATACTATTCAAAAAAGTCGGTAACCTCACGTAGGAACCTAATATCAATAAAAAGACGGGATGCTTTACAAACCTAGACCTACGCGGAATCTCGTACGTCCAGCTGACGCTAAAGCTGCAAGTAGACTGTGTTGGTTCCATGCTTTTAAGTATATGCCATTAAATACCTTATTAGAACACTTTTTACATTCTCGCTGTAGTTTTTTTTTCATATGATAGTACTATTCCGATACATCAACCAATATCAAACTCCTACATTCTACAGCAATATGTCGCGTCGCATATATTTTTTTTTAAATTTTTTCCCTTATTCTATAACCCAATAAAATTAGGGCGCAAAACAGCTTTTCATAAAATCTTTTTGAAACGATGTATTTTTAGTCCACTGAATGTATTTACTATACTTAGCTCCCTACGAACAACGAAACGCTTCATTAAGCTCCTGCAAAGAAAATCATATTCTTTACAAATGTCACAGGCCCAGTCTCTTTACTGTGACGTTTTTGGGATGGTTTATTTTATCAGAATCAGCTTACAGTACTGCCGTAACAGAGCAATGCTTGTCATACAAATCGTAACCATAAAAGTAGACCGTACCTAGCAATAATCGACTTAATTCGGAACACGATAGTCAGCACGCCGTACTCTTTGAGCAAGGCTATTTTATTTAAGGAAAATCTTACAAAGCGAGACGTACTTTTACTAACAGCAGGATCTATTGTCTTCAGAGAAGGAGACCACGGTGTTTAATTATTTAATTGAGCTCGTCAAACAAAATTACGCTCGATCGACTTAAGCCTCCTAGCTTCCCGATGCTCACCTTCAATAAAGTTCAAAGACATTGCTTGCTTTTTTGAATACGCGCTTTGTGTTTCACCATTTGTTGTTTCTCGGGCATTCTTGTTTTTACATGGACGGCCCCCTTCGCATGAACAGTATAGAGTCGTTCATCCCGATATCGTTCCGTAGCCCAAGGCGGAACGAGTCGACCAGATCTCTTGAGGAATAGGCTGTTGTTTTTAGCTAGTAGTCTCCAGAACCTCCATCATTCGAACGCAGTTAACCGGGTCAGAGAACCTAGTGCCACTCACAAAAGCGGACAGTTTTGCTTCACACTAAGAGTAACAGCGTCCGTCGTCCCTCTCGCTGTCATCTGCTCCGATCGATGCGATCCAACCGTTCATAAATAGAAAGCAAGCGGCAGCTTCGTCATTTTCGGCATCTAGAAAAAAAAAAAACACTGCGAGAAATCGGCTTCAAAATAGGCTGTCAGAAGCAGCTAGGGGTTTCATCTTATGATACTATGGCAAGCCGCTATCAGTTCCTACGAAGGATAGGGTGAAAACGACGCCAGCACAAGAGAAATTGAACGAAGTCGATGCAAAAGATATAGACGATCAGTAGACGATAGACAAGCCGGGAATGGGCTAAGCATTAAATGGGTTGGTTGGCCAATACGTTCTTAGAAGCTTCGTCGGGTGCCTCGAATTATAAAAGCGAGCGACTATGCTTACAGCTGCTCTATGAGAGGGTAGTCCAGAAGGTGAGAAAGAGAAAGAAGGACACAGTAGGACAACCGGGTTTGAAACTGGCCTGGCTAAAAGTTTCGGTCAGAAGACTTGCGGAAGCCAATGAGTGCGGAGCTGCGGCTTCAATTGGCTAACTTAGCCAGAGAAACATATTCAGACGTTGGAGTCGCAGTGAAGTTCAACAAACTTCGCTTCGGAGATGACATATCTATTTTCGCGGCTAATATGCGCAAAAAGCATTGTATTTTAAAGTCTTCTTAGTTGACTTATATAGTTGTATGTATAGTTGAATATAGTCAATGACAAAGCTAAACCTAGTCACAAAAAAAGTACTAATTGCTCTTAAAACCTAATATTCATACCAAAGAAACAAGCCAATGCCAAACTCAGTCGATAATTTAATGATAAGGAGTGATTATCTCATTTAAACAGAGCTTCGAAGAGTATAGAATATTGTTTCAAAATAGTCGGTTATAACAGTCGGCAGTCACCTATACCGCTAATGACTTCATTAGAAGTCTCTAATGTGTCACTCACGTACCTACAAAAAAGGTGAACGTGAAATGTTGCCTGATTTTGTGAGAGCTCATGGAATTGTAGATGCGGTGACCTGTTGAGAATTTATTGTTTGCGACCACCATTTGGATTGAAAGGAAGAAACTGAAGTGCTGACGAATAACCCATTCCTCTGGAGCTTTAACTTTCGTGATCGGATTATTCAACTGTACATGTTGGAGAACCCTGCTACACGTAAGCGTCAAAGTTCCGGTGAGAAATCATTAACTTATCTGTTCATACTTAATATTTGGCAAGTTATATGAGCTAAGGTACGAAACGAGAAACTCACATATTCCCGAATATGCCCCTTACAACTATTTGACAATGAGACCAACTCACAGCTGAAATTGCTTAGCCGAGATATAGATGGGACTCGTATTATGGCTACTAGCCGTGACACCTTCATCCTTCGCTCCTCTGTTTCAGATATGAGACTTGTTGCATGCTGTAATCTACAGTTGATCAAGTCTTACTTTATATATAGTAAAAACGTATTGTGTAACGGGTCAGGCCATGTGTGGCGCTTTCCGTTCCCGGGCGCGGAGTGGACTTCGTTAAAGCACAAGATATCACAGGATTGATATCCCTTATTGAACATATTGTGGTTTATCTTAGAGTGCGCTTCAGATAAAAATAGGCCGGCTCCACATACGCTGCATCTTGAGTCTAAATAGACTCATTATACTCAATGGCATCTTCTAAAATTGACTAGCTTAATAAATCTCAATAGCTCGATTGATTTCAAAGGACTATTGCATTAGGTTTGTGAGAAAGAGAACCCGTAGGGTAGAGTGTATAACTCTACCCTAGCGAGGGGCCATAGGCAGACAAGATGTATATTCGCTTCTTTATTTGACCGGGGATCTGACATGGGCACGTCTGTCTTGCAATATGAAAGATTCTAACAATCAGGTCATTTGTTCGTTTTTTTTGAGCCAAGACATAATCGTAAGCGTAAATTTACAACAACGGATGCGTACGATTGTGGATATATTATCTGTAAATGACACAATTTACTGATTCATGGGGGTAACGCAAAGAGCGAACATATTTTTTTAGTTTATGCCTAACTTTACCTTTATAGCAATGTTTAAATAAATTTCAATTCATTCATGTAGTGATTTCAAACAGATGTAATAAACCGTCGATTTGTGCCACAGTATTGTATATTGTACCGCATGTTGCTAATAACATTTATGTTATGTCATTAGACCACGAACGCTTGACGTTTTGCCTTTTTTTTCTACCTTTACTTACGTTTTTTTCCTCACGCTTGAGTGACGATGAGGTCTTGAGTCTCGATGATTTATAGAAAATGATGTTTCACTTTAGATCGTTCATTCGGGTCGCAATCCGACATGGATATGTGGCCGACTGCTTGATTCCTCCACCAATATCGTTTGAGTGGTGTATCTCTGAGAAGACTTCAGATCGTTTGAGATGCTACATCAACCGTGTCACGGTAATGCTGAGTGTCTCTTAACCATTTATATATGATGTTGGCGACGGTTTAAAACTCTATTTCTCGCTGGTTAAAAGCAGTTAGTATAACAAACGTTCTAGGAATATGCGACGACCTAACTTTCATTTTTAGCTAATTTAACGTCCTGGATCGTATTAGATCATCCTAATATGTTTCTTTCTGAAACAACGGCGATTCCATGAGTTAACTGGAGCCAAGGCGGCTTCGATCTAACACCGAGACCCTAACCCGTCGACTCTACTTTTGGTTTCGCTGTCGTCATTGTCTCTGCTGTCAACACTAGATATATGTTTTATGGGGCGGAAAAACCCCTTATGTACGAACAAGAAGGCTTCCAAGGTTCATACCTATCTTACATTTGACAACATTTCTTCCACGCATTGACTGGTCGAGTGTTCCTATTTTCCACAATTCTGACACTGGAGGCACTTGCAGGATCCCACGAAGTTCGGACACGAATTTTGATATAACAAATATAGTGGCATGTTTCAATCTACATAGGCTTTGGAAGCGAATATAACGCGAGGTCTGTCTGGTGCGTAGTTGTGTTTCAAATTTTGAGAAAAACTATTCAAACATAGGTTTAATGATAAGCTAGTCATAAATTATATATAATAATATAATATAAATAAAATATATTCATCTTCGTTAATATTTTTTGGACTCGACACTAATAGATGGGATTTAATTAATTTAGTTAGATACACGAATTGGCTTTAGAAATAATGTACAAAAGTAACTATCGGTATAGAAAATGATGTTCGTCGACAGTGTCGAGTAAGATAATCCACTCTTCTTCACATCGCCTTTGAATTATTTTACTAAATGTACACAGCAGTAAGCGACTTCTGATTTTCATGGGAAACCCTTCTTTGTTTATCCTTCTAGAAATAGGAAGATCCGCAACTTTTCCGATGACCGTAAACGTCATATGACCAGTAAAATGTGCCTGTCCTTATTATTTATTACCCCTATTATTTTTATATAGCACTCTATTTGTATCTAGCACGATAGTTGTGACGAGACCTAATAGATTATTCGAAATGGAAACAGAAATAAAAAGCCGTATCTGGCTGTGCGTCATAGCAACTAAAGATTGCTGATAACTGAAAACCACAAGCCAGCATGGATGAATTTCTGCTGGGACTATTTGCTCGTACGTATATTTCTATGGGAAATGTTTGGCCAAACGTTGCTTATCTTGCGGCACCTATTGATTGAGATGGCCCCGATATGCTTATGAATTTTTAAAGGGGTACAGTGGTATATTCTCCACAGGTTCGATCTATCGAGGTCTAGAGAAATTATCTGTGGCCTTATTCATTCATTGTAAACCTTGTCGTCCTTCACTTTCGCGTGCAGTTAATGAATTGTTTTCTAACAAGCTTCCATTTACTTACAAACAGAACAATCGGTGTAACCTCAAGCAGTCCCCGTTACTAAGTTTTACGGGTAACATGAATTTGCTTATGACTTGTTTCACAAACAATTTTGCTAGAGTTTTATGTTTTCACAAAGGTCCGAATAAGGCTTTGATATCCTATAGAGCGTTTGTTAACGCATACGTCGCTCTGTTCACGCTCAGCCACGTTGCCTCAGACAGTCTTATACGAGCGATATAGACAGATCGTGAATGAAATAGGAATAGAGATATCTTAAGTGTTTGCTACAGCAAGCTCAGTAATTTAATTCATCTCGCGTATCTTCGCCTGTTCATATACTGAGCGTAATTTGTAACAGCAGACTTGTCCTGCAGAGTTTCCCTATGCTTTTACTCTAGTAGGCTTATTCTGTACAATATTATGCCATCTGTCATCGATATAACGTAATGCCGATATCGTATATAAACAACAATAATACTGGGATGTTTCTCGGAAAAGCAACAATGTGCTTGGTAGCGTTGGACATTATGATTTACAGTGTGAAATCACTGGCTGGTTTTGTTCCTAAATGGGCTTTCGATTACTGAAGGATAACTATAGCCTAAAGATTCTCTGAAAAATCGCTGTGAATGCTTCGAGCTTAATACAACTGATGTGCGATACTGCGAGTGAGGCGTTCCGTTTTAAAGTAGTTGAATGAACCGATGAAAGCAATCGTCAGTGTCGGTAACTTGAAAGCCTGTGTTGTTCAGATCAGAAAATAATGTCATCGCTCGGTTTTGCCCCCCAAAGGACGAGTGTCGTTTTTCGTTCAGGAATTTAACTTCTTAACTTGTTGTAAAACTATTAATAATGATCATACGATGGTATTTGCAATCAAACGAACGAACGGAATGCAGGAATAACATTGTAACCACAATGAGTTGGTACCCGATGGTCGACACAAAAACTGCTACGTTGCACGTCTGAACAAGCATGTTCATGTTAAGCAAGCGTACCTCTTATGCTTATTTCTAAACTAATTGATTACTATCGCCTGGCCGCTTATATAGCAGACAAATATATCGATCCGCGCGATGATGTCATGTGGGCTAAGACTGACCACTGAAATTATTACAAGCTAGCGCGAGCCGGCCAATGGCGAGCTCATACTATAACTCAGATGGTTCTGTGCAGAATGTGATACGCGAGAAAAAAATTATTCGCTAGTTATGTAGCTTTCTATAGCAAGGAACACATGTGATCGACACAACGCGGTCAACGCAGCAGAGGTAATAATGCTATAGTTTGCTAGAATCTTCACATGTGTGTACAAAATTAAAGGACGTTCCGAGAGACGAATGATGTACATAAAATCAGTGAGAAGTAGAACTGTTGATAACCGCCGTCCTAAAAATCGACCTACAATGTATCATAGGTTCGCTTGAATGGCAACAATAGGACAGTTTCAGATTGGGGCCTAAGATGACGAGATGGACCGAGAGATGAATCGGCGGCTACCTGAGGAGTACGTGCATGTAAGAATCGCGTAGCCTAGACATTACTAAGACCGACGTCATTAAAAGTAACAAAGACAATTATATTAGAAATACTGGTATGGGATGAAGATAGGCACAAGCTATAAAACTGCCATTACGAAACTATCCGATCAGACCACTTCGTCTATTGGGTATCTGGCCTCGAAGCTGGCATAGCTATCGCGTCCATATTATTCCATGCTGAAAGGGGACTTCCCAGCTAAACCTTCGTTAAGCTATGGCCTGGAACTGGAGAGTTAGTCATGTATGATTCTAGCATGGAAGCCTTGTACAAGTTTCATGCGTTATATATGCTTGCTAATAGCGCACTGTACAGATATCTCATAGATGAGTCTATTTATAGTCTCATCGAATCCTTAATTTAAAACTTCACCACAACATGTGAAATCGATCAAATACTAAAGCATTGGAAGGTATTACAACTCAAACTGAACCTATACATTCTCCGTGAGAAAAGGTGATTTGTATACGGGAAGGCTCATCTACCAGTTGCTTTAGGACTTGCTCTTCCACAACCCTTAGGTATGTACACGTGTGTAGCTATCTGCTTGCTGGGAATCAATCAGTCAGTCGGTCGGCTAATTTAGATGCAGGAAAGTCCCGTGATTAAATAGACAGATTCTTGGACCACAGCTTATTGCCGTCTTCCCTATGCATTTCCCCCCATTTTTGTCACCGTCTAGCAGTAGTACGTGGTACTTGGCGATACTAACCGATGTAATGGCCACTGGCCGTAGATCAAGTGGTCTTGGCGACGGCTGTGGAACGCTGCTAATGCAGCTACTGCTAGGAAGCTGAGGGTCCTTTGAGTTCTGCTGACATCATCGTCCTCGTGACCAACGTCTTCACGATCAGCAAGGCGAGCCGCTACTAACCCTACCGTGGCCGCGACAACATAACGTAGCAGTATTGTACTAGACGATGATGGTAATGATCGTCATCCTTTCATCTAATCTCAGCTGGTGCTACTTTTGTTGCTAAGCTGGAATGGTCGGCGTCTGAACAAATGAAGACACTCCAGAAGGCTGGCGCCTGTAGAAGGGACAAACGGATAAACGGACAAACAGGTGAACAGAAAGAGTGAGAAAAAAGAAAGAAACAAGAAGGTGGCTAGAGTAGCCAGAAGGAAGCAATGCGGGGAAAGCCAGAAATGAATGGGGGATAAAAAGTGGACTAAGTTACTTTGCAGTTCGATTCGTGGTTGTCCGATTAGGCCGAATTCTGCTTGTTTTCTTTTCTTTTTGCCGCCTGTTTCGGCTAAGAAAATAGCTAGACAAAGGCATGGACAAACGATGAATCGACCGAATCTTCAGTGGTACTACCATATTGGCCTATATAACTTGTACAACTTTCTACTGTTCGACTGGAACAGCAGATGCGGAATCAGAACTTCATGCGGCCGCAGTTCGAAGCCGTATGCTTTCATGAACATGAGGATATATTCAGGCACATGTGAACGAGGTCATACGTTGGAACTCAAGTGGCTTAATTTACTGGCGAGTAACAACGCACCTAATCATTTTTGCCCATTGACTTGTCATTCGTCATTAACAAAATTTCAAAGGAAAAGTTAAATACTCGCTAAGGATTAGATCAACAAGATGGTACGGTACATGCAAAGAAACCCCCTGGCTGACGAAATGCCACGTTGAGAATTACAACCGGATAACTTTTTTCATATAGCTTAATAATAATAAATTACTAGATCCATAAAACAACTACATTTTCGAGCTTTTTTGGCACCAATTAGCCACGTACCAACGTTTAACAGACACGGAAAGCAGAATTATACCGCTCTCCCACTACATACTCAACTTGAAACATATCACATCAATGAACAAACGACCTTTTTTTCACAAATGTCATTTACTATGTGTCGTTTAGATTTTAACGAGGGTACTGGCTTCAAAAGTGGATTTGTAAAAAATGGTTATTACTATTTATAATCGCGTTGATATTAGGCGATCATGAATTTCGGATATAATTGTTAGATATGATGGGGTGGCTCAAATGGCGAGCTCTCAGGCAGCGAAAGTACGTGGGCAATGTGTTAGACAGGTACGTCGTACCACTTTTTCGGAAGTAACACTTCTATATATCAGACAAATGCAAAACGTTCGTGTACCTGCAGTTGAAATAGAACTCTCTAGGCCAGATCAAGCCGTGCATTTGGCAAAAACAGGTAAAGCAGATAGGCGATACATTTCTTTTACATGAATTTCCTCAAAGGCTGTTTAGTGTCCCGCGCGCAACTATTGGGATTTTGCCCTTTCGATAGACAAGGGGCTTGTTTTGGAACCTTGCTGAGCTACCACAGTACATTCCATTGAAGTACAGGCACGCCAAATCGGGTGACAACTATGAGCAGATTTGACCTTTGCTTATCGGTCTGTTACCGCAGAGGAAATACATTGAAGCGTACGCAGATACAGTGTGTGATCTGGAATACATTCAATAGAAATTATCGACATAGCTATCAAACAGTTGACTGCCACTGTGGCTCATTGGAAGAAACAGACGTAAATAGGAGGCATTATAATGACCGCCCAGATGTTTCCCAGCGCTAACAGATCTATAACTTGTTCTTAGTTTGACGTATCGCGGGTAACACTACTAAATATCACATGACACCAAATGCCGCGTAGTCCAGTAATTTAAATCTAAATCAGTTTTAACACATGAATAACCTAGTAAGTTTGTCGCAAAAAAAAAAAGTAAAAATTGGCCTACCATACATGTCGACGACGCATCAACCTTCTGATCGTAGATTCTATATATACGTATATATAGGAACAATACAGTGGCCTCTAATTGATTATTTTCTAAAGTCATCGTTGTAGGACTATATCCCGAGAAAACTATCGTAGTCCTTACTGGTTCGACTACGCAGTACAGCTGTATATTGTAATAGAATATCCTGAAAATCCTCATAACGATTGATGTTTAGCATCGAAGATATATTTCGATACTAAAAACGTATTTTTCTAAGGATAAGCTAGTTCCACACGCGCAGACGTTCACGCCTTCGAAGGAGATGGCGCAGAACTTTACAAAGAGCCCAGAAGTTAAATTCAAAGTGAAAAAATTATTTTTTGTTCGAACGCTTTGAGATTGTTACTGCAGTTGCACTGCGGTGCCCCGCATTGGGGTAGACGTCCATTGATGTCATAGCCAGACGTTCGACCGCTATTAAACTTAACTGACTTCTGCTTCGTGGCGAGAAACGCTCTATCAGCAAGACTATCCTCTAGCCTCTATGTAATCCTTTGTTTGGCTAGCTCGTACGCAGATACTCGAAAATACAAAACTTACAACTTGCGTATTCCTGTTTCCAGACGTTTGAAAGCGGTCCTGGTTGGGGTGCATTTACAATGATTATTCTTCGACTACAATGATAGAACGCACATAAGACTGTGTGCAAATATCTTAAAGATTATGATTTTTTATGCACTATTGTTATTATTATGGTGACGATTTATTTTTTCGTTGACAGGAACTTGTTGAGTTTCTGTGGAAAATAAAATATTTCTTTATAAACGCGAGCATCAGTGGATCTTTCCGGTTCCGCCAGGACCACAGCTAACAAGAACAGGCATTCTAATTAAAACTGTCCTACTAGATCAGCAAGCTTTTAGTGAAATGCTCTATGGTAGAGCGTTGTTTAGCTACTGTATTATAAGCCAGGTTTTTTTAAGCGTATGAGTGTAGAGATAAGTGTATAATGTTTGTAGTCTAATAGCAACGTACTTGCAGATAATAGGCCGTCTTCTGAATCTCTAAATAACCTTTACGTTGGTGAGGCTAGCGACGATAAATACGTGCGACGCGGTTCTTGTTGCAAAAAAAAATTATTTTTGAAAAACTTGGAGGCAAATGAGTATTTGCGAATGAAAGTTGGGCCGCAGTTGTCTGGATTTGCTTTGCGGTCCGGTTTAAATACGGATGCGAAGGTACCTCAGCTTATTTAAGAGTAAAGTTTTGCAATTTTCCTATATCTAGATGAAAATATTCTGAAAAACTTTGTGGTCTCCATTGCCGTTCGGGATATCAGCATATAAAAAAAAGAAATTCAAATCTGACGTTACATGTTTTTTAAACCTAGAAGTTTTTCTTTCAATAGCCTAACTTTGCTTCAGCCTGAATTTGGCAAACCGATTCGGACATTCGGCGTTTTTTTTTCGGTATGTAAAAGAGTACAATCTATCGTATCGGGCCACGTGTCTCTACTCCACTATCTATAGTACGTCAGCCTAATACCGTGTACGAACGATCTTGACAATAGCACTACTTTTAAGTAATTGATTATGTTTGTTTGGCTGGAAGCCTAGCAAGAATATACGTTAGCTACCGATTTGCCCGGCGAAATGCCTTGTCGTTTACAATCACGGTCGTGCAGAATCGCATCCTCTTTGCGTCACTTTTTCATGTTCTATTGTCTTTTACCTTGACCTTTCCGAGGCCTTTGTCAAACCTCGTTCTAACAGTGCACCGGCCTCTGTTGCAAGGTCATTCTAGCTTTCACGCCCTTTTCTACGCTATCCACCGCAGCAGGGTCGAAGTGAGATCCTTTGCGCGCCTGGATGCTGCTGCTTTCTTTTGCTTTGTCTTTTCCAGAATCCCAGACCCTTAATGCAGACCTTTAGTACGCGTACGATTATTCTCGAAAAGTTTTCTTTGAACTGCTTTCGTTCTCTAGTAGAGAAAAAAGAGGAAGTTTAAAGTAGGAAATAAAAGCTGTAACGTAAGAACTGAGCTGGTTCTGAGAACCTCTCGTGAATCTGCAAAACCTGCAATGAGCTAATTTACCAGAATCTTATGTGGTGGCGGACCGTCCCCTTGCTACAGGAGTCGTTAGTCTAATTAAGTAGTGAAGCAGACATAATGATATCGTATATTTTTCGGCATAATCGCTGTTCCAAAAACTTGATAAAGGAGGAGGCTAGTGGCGATGATTTGTGCGCGAATGCGAACCAGAATTTCGAAATATCTAGGGGATGAATATTCATCGTATCCCACGTTTCTGTAACAATCAAATTCAACATTTCGCAAGCGGTTTTAGCCAGCTGTTTGCGAACTTCCAACCACAACTGAACAGGCCACAACTGATCGAACTTTCAAGATTCCCAGAAGGTCGTGTCTAATTAACGCAATGATCTAAGGCAGCCATAACCCAAGTGCTCTTCTATAAGGCGATGCAAGCGCAAGGCAGAGCCGCTAACCTCTTTCCATGACACGCTTCCTGCCTTAGTTTCTCATTACTGCCACCATAAGAAGGCGGACAGAAAAAGATATAGAGTAAATTGATATTACACGATTAGATCGCGAAAAAAACCTTCAATGGCCAATGGAGGTGCAGGCGGCTAAGAGTGCAAACTACTGCAGCCACAGCAGCTGGTGGCTAATGTGGAAAGGATTCCGAGAAGCGGCGTCTCAAAGACTCCGCTTGTGCGCTCCGTCGACCTTGAAAGCGCGGTAGCACCTTGAACGGCGGAGGGCCTCTGCTCTTCACAAGGCCCCGGCTTCTCCCACTTCCGCTCTCAACTTCCCTTACTTCTTTTCTTGATTTCCCCTACCTCCACCCTCGACTTTCCTCACCCCTACGCCCCTTGGTGTCCAAGAGATCCTTGTCTTAGAACTTCTATCTTAATTTCTCGTGTGTCTCCCTACTTTTCGCTATGTTTGGATCTGTCTCCGTTGATGTACCATGACGTCGAGCTTGTGTCACGCACCTGCCGTCGTGTGTTGAATATTTTAGGATTAGTTTTCAATTATCGGAGACAAAATCCCGAGAAAGATATCGTTGTGTTTCGCTAACAGAGAAATTAGTCAATCAGCACTAGATGAATGGTATCTGACAATTAGTAGTGTGTGTATTTGGCCTTTGCTGGACCTGCTTCCTCAGCAACTATATACATATCTCTTATATAACTGTGATGAATGAGCGAGTTAACCAACTGTCGGTGGGTAATCCATTCTTCAATACATATGTATATATAATGTTTTCGGTCAAATTCTATTTGCACTTTATTGCCATGATTTACAATCGCTATCGGTTTGGTGAAGATTCTATAGCCCTGCAATTTTCGATTGCATACTATATTAGTATGGCAAACCACTTACCGTTCCATACTTTCTCCGTCGTACCTGCTTTAGTTTTCCTGTTCACACATCGCCGTGACGTACTAATAGAATAAAACCTTACCGGGATGGCACTTGATATGGCCAGATAATGGAGCTAACGATAGGGCGAGCCGACCTAGCTGCAAAGCTTTTTAGAGCAATATAATTTTACTTCGTTTTCGTGACATGGCATAAGGTGGGGCCCAGGGAACGACAACATTCCTAGCAAAGCTCTGTTTTTCTTTTAGATTTTACATCGATCGCCTATCCTTAACACTAACAATGCCCATATGAGCAGGTAGAAGGGGAGACCGAACGATCTTGAGCATGCGACCTTCAGATCAATGTTAGTTCCGAGAAACAATAACAAACACACGGTCGGCCTTCTCACTGACTACTTCCCAGTTGCCGAAATATGCGGTATTTCGGAGAGTTTCTACACGAAAATACATTTCTGTCACTTATGAAAAAAAATTCGATTTGCTGTCTACATGCGCCACATCTGTGAACGGCATCCATATTGATAATAGCTTAATCGGGCTAGCCTGGGTTAGAAAAGGGGATCCACTCGACTGGCCTGGGCACGTCCGTTGCCTCCTTAGCCTACCATCATAGCGATATACATTGTATACAATATCTGTATAGCCTCACTGCAAGACATCTAAGTTGAGTTCAATATAATTATGCTAGGGTAGATTATGAAAGCACATGACTAACCCACAAAACCTACGTGGGTGTTATTTACGATAGAGCATACTGTTGGGCTGTTATTCATTCAACTGAGTTCAACGAATTCTGGTGTTAATTTACGCTTACTAGATGTCCGGTGACTCAATGTTTCGGTTCGACGTTAATAACTTGTACAATGCAACCTGTAGCAGTATGAATACAATGATGTATACAATAATGTGCTTGATAAACAGCAATCTATCTGACGGCAAAATGTAGATCTGACCTTTTGTGCCTCGTACGGATAGATGCATGTCTAAATTTAGGAGACCGAATGCATCGCGGAGCAGCGTAGTCAATCGCGATCACCCCCCACTCTACGAATCTTAAAAGTTTAGCGATTCCCCACTGTTCGAAAAATGTACAGCTTCTGAGTATGTCGTAAACTTTTCACCATGGTGTGATAGACTTAGAAAAGACCTTGATAGCCACCCCCGGAAGACAAATAGTCTAACAGATTTTACCAAGTTCGTCTGCTTATAATCACATGCTCTCACCTCTACTTAATAGATATTTGGAGTTCTGCGTACGGTACCGCCGTTAGGTGTTCTAACAGACGGTCCCATCTCTGCTTGGTCAGCGTGGACGGTTCAATGATAGTTACCAGTCTATATATCGACACATGCAGATTTATCTGATTCGAAACAGAACTGGCCAACGACGACTAAAGCCAGCAGTAAAATTTTATGTCACTATTTCAGTAACCGCTTAACTTGACGTTACACCTGGCTATCGTCATTTTTTACGCTGGCGTCAAGAGACAGCGATGAATAGAATCTGATTTTTGCCAATTTTATTCCTGCTTAAAGGCCTTAAAGGATGAACTTTGGGGACACGTTATAGTCTAGATAGTTCACTTCATCCTGGGAGCCAGACAACTGCCTGTCTAATGGAACTCTATGTCTAACGGTGACATCGAACGTAAAATTCGAAATATAAAAGCCTTAAAACACATCGGAAAAAAGGAGGCTCACCATCTAGATATATAGATACGAAATATTTCTTTATTTAATTGAAAATGTTGTGTAGCATGTGTCGATAAGGGTAACAGGAAATCTGTGTATGAGTGAAAATATATTGCAGCCTCTGAGGTGTCGGCGAAAAAAATATTTGCACCCTATAGTAGCTAGTAAGTGTCCTTAAACAATATACGGGGATATACATATATTAAAGCCATATTTATTAAGTTTTAGCGTAAAAATTACTATCCAGACCCATGTGACACATTAATAAAGCGCAGCTGAACATCAAGAAATAGTGGACTTGTGCGAAATTTAACTTTGTTTCGATTTAACAAGTTGGACGATACATTCATCATCAAATATATCTTAATGTACGTACTCACCCCAGTTAGCGTTGTTTCGAGGTTAGAGATCTATGGTCATACTTTCGTCAACTTGCCTACCGTTTAGATTGTATATGCAAATTAAACCAGAGATAGTTGCAGAGGAAATTCGCAAACCCGTAGAAAGCCTGTGGCAACCATATCGATGACGTTACAGACCAAACTGGAGAAACTAGATTGCTCGAACGCTACTCTAAAGCCGAAATCGAAAATGCGCATATGTTTATCATTCAAAATTCTGGAGAGGAAAAATCATTTCACTACCTGTCCAAGCGGCGTACACCTATTATCAAATGCTTTTCAAGTAAACACTGCAGACCACTATCGACTCAACCTACTTCTCGAATATCTTTGGACAGTTAAACGTTAAGTATCGAGTGAAAGTTTTTCATGCTATAGACTAATGAATTGTATAGTATTTGTAAGTTTCGAGAAGCCAAGTGTAATAAATAGCTTGCAAACTATGTGAATGGTTGGAATTCCATTTTTCAAAGAAGTTGCGTACATAACAAACCAGATAGGCTAGTTATGGAGCAGCTTCCGCTCGACGGTGCGTTCAGCGCGTCGTCATTGTTGTTGCTGGAAGGAATGGGTAAATAAGCAGAGGGGCACGAGGTGTTTCCTATGTTGCTATTAAACTTTTATTTAAAACAAGTGGAATTCAACTTGCTTGCAAGTTTCGATACCTTTGTAATTCTTAAAAAAATTATCATTTACCTATTGCTGTTTCATCGAATTTACTGACAGTTATATCGACTTCGTTAATGTGGCGGCAATTTCATATTCAGAAATCACATTTAGTCTCAAACTCAACGAGACCCCTTTTCCAAATACCACATGAAAGTAGATACATGTATGCACGTAACTTCAATAATGGCTGTAGACAGGTTTTGTCATTGTCATAGTCATAAGAATCAAAGTGATCGTTCTTGCTAATGGATCCTTTTTGTGATTGTGTTTGTCGATGTCCGCGATGTATCTTGGTACGCGCTTCATTTTACAGAAGAAACCCATTCACCGCCTTCATATACGAACCTCATCGGAATCGCTACCATCGTTACTTCGGCAAGTGGCAGCTGGCTCTCGTCGGCCATAACGGCGGAGGCAACAGCAGTAAAAATAGCACACCGTTTAATACACATACTTCACTCCCCTGTTTAACTGTCTTCGTTTTCTTCTTTTTTTCGAACTAGAAAAAGCTTGATTGCCGCCAACTGTGTGACCAGGCATGTGATGATGGCGGTAGGCATAAACGCACAACAAGGGAATTGTGAGAACTTTAAGCTACAGGAACAACAGCAACAGTTGCAACGGTAAAAGCAGTCAAAAGCCGTTCCGTTGTTATACTAAATGTCCGTTGAGATAACAGTAGTCCACTTATTTATCATGTTTTCTATCTTAAAATTCGAGGTATCTAGAATCGATAGCAGCTCAGCATATCGATATAACAGTTCATAACGTAAGCCTTAATGTGCTATGGTGAGCGGTGGATAACTATTTTTTAGAAAAACGGATCAACTCGGAAATGATTCGTCGATGGCCGCGACGTGTCTTGCATCAACTATAACAGCCACAGCGGCAGCTACGGTGACAACTGGCGATGAAAAAACAACGGCGTAAACTAACAATCAACGAATAGTTTCCCTAATGTAAAACACATCGGCTCAAGTAAGCACTCTCGCTGCTTCACAGCGATCGGTTACTAAAAGGTCGTCTTGTGGGTACTATTGCGAAGCGCTTTTGTTGTCGTCGTCTCTGCAACAAAGAAGGGCAAGACAGTCGTCTCCCCGCATCGGTGCTGCCGTCACCGAACGCATTAGCGTCCCCGACATTCACTGGCCGGGTCTCTCGCTCCCCCGATATTGCTGCTGCGTGCGTTTGACAGACGTATCAACTGGGACGCTAAAATACTCAGCTATACAGAAACACACGTCCACATACGCACACATAAGCGAACTGACCGGCCGGCACAATATTGTGGGCTGGGTGATTTAATAAGGATAGCTGAACAGCGATACCAACAGCAGTGGCGGCAGCAGTGGGAAGAAAGGGCGTGCAGACAGTCGAAGGCACGGAAGAAAAAGCAAGTACAAGCCCAAAAAGAAGGGAACTACCGTTGAAAAAACGAAATAGTTCAGAGGCGATCCTTAGTGACAAACAATTTAAGTGGCCGCCAAACAATCGAGATAAATACAAAGAAGAAAGAAAACAAGAGGAACTTTTACAAACGACGGAAGATGTGATGGGATTGGTTTGTAGGAAGCCGCAATAAGGGGCAAAACGAGTATCGGCGACGAAGTTCAGACAAAGAGGAAGAAAGGCCTCTATCATCAAAGGATGTATAATAGTCGCCCTTTTTTCCTCATTTATTCTTTCTTCATTCTTATTTTTGCATGGCTACAAAATCAGTGGTGAAGTAATCGAGGTAACAACAGAAGTATCATCATAGACCCATCAGCGCCATCGATATTATTGTACTACTCACTGCGATTTCCAGTTGTTGCCGCAGTAAATTCAGTCGTCAACCCCAGCGAGTTGGAAAGAAAATTAACTGGAGTCACGCATTCCGGAACAGTGTAAGGTATAGGTACGATAGTGGCGCCAGCTAGCGTAGTCAACATGAGTCTTCTACTCGTACGAAAGCAATGCAACAGCGGGGTGTCGCATTATTGGACGTGCACATAGAACACTGTGAACGACCAGAAAAAAAACATGAGGCGGTACGTATCTTACGTAAGACAACAATCAAAGCTTGTTTCACCCCTTAAATACTAACACATTATCGCTACAATTGCGTTTACCCGTTCCTGCAGCGCGTGCTGGTTGCAGCATTCCCCCATTAGACTGTCCACCCGTACGACAACAAGGTCTTTCTTGCCCCATAGGCTGGAGAAACATTAGAAGCATCAACATCACCATCGAAACATCGTGCATTACATCACTACTACCCGCGCCATTGTTGCCCTCAGAATCAGCCTCATCAGCAGCACTAGGATATGGTTACTTCTGGTGGCGCCTGAGGGGTGACAGAGGTTTTCGGCTCCGCGCAATTGAGTCAATGACTGATCGTGGAATGACAAACATCAAGCCATGAATCCTGTGACTGGCGTACACTTACTGATACAAAGAACAGGCAGCTGGGCGAAACCAACTCGACCTCTGCGTTAAAATTTTGTAACGCTTCTCTGCCCTCAGAAGATTGACAGCCCGACTTAATTGACTTTATGCAATATAGAAATTGGTGAAAACACAAGACTGTTTCGTCTTCCGACTAGCGCTCAGTAACAGCAATGTAGCAGCGATCGAATGAGCGGTCGCTTTGCCTCGCGACTGACCACCGGCTGACAAATCCGGCAAAAGGTGTTCGCTCGAAAGGGAAACCGAATAGGTCTATCGCTGCCGAAATTCAATGTGAAGCAAACTTCTTTGCTATTAGTTTTCGCTTCCGTTTTAGTGGCCTATTGCCAAGTTTTATTGTCGTGATTTTCTGGTTCGTGATGGCTACCGCCGCAACTGCCTGATCGTTGTCTATTGCAGATTCCTCTACGCGATCGAAGTGGGAGGAGAAGGGGACGAACAACGATTAAACGAGTGAGCGAACGAACAAACGATGAGGGAGGAAGTCACCGTGCGCAGGAGGAACATTGAGGACGAAAACAACATCGACGACTGCAATAGGGATGCAACAGCAGCAGCGGCGGCGGCGGTGCGAGAGCGTCGACGAAAACATCAATGGAGACAGGGAAAGGAAGCAGACAAGACAGGTGAGTGAGTAAAAATGACTCGAAAACCGCGCGCCATTCTTGAGGAAGCTAAGCCGCTCGAAGGTGGAGCGACGCACAATTTCGCTTTGTGCCGCAATCGTTGGAGACCCTTCCGGACAGCAAGACGATGTGCGGCCTGTGTTTTGCTAAGTATGTCATCAAGGAACCAACAACACCAATTATCATCATCTTGTTATCACCATCGGTATCATCATCAAGCGCTTAGTTCTTACGGCGGCCACAGTTGTGGCGACGCCGACAACTGTGCTTATAGCGCCAGTAACAGCGGCCACCGCGTCGCTGATTTCAGTGACCGCTCTCCTGGCAGCGGTGACAGTAGAGATAGACGCCAGTGTTCCTATTGGCCAGAGAGTCACAACAGCTCACACTGTCCCTATCCGGGCGAAAGAGGCGCTGCGACGGTGTCCCCTTGGCATATATCTCAACAGTGCTCCGATACCGTCTCAGTAATGGAACGCTCCGTTTCATCGCTTTATCCGACCCTTTATGGCCCTACGAGTGGTAGATCGACCTCTCGCAGATATTGGTCCCCCTTCAATAGAAACACTGCTGGGAATATGAGCCCACGCTATCAACGGGTTCACGATTTGATCGGTCCTCCGCCACCCTATACCCGATTTCCTTTGGCTACCTTCAACTCAAACTCTTCAAAGTTTATCCTTCCTGCTAACTCCGACACCCCCGAGCCCGCCGGGTCGGCCTCCGCTGTGTGGCACCATTCCTCTACTGACGCTGCGACTGCTACCTCTGAACGTCCCACTGTCAGCGGCGGTAGCCGCCCCACAAAAAGAACAATAAGTTCTATGCCTACAGGGACTACTATTGGGAAAAGCCAGTATTTTGACCGGGGAACGCATGCGCAGCCGAACTGCTGTTTAGCTGCCGGGCTTGCGCCGATACATAGCACCACCGATGCTCCTGCTCCTACCACAACTGGCGCTGGCGTTGTCGGAGACGGCGATGGCGACCCCAGCGCCTCTGGCGGCGCCGTCGCTGGAAAAGCATCAGCGGCGGCGACGGAGACAGCAGCAGCGATGTCTGTGGCTCCGGCGGTGGATGAAGAGCGTTCGTTTCAGTCGGCTGTGAGCGCCCGCAGTGTGCGCACTCCGTCGCCAGACTACAACAGCAGCTGTAATGACAGTCATTCTATCAATGATGCCCATGCTAACTGCAGTACTATAATAACAGTAACAACAACGGCGAGCGACGAGGCAGTGGCGCCTGCCAGCCGCACTGCTATCGGTCGTGACAAACAGCAAAAAAGAATCAATTCTTTGTTGTCGTCAGCTGCCGCAGTTCGTAGAGATGACCGTAACGAGATCAGAGGATATGGCCTGAGTCACACTTGTGCTGTAGCAGACGGGAAAGTGCAAACCGGAACAGACCACAGTTTATATTTCCGTGGAGATTACACTTGCAGCAGCAGTGAATGTATCGTTACTCGGCAGTGTGGGGGTGAGAGCGATTTAGTAAATGAATGTGATACAAATTCTGCGCGACGAATCCCGCGCCCGCGACTTCTTCATCCTACCAATGACAATGATGGTGATGACAATGCTGTTTCAGTTGCTATTGTCGATGACGTTGTCAGATCGTCTTCGGCCCCTGCGATTAGTCCAACGCGATCAGCGTCGACAGCAGCTCCTATTGATGGTCGAATCGATAGGGAGCCAGCGACTGGATGCGCGTTTGTGAGCGCCACAGTGAACCCAACTGCTAATTTTAGTGGTATTCTGCAACGTAGCATTTCGGAGCGTTCCGCGTCATCGTCCTCGTCGTCCAGCGTTTTAGTATCGACCCCTTTGTGTAGTGAGGATACTAGCAAACATCACATTCTAAATCATAATCGTCTAAGTATTCCCGATCACTTTGACCAAAGGGAGCGTTTCAGTGTAGAGGGTGACAGCGGCGGCGGCGATAGCAGCAGCGGCGTCAACGACAACAGAAGAAATAACAATAACCCACCTGTGGCAGCAGCAGCATCAGCGGTTGCCCTAGCGGGGGTTGTTCTCCCCGTGGCGGCGGCTGCCGCTGAGCATCGATCAGCTGTTTGCGCAAATGTCCCATCGCCACAGAAGCAGTCAGCTCCACGCGAGCACTGCCGCTGCTCTTCGATACCTCGTAGCATCCGTGAGTGCCAGCATGAGAAAAAAAGTTTAGAGTTAGAGCGGCATCGCCACTTATCGGAATGTTTCCCGGTGCCATACGTAAGTGCTAGTATTACTAGCACTTCTACAGAAATTGCTTCTAGTGGATTATCATTATTAAGCGAAAGAAAAAAGGTGCAAAAGTTGTCAAGTGATTCTGCGATCGTGAACCCCAATCAGAAGCAAAGTGCTTGTCCTTCTAGCAATGACGGTAGGAAAAATAGAAGAGGAAGGCTTAACATCTTTGGCCAGTTCTCGCCAGTGGATTCGTGTGGTGTCAATGAAGTAGTAACTGAACGCAGCCATGGTGGGCATAGTAATGCCATTCTGTGCAGCCATTCGATAACCGTCGCGGACAGCAGCAACAACGGGAGTGATTGCGGCGACCGCAGAAGCAGCGGTAAAAGCGTTGCGCTTCCGAATTGTGTTAGAATAGTGCCCCTGAGCGGTATAGTTGACCATGGTGCCGATCTGAAAAATTACGACGTTAGCTCTTGCAGTGACAGTTCTACTATTGCTACCGCTAGGGGTGCCCGACAAAGTGGTGGTAGAGACGTGCAAGCGAACTGTGGTATCGGATCTGCTCGTGCTGTTGTCGACAGCGACAAGTCGCTTGTGGCTTGTGGTGACGGAGCCGCTGGCCTCGCTGCCGTGGCCTCCGTCGGCCACCCCACAACGGCGCCAACCGTCGGAATCCCCTCAGGCGCCACCCCTAAGGGCAGCGGTGGCAGCTTTGGTGGAGGCGTACAGAACATCAGCAACTCCACCAGTAATAGCAGCAGCCTGCTGGGTCCTCGCCGACCAGCCCGGTCGGGGGGGCGCCGTGCTCTGTTGTCGCTATCGCTTGGAAGCGGAGGGGGCGGTAATCAACGTCGACGACGACAACAGCAACAATTGCAACACCAGAGATCGTCTGAATCAGACGACGAAGAGGGTGGATTTGTGTGCGTCCGAGAGATCCGAGAGGTTCTTTCGGCGCCTTCGTCGCACCACCATCAGCATCTCCTCCAACAGCAACGTAACAGTGACGTCCGGCTATCGCTTCAGGACTTCGACGACTTCCGACCCGATTTTCACCCTCAGCATAGTTACAACGACGAAACTGAAGAACAGCGGCCCGAGGAAGACGGCAACGCGTTCTTCGAACAGCCCGATGTTGTTCTCGCAACATCGCATGGCCAGCTAACGGTGGACGGCCTCCAACCGGGCGGATTCTATGAACCACAACAGCGTTACACCGAACATCTCAATCACGAACGGTCTCGACAGGCGCAGCCGTCATCGTCGTCTCAACAGAGACTCTCTCGAGATCGACACACCAGCGAGCGGGCCGTCGTACCAGTTATGGCGCGTCTCAACGCCAGCTGGTCGTCGGTGAACCGCCAGTGCCGGCGGCAGCATCGGCGCAACGCAAGATGCGATACCCAACGCTTACCGTCCGATGCGCAAGGCTGTTTGGAGGGCGCTTTGCCCCCATACAGCTCACCCCGTCACCGGAACGCCACGGCCGCAGGGCCGGGCTGTCCTGCACCGGGCTGTCCCGCACCGGGCCCGCCGTGTGCTCCATGTCCGTATCCACCGGGTGTAAGTGGTGTCGTTGCAGCACCGGCAGGACTGGCTTGTCCTCGTGCGGGCCGTTACGTTGAAGCTGTTGAGATCGAGACTCCGAAACATTGTTGCGCACTGCTCGTCAATCAGACAATCTCTATTCGGTGGTTCATCCTGATGATCGCCTTCGTCGGACTTTGTTGTTCGCTCGTTGGAACAGTTCTTGGTACATTTCGGATGGGACGAGAACATCTAACCATTTCGCTACTTATGATAGGTGAGTACAGGTATAGTAATGGCTATAGAAGCAGTAAGAAAAATGGGTCGTCTCTGGAGTGGAAATAATTAGTCAAAACTAGCACCGACCCAGGATCAGGGACCGAGTGTCGTGTGAGTTTGCTGGACGTTATAGCTGGCAAATGCTGACTCAAGTTTTGCACTACCTCGACAAATACGTCGATGTAAGGCTCGGTATTGGGAAACGAGATTTACTTACCAACTTCTTAAAAAACGTACTAGCTGCAGCGTTGCTTAACCAATGAAAATTATCTATACTTTTTTCAATGTAGATTTCTTGATCTGAAAGCTTTCTTGAAAGATTTCTTGATCTTGAGTTTGATACCGAGTGAACTATTGTCTGCTAGTTAATACGGCGTGCTACCCGAAACGAGGAAAACCGAAAGTATTATTATTGTGTATAACAATGATAATCGTACCCAAAAAAAATTAGCCAAGTGTCAGTTTCACCGAAACGAAAAATGTGTAATTTATGAGCTCATCCTTTTTTCACTGTAGGTTTATTTGTTAACGTCTTGCCTTTCCAGCTGGAGCCCTTAATGGGCATCTTTTTTGAGCACCCCGTGCATGTTGATATTGATACATTGAAATGTACCACATTAGATGTGGTCGCCAAGCGAATCATCTTGCCTATATTGCTCTTGCTTTTTGTTTGTGACTATACTCCCTGTATATATGGCTGCGATAGGTGGTGCAAAAGCGTAACGTCGGCACAAACCGGAGGTCTATTAGACCACAAAGCCTTAAACAAAAACCACAAAAGCTCATGGTGGTCAGTATCTCAGCTTGTCTAATTGCAGCCGTCCTCTGTGTGCGTCAGCTCGCCCCCTTCTTTTTTTCTTATCTCCGTTGAACACGTGCGACAACCGACAAAGATCAGGAAAACAAAATGATGACAGTGATCCAGTCACCAGAACAATGGTGCGGACATATCGGGGCGTTGTCTTTGATATTACGACGCGTTTGCAGGCGGTAGCAACGGCGGTAGCCCTATGCAACGGCGACTTTCATCCGTTGGATCTGTGACAGAACTGCTCCCTGCGGTTTGTGCGCGTACAATATTTGTGCAACGCTGATAGTAGTAGTTGTAAAAGTAACGGTGGTCGCGGTGCCCGTGCCTATCGGCTGTGGCATTCCAGTGGGATCGCATCACTTGCGGCGCCAAAACGGCTATGTCTGCTTTTACTATCAGTGCTGCTTATGATTGTTGTTATTTCGCCTGTGACTGTCGGATTTTTAGGGGAGGTCGTGCAAGTTTCGAATGCTGTTCTTGCCGACGTAATCGCGACTGTAGTCAGTGTTATGCGAAGTTTGCAGAGCGTTGCTCTGTCCTATCGTGTCTTCAGCTATATATATATATATTTTTAGCATCTGTAGACCATTATATGGCGTACAGGTCTATACAGAACAACACTGTTACAGCCGTAGTCGATGACTGCTTTGCAAATGACAGTATGTTTCCAAATAAAAGAGGGCTCTTTTGCATGGTCACGTGCCATAGAAATGGTGAGGGACGGTTGCTGTTGTGTTAGATACTTCAATGTGTATGTTCGATCAATGCTGACGGCACGACACAGCCTGCCCGCCGAAATCTCTAAGAGATAGCTGACCGACCACCTTGTTTGAAGCCGTACTGAATAGAAAACAAGGTTTATTTTGCTATATGTGTATGTATATTTTTTATTACTCGAATCCTCTTTGTCATCGTTACTATTTCGCTGGATATTTGTGTCCGTCAGCGGAAAAAAGAGGTCGAAGAAAAAAATCAAAATAATGTGTACGATGATGGATCGGATCGTTGTCAGAACAGCAATGCAACTGGTCGAACTGAAGCTCAAAAGCTTGATGAGCTAATAACGATGATGACAATAGGTCAAAGATAGTCCAATTTTTACAGAATGTAGCTTTATCTTGAAAATTTCTAGCTAGTGCACGAATCGTGTTTTCGTTACTTGCATTGATAGAGAGATTGTTTAGTTGACATCTAAATTATCAATCAAATTCGAAGAATTGGCAGCTGATTTCAGCCAACAAACCCGAGAGCACTGTAGGTCCGGCCAGCCTCTGATGAACAAAAATTATCGGTTGCGTGATCGAGCTGAGCATTTATACAAATATTTTCCTTAAGCTGGCAAAGCGATCTGTTACCTGAGAGTTGACCCCAATAGAGCACATGAACTTCTTGTTGCCGAATAATTTTATATTCAACTTCTGTATGCGAATTATATGGATATCTGCTTCTATAAGGAAATAAAATTGAAAGCTAATACAGACAAAGGTATATATATATATATATATATATATAGAGAGAGAGAGAGAGAGAGAGAGAGAGAGAGAGAGAGGAGAGAGAGAGGTTTGAAGCAAAGATACTCTGATTCCAGCCCATTGGCTTCGCTGAATTTTCTATGTATGGGATTAGATTGATAAATACTGTTTACTTCTTCTCAAAACGGCAGTATTTTTAGGAATTTTTCTAGCTAGTTGCTAGTTTTCTGACGTTGTTTTGATTACTATCTTTACAACCACGTTCAATGTTAGTGGGTGTTGGTAGACATAACGATTTTTGCCGATTCTATTGTTGGGACTAAGTGGAATTTGCTCATTCGTGGCGTGACGCACGCTGTTAAGCCGAGAATACGTCTGCAATCTCAACACTGATTAACATTTTTCCAATGACTTTGTGTTCTCACAAAAGTATAGAGATGAAGAACTACGCAAGTTTTCCAACCCAATCGTATCGAAATAGTCAGCAACGTCAAGAGATTGCTTTATAAAACGTTTCAAAATACAACACAAGTGACATTACGGCAGACTATTGGCCACATCGAGCAGGTACGAAACGACTATCCATCAAACGCATTAAGAACTTAAAAAGTATAACTAGACTAGTTAGAAATGTCTTGCAAAGAAAATATGTGACAAGCAAGATATAACTGCAAATAGTACATTCTTTTAACGGTAGCGCAGATAGCATATCGCCATCAATCTAGAGGGTACCAAGGCTGCATGAGCTTTCATGGATATCAACTTTACAAAACGCTTAAGTATTCAAACGCGCGTGCGCATCTATCTATGCTTGAGTCGGCATTTCATGAAGTAGATCAGATGTAGTTCTTCACGAGGCGCTAGACATATGATTCAATCCCGGCACTGCGCTTGCCATCAGACGTGTCTCCGCGTGCGCATCCACATGAACACTAACATATTGTGCTTCAGCTATGATTATAGCCCTATTAAAAGAAGAAGCACGAACAGTTGTCGCAGCAGAATCAGCAGATCAAAAACCTGATTAGCGCGAAGACAGCTGCCGAAATTACAGTTGACCCAGAGCTGAGCTAAACTCACCTCGGTGACGCTTTAGTAAACCAACATTTTGCTGCCCAAAGGCCCAAAGAAAGCGAAGCGTCACTAATATTGCCCTTATCTGTTCGGACCTTCAAAACAGTTCAGCGCTTACGTCGGAACGTACGCTATATCCGCCTACGCTTCCCAACCTCCCCTTGCCTTTGTGTTTCATTACAATCCCATATGCTTTAGCTTTAGAATAGTTCTACTATAGCGGTGTATCATATGACCTCACGTAGCCATCGATATTATTACTTTGACGCGCACCGCCATGTGAATTAGTATAAGCACACACACGCAGATGTCTATCGTGCCTATCTATATATAGGCCTGCTTTACAGGTAGCAGTCGGACTCTATACTGTCTCAGGTTAGCCATTCTGGATAGGTGTGCCTGTCGAGTTCACTGGAATAATCATAGCGGTTCCACTTGCAGCAATACCTAGCCCGTAATTAAAACGGTCAATCGCTATTGGCTGTTTCAGCCTAAACACGGCCATAAAAGGTCGTTGTACTGGCGGCTCCGAGCCTCTGAACAGTTATGAGCTTCCGTCTGGTACAACTGCTAGACCATTTTGTAACTATATAGGGATCTATATCCTTGCCACAGCGGAGCCGTGATGTTCTAAGAATCCGTTATTTTAGCGGACTTAGTCGATAATAACGATGATGAGTTGGTTGATTCGTCTTCCAAACCGCTTCGTATCTAGCTCTCACTGCTAGGCCCGTTTCCTTCCTTGCCCGCTCATCATCATGACTATTTTAAGGAGAACCATCTCGGTCGGCATCGTATCGCTTGTCGACATAGCATCAGTGATGAAAACATGGCTGACGGTTGTGGGAACTAATTGGTTTGGTCGCAATTACTATCTATCCGAGGACGTCACCCACAAAATTAATGGCTTTTGATAGCATTTCACAGTAATTACAAGTAACTGACTCTCAGAGACATGCACATTATAGTAGACTGTAGGTGATAGTATCCTGCAGTTCTTATCCGTTCTGGCCTTGTTACCTGGTACTGTGGTAGGCGGTGAACGTCAATGGCACTACAAAGATCCTACCTATCCATAGCCGATTTCACTTTGATACATGAACCAGCTTGTTTCGCTAGTATGTGTAAAGTTTGCCAGATATCCCATCAAGTACGGCATTTGTGCTCTCTCAATTTCGAACGTTCGATCTAGTAATGGTGGCCAGATGCACTGAAAGCTTCCATATGCGTGCCGTCCTTTAATCTCATATAGAGTTAGACTTATATCGTCTAGTAGGTATGGGCCGACGTCGAAGACGGTGGTGTTGATGACGCTAGATAGAGCTTGGCTTGTAGCTAGCTATCCAAAACGTTTTCCCACTTCAATACTCATGAGCGACTGGTACGTGGTCAGTATAAAATGCTAGTAAAGGCGAAGGTAATCGACGCCAGCTAATAACAGTGAATGAATAGAGCGCCTTAGTAGTGCATTAGATTACTGATGGGACCTATAGACGGTCGTCTATGTAAGCGCCCATACGGAGTCGGCGAGTGTTTGTTTGTACGTATGTGCTAATGATGTCCTGTACTAAAAAAATAGATAGTGATTTCATATATTTTCACTTTTCCACTAATAGATGAATTAGTACTAAAGATAGCTGTTGATGTAATTTTTGCTCGCGTTTTATATTAATCAAGTATAAAAATGCTTTACCACTCTTGTCACATGGTAGAGTCGAGACCTTGACCTATTATTAGCTTGGACACACCTAGGATAGTATAATTCATTTTTGACGTTGACAGCTCAAAGGCATATTAAAGATGCTAACCGACCTATTCGACAGACACCTACTGCTAGATAGTATCGTATCGAAGCAGAGTTGTTCTTCTCGATACGTTGCCAAAACCAGTGGTTGAAAATGGTCGACCTTTTTATTACCAGTTATTCTATATGTTCGTAGCAATTAGTCTTCACTTCAATACTGTACACGGCTTTAAACTTTAAATTGCTTGACGTTGATGCACGAGATCGACTCTTGTTGAAGTTCGCACCGTTTCCTGGGACGCTTCGATTAGCGCTAACACCTTCCTATTCCGTGTTTTCGTCAAACAGTAATTGTAATGGTGGTATAATAGAAGTAGCAGTAGCATCGGAGCGATCGGTTGTCGGTACCAGTCGCGACCAACTTAATAAAAAGTCATTCAGTTCAACTTCAAACCGCATTTTACTGACATCTGTAAGGTACCAATCTTAGTTATAGCAGGTCTATTTTTTACTTAATCAAATCGGAGCGAATGGGTAAACGGAAAACAGGACTGGATACTAGTAGGTAATTTGTCGCTAGTGGTCTTGTTTAAAGTGGGACGTCGGTCTTCACAATGGTCACTCTCGGCTAAACAGAAAGTGAAACTGCCCTAGATAGATAGATAGATAGATAGATAGATAGAGAAATTGAAAAAGAAATATACATTGTAAAAATTTTTGATCAATTATGTTGATTGTGACAGCTGCGGAAAAGGCAAACCGAACTAGTAGCTGGGAGGACGGCCAAATAAATCTCCGATTTCCCATTGAAAGTGACGATGGGTAACGATGTTGCCGCTATTGTGTACTAATACAGAGCGTTACAAACATACAACAGATATGCAAAGGATCAAGATGTACGTAAGATTGATTATATTCAAAAATAGGGAACAGAAAGGCGGGAGAGAAAGGAAAATTATCAGTCGGCAACAGATGATTACTATGGCAATGATTGTGTCATGGAATTGGTATGGTTGTGGGCATGTCATACTTAAGCAGAGTAAATACGTAAACCTTGATCACATGGCACGTTTTTTATTATTGCTTTAGAACAAGTAAATGAGTTGTATTGGTAATTTTTATACATATAAACCGTTTTAAAGCAGAGTGAATCGTAATGCCAACCAATATGACGTCCACAAAATATCCGCAGGTGTCTTCGCAAACCAAAATGCTGGGTGCAATGCAAGGGTGCTGCTTCTCGCCATGAGAAAAGCACAAGGATTTGCAGGGCAGCGATTTTTTACTACTACTACTGCTGCTGCTGCTGCTTCTTTCTTTCTTCTGTTATAATGCATTAGTTAAAACAAATTTGGGTGTCGGCACAGGCCCAACGGTTGTGTTGATAAGTGTCAGTATGTTAATGAATAACATCAATATGCAACATGACCTCAAATTAAGGCTAGTTAAGCACAAAATGGACGCCATTATATAGCTCGTTCCAGTTCTTTTTTTTAACTAATGTATTTATCTTTTTTTCGTAAAAAATGCCTGATTAGAGATAATGGCGAGTTCGCGCCCAACCGATCGATCCACTGATATATATATTTAACTATCAAACTATAAAAGGGCTACATATTAACGCGTTTGGTGTCTTAACATGTAGTTCACAATGGCCACTCTCAGATAAATAGAAAGTGAAACTGCGCTAGATAGATAAAGAAATCGAAAAAGAAATGTACATTGTAAACATCTTTGATAAATTATGTCGACTGTCATAGCTGCGCAAAAAGGCAAACGCAGCTATAATGAACAGCTTAAAATACGGAATAAAAAATTCCAGAGAACAAAAGGAAAGGGGTGAAGTTTCTTCACACTTTCTTGTCCTCTTTTACCGGTGTGAGCCATTGTGAGGTCAGTTTTTTTAGTGCACGTAAAGCCGCTGAGAGTTGGTAAGTCTATGGTACATTATATAGATATTTAATGATCACTTTATTGTTAAATTAGGCAGCCAAATCAGTTCAAATTTGCTGCGAAGCAATTTGCGGCGAAGTGTCATCTGTTACTGTGGTAAACGATAGCGACGCTTGTATGGTTGGATATACTGAACGTAATACTGGAATCCCTCCAACGTTTCCTACATGCTTCATAAATATCTCTAGGAAAAATTACAAAAAAAAATAGAAAAAAACGTCCAAAAATGGATAATTAGATGCGCACAGGTCGAGACGCACGAACTTGCACTCTTGCTGCTCGTTTGAAAATGAGGGCGAGAAGAAACGTTGACAACAGATTTAAATTTTCTTCACCAACGGAAAGTCGATTAAAGTTGCCTGCGCCGTCAACAATGACGGCAAAAACAGCAGCAGAAGCGATTTTGGCGACCCTCGCATACATAGGTACGGCCGAATACGAGAGGCTGATGCATTTATTGCGTCGCGTACGATGCCACGTTTTTCTCCTCTATCTGGTGCCGTTATTGTTGTCGTCGTCGTCATCTGGATCGCTGCAGTTCTGGACGTTCCTGTTGCCGCTGCAGCTGTTGTTGTTGTTGGTATTGTTGTCGATGGCCCTATTATTATTGCACTTGTGACCCCTTCAGTTGCGGTGGGAGCTGCCACGGCTTCAGACGCCAACAACAACGATGACGATAACGATGTCGACGACGAGTATCGAGACGGGGAAGAGGACCATCCATCAATGTCTGTCTGTCTGTTCGTCTGTTTGTGCGTCCATCTGTCCGTTGTTTGACTGTCTGCCCTCCTTCTATTTTATGCTGCTGCCGAGTATCTGTCTTCAGTTCGGTTCATCCGTTCGAGCGTCTGGCCCGGTCCGCTATGTCCGGCGGGATCGGACTCAAGCTTCGATGGTTGATGGCAGTTTGCTGTTTGCTAGATGGTTGGATGGTGGTTAGCCCGTGACACTGGTGGAGCGGGAATGCAGACGGGACAATGAAAACTGACGATGGAAGCGAGTGAACGACGATAGACAACCGTCCATCGGCCACTGCGGCCATCGTGTCGACAGCAATAGCAGCTGCTTCTATCGTCGCCACGAGCGCTCTATTCTTTCTTTCTTATTGTTACTGCCGCTGCTGGTGATTTGGTTGAAAAAGCGTCTGAGCTCTAACGGATCAGCGACATTGGTAGCTCCGTTGTTGCGAACAACGGATTGTACCGGCTTCGCTCAGCGAACAGTTCGTTCTCAGGAAAAACGATCAACATTTGCCAATGGAAAAATGCTGATAAGAAATCCCTACTTCCCTCACACCTGCCAGTTTCTCCTTTTTTTTTTTTGCTATTCTCGCTTCCAAAAGGTAAGCAGGCAACCCAAACTCGTCGTTGGCTACATTACCACCAGGCCGCGGTGGCGAAGCAGAGCATTGAAAATGAATGGAAGACATAGGCAAGCTTCTGTGTGCATGTCCGCAGAAAAAAGCGGAAAAACGAGCAGCAAAGTAGATAGATGGTCGGCGTCAACGACCAAACAAATCGAGAGTGTGAAGATGTTACCCTTCAGCTGTTACTTCATCTGCTCATGGAGTCACTCACCATCGGAGGTCTGTGTTACCATATAATTGCAGCTTGAAAGAATTGATGCAATCGCTACCAACAGTGTATAACACAGGATCTAGACAATTTCTTTGCACTGGACATAAGGGGAGGTTATTATAATGTAAAGCTTTACCGTAACGCAGACCGCGTAACACTGCTGTAACTCAATATCCTGTATGTGGTCATACATTTGTTAGATATTTAAGCTGAAAAGACCTGCTCTTTTGTTAAACTAGATCTAGTTGGCCCCAAATGATTTCGCGTTGCAAAAGAATACTCTACTCACGCGTTATTCCATTCTTACGTTAAGTAAAATCCATTTCAAAGACTCCGAATTGTTTTTATCCTATTTAGGTTCATTTTAAGCGAACAGACATAAGGCAACAAAAAACTCTACCATTATATTTTTTTTAATTATGGCATTCCACATAATGTCGTAGACAGATGAAAAATGGCCGAGTTATACAGAGTCGGCGAGGGGACAAGTGATGACAAGATTTTATAAGAAGCAGACGATCAGTTGAGATCTAAAGCTGTTACGAATGACACCAGAGTTATAGTTAATTATTATGTCTAACAGGTCACTTACTGCTATCGTGAGTTCTGGTAGACTTCTGTTGTTTCCACATTTACCTACACCATATAAAAGTATTTTCACCATAAAGTTTGTATTTTGTGAGTTGGGGATTAGCCAAAACTGGCTATTATCGAATTGTGATATGGGTGTCAGCAAAATATTGTTCTACTTCGCAGTACTAATAAATAGCATGTCTGCAATCTCTCAGCGCCCATTCGTATCAATGAGTAACTTTAGAGACCTTAATTGTCGGTGCAGCTAAGTTACTCCGGAATGTTGTTTTCGGGACGGACTTAGGGTACAGAGAATTATAGCATACTTGTTCCTGGTAGTATGATCTGGTAACTCAAACTCAACTGCAAATAATGTAACTAAACTATTTGATTCAGTGCGCCAAAGTGCCTTTTTCTAAAGTTCGACGTCCGATTACGTCGTAGATGACAGGTTGTACATTATGAGTTTTATATTGAAAGGGCTGCCATTGTGCTGGCGAATTCCCAGTATGTTGGTATTAGTGACAGGAAGCGCTTTCATTGTCTAGTTTTCGTCGAGATAGTTTTAAGTGTACTTTCAGTTTCCCCACAGCCAAAACAAGCCTATGTAGAATGTAAGCTGCAGAGTTCAGTCAAATATTTTTTTTTATTCACGTATGCGATACTACTGCTTTGTAGCTGCCGGAATTTCTTTGGCTGGCGGACACGCTGAAGCCCACGTTGTCGAACGATAAGCTCGCCTCTTCGTTGTAGCCATTTAACGGCCCTGTTGTCTCAGAAAACGGATCAGACCGCCAGAAATTAAGGGGAACACCACAATCTATATACAACATTTCGGAAGCATCGAGTACCTGCGTCGTCGCTGACGTTGCCACTGCTGATGCTCGTTATATCAGACGACAACAGCAACAACACCAGAATGGAAGCGCCACAACGAGCAGAAAACAATACAGTCAGCTCCTTTCTCTCTCTGGCCAGCAGCGTTGTTTTGTTGTCGCTCTCCGCCCTTTGCCGACAGTGGAATCAGCTGAGGCCGTGGCGTCAGCTGATTCCGCCAATCGCAGATTGAACCGGACGACAGCGGGAGAAAGGCAGTGAAGACCCGCTTCGTCTGTTGCTGGTGGAGTTCCAAAAGCGACATCGAAATGAGATGAAGGGTAGCTTTTGTTTTTACGATCACTAGTTTTCTTCATGCTTTACGGTGTCGCCACCGTCGCCGCCGCCGCATATCTGCCCATCATCACGATGCTATGGGTTGCTTCCCTGACGCTGCTCCCGTTGGCGAACCATCCTGAAGTGACTATGTCTGGTGCTATTACTTGTTGATGGTGTAGTCAGTTGTTGTTGTTAGAGGGTTAACGTTGCCGTAGCGTCTGCTGATGGACTGTCCGACCGGCCGTTTGGCTGAGTGACCCGTCAACCCTAGCGAAGCGAACCGTCGTGACTGATAGTCTGATCAGCATAGAGTGAAGCCAGCCAGCAGGTAGGAGAATAACCGCCATCTGCTCAACAGCAAAAATAGCAGCAATTGCGTCGCTCCATTGTCGCTACTATTGGTCACAGAGCCGTAACGGCTAGTAGCGTAATACTTGGACTACCCCAAGTACTGCCATGAGCCATAGCCGGGGTCAGAGTACCCCCCCCCCCCCCCTCCTCCTCCTATGGAGTTGGTGTAGATTCCCCTACTACCAGCATCGATATGTACCATGTACCTGCCGCCTGCAAAGCGGATTCCACCGCTTTTTCTAGCCTAAAACAATGCGGAGTGTCCGCAGTTGTTGCTGGTTCTCTTATACATAGAGCAGCGGCGACCTGCTGTGATTAAAAGTAAAAGCCCTCGGTACCTATCAACCCACCCGTTCGTCTGCCTAGTATTCCTCAGAGCTTATAGAAAAGCTAACATAAGTCAACGACCGCTCTTCTTGTTGCTGTTGTCGTTGTTGAGATGGCTATTGTTGCTCTTGTTGTGTTTTTTATTCGAGTAGATAAGCTGAACTAAAGCCGTTGACACTCGATGTTGAGCAATACTTCTGCCGGTCGTAGGTGGGTGGAAAAGACGACGACGGATCCTTAGTAACCACTTCACCAACTTTACCACCATTAACGGCCCGTCGATGCTATCAAACCTAAGACTTCAATCAGAAGATAAGGAGAAAAACTATGGTACAAGACTCCGTTGGTAGTGTTGCTATTACCGTATTAATGAAAATAAGGTGGTCTAATTTTGTTTAATGTCCGTTGACACATTGACCCCAGTTTATACTCCGTGGAATCAAATTCAGTATCCAGTCGTAGTCGCCTCCGCCCGTCGCGCTTTCGCCATTCACCACTTCTTCGCTAGCCTTTATCGTCGCTACTATTCTCTGATGAGAACTGTTTCTGACGGGGTTACATATGACTGTTTTATGTGTGTTTGTGTGCTTATTATCCGTTGACCAAAGCGTGTATTTAGGGCTGCTGGCATTCGATAATGGTGGCACTACCAACGACGCCACCGGGAAGAACAGGGTATCGGAACCACCAACGTCGACGTCGCCGCGATCGACATAGTTACGCGTCAAATCTAAAGCTGCCATAATGCCGCATGAGCTGCATCGGTAAACTATCTATAACAGTATATAACTATACGAAAAAAACATTGAAATGAGAACAATAATATATCGAAAACCTACGTACGTCCATGTATCCGTGCATCTGCGTATTATACACGCAGTCAGTGCGCTAACAAAAATAGGAACATCTAGCCATATGAAAAACTACGAAGATGCACGGAGGCGACTCTATACGCGGTGGTAGCGAAAATAGCAGGCTAACCAGTATCCACCGCTATGTTTGGCCATAGCATGTTATTGTTTCGGTATGCAATCTGTTGTTCTGAATATATACATATATAAGTTCAAACAGGTCAAACAAGAAGAAGTAACCCAATAAGATGCTTTATGCTCTTTTTCGCTGGTATCGCTTACTTTACCGCTTTAAGTAGCTTTTTGAAAATATTACCAATAGTAGTAATTGTAGATAATAGTCTTTAATCAAGCTGTTTTCCACCGAGAACTTCATTCGTTATAGTTTTGAAATACTCAAGGCTATTCGTAGGTGTCAAACTTTGATTTAGATATTTTATTATGACGATTATCACAAACCCCACTGTTACGTCTAAGGTTTACACTAGCAAACTAACGACATAGTTCAAATATAATAGATCGGGCATATGTATGCTCATCGATAGTAAATTAAAAAAAAAAACGCGCAGTATATTTAGACGAACGAACCGGCCATTTCGGCTGGAAATGCTTTGCACCAAAGATACATGGTACCGCCCGCTCAACGCCTCGATTGGCCCTTTTGTCACACTACCGACTGTCATACGACGATAGTGAAAAAAATTTCCCCACGGTATTGAAATAGGGCGCAGTTTAAGTCGTGAGTCTTTCTCTCGTTTTATCGAAATTATTCGAAGTAAAAGCATGTTTTAGCGTTATTTTGAATGTCAAGCATCATGAATGAAAGTCAAATAGCCGAAAAATCCATTTTGCAAACAGAAGATTCCGCTTTCACAGACATACGCGTCCAGAAAAAAAGGCTGATTGAATTATATTTGGCGATGCCTATGTAGCACTAGTGGTTGTGAAACACGCTTAGATTTATCTGAATACTATTGTTGTTCCAAACACCTAACGACTGAGACTTCTGTAATATCTGTTAAAATGCACAATATGCAAAGTCCTCTTAAGCACCCGTAAAATCTTTGAAAGGATATTGGCATAAGTATTTTTTTTTACTGTAGATAAAGACAAGAGAGCGACCGTGAGATGCTGCCCAAAGATGCGGGCATTGTCCACTGCGAGAACTTATTCAGAAACACTGAACGGCTGACATGCTATTCGACTTGTAATAGCGTCGTTTATTGCCCCGATTAATCTCATTACCTTTAAAAGTAGGCAGGCTATATCAATGAACTGCGAGATTACTCGCGTTCGCTTTCCGATGGCAGAGAGAGAGAGTATCTAATATCGAAGTACCACAGCTTCTCACATGGATTTCAAAGTGATGCTCAAAGTTAATCAAAAACTTCTCGCAATATGCCCCATTTCAGTGCTTAATTGTACATTCAATAACGAAGTTGTCTCGCTAGTCGAATATTGCTGATCGGTTGGCTACAGTCGAACATCCCAAAAAAGGCCCAAATAGTAGCAGATCAAGGCAGGGTATAGTCATTCGACGCGACGTTTCATTCGTGTTCACGATATTGTCTGTGTCAAGACGTAAAGTAAAAGAACTTTTCGAAGAACAACTGCCTTGACCAGTGTTGCCGTTATTCTGGAATAAGTCCAGTTTACTTTTGAGTATTAATGAGTGCATTCAGCTAACTCGCGTCATTGAGCTGGGTTGGCCCAGATTAGGTCGCACTGCAAGGTGAGAATACATAGCCAGTTAAACGAAGTGGTCATTTCTGTAAAACACAAAATTATTTGTAGATTAATTTTGATGCCTGACAACCGATTTAGTGATGATTAATCGAAAACGACGGTACATTAACTTATTGGCTGACATGTAAAAGCGTGGTAAATGAATTTGTTAACAATATAGCCTTTTTTTTTTGTTACCATCATGAACTCTTGAACGGTGCTCCGTTGACGCGGCGCCTACTTCGATTTTTTTTTTCTTTGCGTGAATTCTAGAATAAATGAGCCCTGTAAGTATTTCTCTGCATCCGGTGCATCAAGCATTATATCACGACGAATAAAAGTTTCCTGTATATACAATATTCGCTCATGAACGTTGGATACAATGTCAAAGATGTGTCCAGTGGGAAAACTTTATTGTAATGCCAACTAATTATGAGCCGCTAATTCAACTACTGCCAGTGATTGTCTATTGTAGTAATGATGACGAAATTTTGCCCTAACAGCAGTTAGGAAGCAAAGCTAACATTTTTATGAAATCACCGGATAGAACTAGGTAGTGAAGATGTCGAAAGGATACTTTTGAAATTCTCAATTGTTGTTCAATTTCAAGCCAAGTTAGCGCTGTATATCCGACGCTAGCTTTCCGTCATTCGTATGTCTTTACTTCTTTAAAACTATGATACATTCGATGTTATTCGACTAGTACATTTGTCCTCGTTCGGATATTGCCATGGCACTGCTCCTTCATAACCCCCGCTATTTTAGCGTCGGGGTCGACATAAAGATCAGTCTAGGTTCCGCTGCTCGAGGCGGCAGCGAGTTAACGGCGGTCGCTAGCGGTTTCCAGTCTGCAACGACAACAACAACAACAACAACCTATGCAGCAATAGAACGACAGCCACAAACAACGATATGAACAATTCTCTAAAAGATAGCAAAATGTCCTGTGTCGTGGCGAGATAGAGGGGGGAATCGCAGAACACTTACTAGCTAAACGTAATCATTGTTGAAAAGTAACTGTAAAGATGACGTATGGCAAGGTCGGGCATGTAAACGCGCCGCATCTAAGCTTGATGCGGCAAAGAAGCCCGGTCTTAGACAAAACATTTAAGCAACTGCTATTGTTTGCAGATGCAGACAAATAACAAAGCGAGCGGAGTCGATAGTGTTAAGAAAAGCTTTACTTATGCTTTTATTCGTTAGTTTTTTTAGTACAGCAACGTAAAGCAACTGGAGTAGCGCAGAGCAGTCCAAGCAGGCACTTATCCCGTCTTCGCAATCAGCTAATATGAAAAACAAAGAGAAACGTACAGTTCTGTTTTTCTACTAACTCTTTCATATCACCTTTATACCTACAATATTTGTCCGAATGCACAAGTATGCTGTTTAGTTTATATATATAGTTACTCTACCATACCTTATTTGTTTAATATTGTATCAAAAAAATAGTATTAAATAAAAATTATCTTAATTATCATTTTGCTACTCGTTTATAGTACTTTCTAAATGATGGCTCAATTTTATATTATTGTTTTCACTTAAAGTTTCGTCAAAATTTCAAGGGGGGTCAGTTCTGAAGATAGCTGCTGAGGTGTGGAGACGAGAAAAAAGAACAGAGAACTAATTATCGACGACAGTCCGCAATTTGTTGTTGATAATTAGATAAACAAAATAATAAATAAATTTTTATCACACTTTTATATACGAGATAAGCCAGTATCGCTTTTGCTCCACTCATGTTACACAACAAGATGTTATTATAGCTTTTTTCAAATTTGCCTTTGCTGATAATTTATCATTAAGCTCTCTACTGTTATGGCAGATGGCGATCGGCGGCGTTCGCTCATTTGTGACGCCAAGTCATGAAAACGGTTATATGTGTGGGCCTTCTGTTACCATAATTATTTCATTTATTGTACCACAATCCTTATATTATTCCCTGTCTTTTACCCGTTCAACTTAATGATTCTCGAGTCTGTCGTTGCTCGAGTTCAAGCCCATTTCATATTTCAAATAATTTTCATGATAAGCCCTGACCGACATTTCTGTGTTGTTCGGGAAGTATTTATCCCGAACAAATAAATTTAGTCAGAGAATAGGGCTTGCTAGGTTGAAAATTGTGTTCATTAGAGTTTTAATCTTGGCTACTAACAGCTTTTATCTGCTTTAGCATGCATAGCTTATGAAGTTCCGATTAGAAGTTAGAAGTTCACATTCCGTACGTTTCCGCTTTTGTTTGCGCATAATATGATTTTACCGAATGGCGGTTGAAATCTTCAGAAATGAGAACTGCATTTACGGAATTGAACTTCACTGTAAGGCCCAAAAGATATTTTCCCAAATACAGTCATTTAGGGAAAAGGGAGTAGGTTAAACTTGAGTGGGTCTAAGAAGACACCTGATAGTTAGGGAAGCATGTAAGCTTATAATTAAGGTAGACTCTATTTCGATTGATAGCATTTTCTTCTTCTAATTAATCTAAGCTCACTACCCTATAGAGTTACTTTTTAGCCAACTTTTACCGCCTCCATCTTATGTTATAACAAGCAACTTTGTGTCAGCAGATTAGACGGGCAATTCGGTGAATTTCTGAGCTGTCAGTTGTTAATGTCATCTGCATGAGATAACGCTGTAGCTATAAAGTAAATAAATACGTTAGAGATGTTGACCGGCTAGACGATAGTCTAATCTTTTCACTCGTGGGGATGGTTTTGCGCGCGTGGCTGAGTTCCTCAATAATTTTCTATACTCTGATGTTTGATAGATGAACAGTGATATTTGTGTCTATTCAACATCCCGATGTAGTTGCAGGCAGTCCGAGTTCGCGCGAGATAATCAGACTTCTCGACCCCGTCACGAACCCGTCGAGGCAATAAATACAATTGATTAGTTTCTGTTTATTACGGTTTGCATATAAAATTAGAATGTGAGAGTCGAGTTAAATAGCGTTTTCATCATAAACATAAAAAAGGCACATTTTTTGCGTGAAGTTGAGGAAAAGTGAGCATGACTTGTAAGAATGTTCATAGTAGATAGAAGTGCCAGAGATAATTTTGTGTGTAGTCTTGCATTTCTGATAGTATATTCCGTATGTGTTTAGAAGTCTCTCTTTGGATGAATGGAAAGATTCAAAAACCATTTTTCGTACTGCAGCCATTCTAATTACATACAAATGTAGAGACTGAGCTCGTCAGAGCGGCCAAATGTTTTCTTTAACATTTTTGGGTAAAGCACACGGTTCGAACGTTGCTCGAGGCCAGTAAATCGCTCTCAACCTAAAAATCGGTGAAACGGTCTAGTACTATTTTGTTTTTGATATAAAGCGTCAAACAACGGAGCAAGTAAGGTCGTTAGTAAACAAAGTAATTTTTAATTTACGTCATTTGTAGCCTAGCTGGAACGAGGGATTTATAGAAGGCAATTAATAATTAAGGAAAGTTCGCTGATACTGTAGATGGTTGCTTGGCGGCATCAGCGCTGCCATAGATGCTGCTATTTATAGCGATTGGTGGTTGTAATATCGAATATATTATCTTATCGTCATTTATTATACGTTAATATGGATTACCACTTGCATACGAGCTTACACTTACGTTCTATTTTCTACTGATCGTTTAAAAATGTTGCGGATCCGTTCATTATTACGGAAGAATTCATTAAGAAGTTCATTGTTCTCTTAAACTGAATACGCGAACTCAGTAAGTAAAGCAGCTAAGAGTAAAGCTCAAAATCAATTGCTTCATATGTGAATTCTGTGCCATATGTCACGCGGATATGCACATTTCCTTCAGATCGGGGATCGTGATTCCATGTTGACTATTGCTGGCGTATGGTATTTTTATGTACATGAAGTAAGTGCTCGTGCGACATCTCCATCCAACACAAGAAACGAATAATGATTGCTATCGTTCATCTTCTGCGGGCCACTAACATTAACAGCGGTCACTGCGTTCTATTGCTACTACTGACACTAGTAATGACACTCGACTGAATTGCCCTCAATTGAAAACGAATGGTATGGCCTTTGTCTTTCTATATATATATTAATATAAAAATCTAGTAATTGCTGGTAGCCTACTTGTCGTTTGCTCGCTAGCCAATATTCGCGCGCTGATGAACTAGAATATTAGATGATAATTTCGTATATAAGCCAATGTGACTGCTTATACCGGTGTCGACATTTACCGTTCAGCGTTGACGATTAGCTGTCTTAGCGGTGCAACAGCTTTACCGCGATAGCCAACAGGATTAAAACTAGAAAAATAAATGTATAATAGATTACCGATATGCTGCACGCTACCGTACCAGCTGCTGCCATAATATTGATAAACGCTAGGAAGAAAAACGTTGCGTTTATCATAGGTAGAATATAACACGAATGTAGCGGGCCGTTCAGCAGAGTGGGTACAATATTACTAGCTAATGCTAGAGCTCTGTTTAAGGATGTGCTATGATTTAAGCGAAATAGTTAGATTCCCTCTGTTTTTTTTACAAGTATCGATTATTACCACCAAAAATACATATTCCTATATATGAATGTATGGACCACAGGTGATTGAAAAAGAGAGACTTCTTTTTGTGTGAATACTTAAGCTAAGGAGGTACGTTTTCGCTTTTTTTTTTGTTACGCTACTGCTAATGCAGCTTGCGATGGATAACAGTGTGGATTCTAAGATTCACAGAAAAAGGAAGTTCTAATAGTTGATTAGGCAACACACAGGCGCCGTTTTATTGGGCTGTGTCCCACGTTCTACATTTACAACGCAATGGAAAAAGCAGCGACAAAACAAAAACAGACATCAAGTATTATAAGCAATGATACCGTTTAAATAAATATATACATGGTACGTAATATAGTCATTGTACCAAGTGCATGAATGAAACAACAGCGTTAGTGACAATCAAATTTTTATGTAGCGATTGTTTAATCAGATGTCTGCAAAATCATCGCCTTCAGTATCGTCATTGTTGCTCTGCTCGTAATTGGCCCAAGGACGCATCTGTTTCAGTCAACAGGCGCAGTGCTCATCGCAGAGAAAATTAAAGGATGATGTAAAATAGTAAAGAAAATAAGGGGCAAACAACGGCTTAACAAGGGCCTGCTTATGCTTTGCACGCTTCACTGACTTTTTCTAAAATGATCGTAACAGCAACAACATCAGACTTACTAGCAATAGATAGCGCGAAGAGGAACAGCTCCGTAATCACATCACACGGCTGTTCTTTAACGCATCGTCGGTAATGAAATTACATCAGTTAAGGCGAGAACCGCAAATTGCGAACGTATGATATTAAATTGGACGAAATGTTCCCGTTCCCCGCCAGTGCGACCCGCTGTAGCACTGCCACTCTCTGGGATGCCTCTAGCGACCAGTGTATCCGACTGTACGTGTGCTATATATATATATATCCCTTTGTTGCTACCGCAAGGTCGCTTCTGTACGTTCTGTACGTTGAAGTTCTTAATAAAAGCAGGCTCAGGATGACGTTTATACCGCAAGAAGCAAATCCGTTGGGCATTTCTACAGATGAAGCTATTCAATTGTTCAGTATTCTTTCCCTGTTGTTTGTACTTGATATACATACGCATCATACAGATCTACGGTATATCACGTACATATAAGTCCGCCATTAGTTGATTGTACGGCTGATGCGGGTGTAGGAAGCGTCGTTGCTAGTGCCGAGTTGTCTAATGTATTGTGTGGAATGAGCACTGTGCTATGATAATAGTGAAACTGCGAACCAATAAAAGCCATCGGTTATACCTATTCACAATACAATAGAATCGAGTGGCTATCGGCGTTCCACCTGTCTAGTAGTAGCAGAAAAGTGCTCCAGTTAACGTTGGACACTTTTATCGTAATCTGATCGATTGCAGGAGGGAAGAGATACTATATGCTCCTTTGCTGCAAACATCGGCTTCAACAACTCAGAGCTTCCGAATGTGTCATTGTGTACTTCGTTTGGTAGGTTACGATACGGTGTTCGAAAAAACCAGCTGTTCATATACAGTGAAGGTATAAAAAACCGTATACCAGAGTATCCGGCAATGCAAGATTAGCCTGCGATATAATGTAGATAGCCAATGCTCCAGGCGATCGTAGTTAGAGTTAGTAGAATTATTGCTCATCCAAAATGTCCGGTTATTATTGCCAGCGGGAGGCACAAAGGTACTCCAGAGCATACAATGTTGTTGTTGGCGTTGGTTCCGTCGGCGATATAAAAACTCCTAAGGGAACAACGTCAGACAGGTGGGAAATGGGAGCTATGCCACCCTTGATTTCGAATTTAGCTCTATAGTAAATTGCTAAGACAATTAACAAGATTAAGTCATGACAAGTTAGCGGGCAGATAAATAAAATATGATATTATTATTTGACGCTTTAAACAAAATAGATTTGTCTGAGATATTTGCTAAGTGAAGTGAAAACAAGCCAGATCTTCTTTTGCTTGACGTAATTGTGTCAGTAGTAGAGAAGTAGAGAAGGTGCAGATTTACGCTTTGAAACTTGGAGAACAGCTTTTCGAATTGGAAACTACAGAACCCTGAAGACCTTAGAAGACAAAGTATATCGCCAACATCCTGAACAGGTTGACTGGACAACAGGGTTAACGAATTATAAAACATGCATTCTGTTATACAATATGACCCGTATGATGTAAAAACATGCTCTACATAATTTTTGAATTTATCTTTTTTTACAAATCGAAATCATGAACAGCAACTACATATTTTTATCGATAGTTGTATGGCTATAGAAACTTTTCTCTGTGTTCAGTTGTAACCTAAATACTAGCCTTTGTTTTCCAAGGCGTCTTCACTCACAATCGACGGGAGAATCATCATACAGTTCATTTCCTCAATTTTTTTCACCCATCATATTCGCTTTTTTGGATCGCCTGTTTCCCCGAACACTTTTAATCCATCTTCGCAAGTGGCACTTGACCATACTTCGAATGTCATTACGCTGCTAAGACACAAGCGAAGTATGCTACGTCCAGATTTCGATATCGAGAATATCGATGCACCCGCATATCGTGTCGTGTTCCCTAATCTGCTTCGCAATCTACGTTTGTCGAATGCTGATTTAAATTGTAGATCTACCATATTTTCGTAAAGGCATTAGCAAATTGTAACGACCGCAAAATAATATCTTCCAACAATATCCGAAGTGTGTTCGACTATTCTTCTAGGAGAAAGGGGAAAGGCGGGATTAGGTTGACAAAACTATATATTTTTTCTGAGATATGATTTCTATGAAAAGCTCTATTATAGGAATTTATGTATTTCAAACTGAATAACTTGCCCAGATTGATTTTTTCGAAGCAGTGACGTTCGTAAGGCTATCTAGAGCTTTTATCCTATCTTCCAACTGATAGTATACCAATCTCATTTGAGGGTCTCTAATTTAGCGTTGGATAAAAACAAAAGTGGCTAGAAAAAAATAACCAAGCTATTTTTTTTATCTTCTGTAACTGAACATTTGAGATTTCTTGCCTCCCTCTGTCTGAACATTAGAATAGATCAGTAATTCGAATACATAAATTATTTTAACAGATAATTAAAACTCATCCACTGGACAAGCAATAAAATAATAAGAGCTAAAAGTAAACGGCTCCTTATACGTTTGACGTTAACTGAATAAGGATGTTTAAAAAGTTCCCATAAGTTCGCACGACTGATCCACGATGTAAGAAGAATGGAAAATGTTTGTTTGGAAATAATCGTGCCGCTGAAAAAATTATTGTGAAGTCTAAATTAAACTATTTTTTTAATGCTACGGTTATGATTGATTCTCTATTAACTGAAAATAAATAATAGTAATGATTCTTTAAATTATTTTATGATCGAGTTCGGCTTCTTTCGTAATTTGTCTACGGTTTGGATCCGGTTATTATAAAAAGTTAACGACAAATCTAATACAATTTGAGTTAAACTAAAAAGTTTTATTGTCGACGGACTAACCACCTAGGTCAAAGGCTGGATGAAACCAAATTACTAAACTAGTAGAAACAAGTTTAGGCCACTGTGAAATAAGCGATGCCTAGTTCAACAAAAAAAAAACTTTCTTTGAACGGGTTTGGCAAATCGAACATTTTGAACCTTCATGCTTTAAGGCGAAACGTTTTTTTATATCTCTTAATTCTTAAACAACTACATTCAATTTTTATAGAGACGAAACAAATTTTATCTTTGTTATAGTTAATGGAGGATAACAGAAAGTCCACATTGAAGAAGGCTCATATCCTACATGTTTTTAACCATCTTGAACTTTTGTGTGACTAATGCCATAACAGGGTCGCCTTTTGCTGGGCCCATTCAACGTGTCTTCTAATTGTTATTAAAATTTTGACGGCTGCACAGATGCACACCGACAGATCACAATGGAAACGCGACAAGCCTCGGCCTATCGAAGTGGCTTCCTTGAGCCCTTCCTATTATAATTATGCTGCTGCTGTTGGTAGTGGTGATTAAAGGCGTGGAAAATGCTACTGCATAATTATCGCTGCTGGCTGTTGAACAGATACGCGAACAGGCCTTGGCGAGTATCGACCTAGGCACCACTAGAAAGATGAGTGTTGCCTTCACTATGAAAACTCAATACACTGAAACGGTGAGCTTAGAAATCCTGAGTAAACCAAAGGTCCTCTACGTAACCTAGCGCCTAATATAAGAACACATTTTCGAAGTGATATCTTGAAGGTTACTACTTTACCATTGCATAGGTTATAATATGAAAGATATTTTTCAATCTGTGTGCTCAAAGTCAAAGCGTGTGCAATAATACGCCATAACAAATGTAATACGCCAAAGTGCCCCTTAATATCTACCTGAAAAACGCCTCATAATATTTTCTTATAACAGGCGCTTATTTTATATTGTCAAGGTTCAAGGTGTTGTTTTCCGGACAAAAGCTGCAAATGATAATTATCTGTAAAATCTCACGTAAGTCCGCGTCATGGGCTCCAAAGGCCATCATTTGTAAGTTCTATAATCAATCCCTTTGAAATAAGCAAACATATTTTAAGACAATGTTACTTGGCCTATAGTTCGTTCATTTGAACATGGCATCATGCGGTTAACACCGGCTCACACAAAGTCGTAACTATTGCTTCAACGGGGGATTTCCGTTATCGACGATTTAGAAGGTTGTTCGCCTGCCAGCCTCTAGCGAATAGCGAATTAGACAAATGATCAAGTTGCTGGGTAACAAACATTTGTATTTCTGTTTCTTTTTTGTCTATGAAACAGTATTAGGTATAATTCTAGTGTTACCGTTAGGCTTGCAGTCTCAATACTTCCAAATGACCCTCTACCTCCCTGCAGACACCCGTATATTTTTCGCTTTGGATGTAAAACTTGACAATAGGCACCGTTCTAGAAATCCAGCTATTCACAGCAATATCACCACAGGCAAGATACAGAAGATAAAAAAAAGAATCAGTCTCGATACTTAATCTGAAATTACGTACGTTTATGTCTGCGTAACATTGCGTGGGCCGTAGGCTTGTTCAAATCCACATCTGCTTCTCTTCTTAGAACACACTTTATACTATTGTTTGTCTTTTTCTGTGTATATATAGATATCGGTTAGAATGTATGGATAGATATGTTAGGTAAGCCGTTCGCTGATGCGTATTTGTCCACCTATCGAATCGACACCTCGACGCATTAGCAATGGTAGGTGAGGCTTGCGATCTTTGTCTGCTTCTATTGTCCTTTCAATCGTACCCTTCAGCAGATTAATGACTCGCGATTCCTTCGACGTGGCATATATTTGGTGCCCAGCCATTTATTGTTGATGTGTGTGCATGGTTCACTTATGACAGGCAGCGATTTTGCAGGTTTCGGAGTAAGGCTCGAAAGTAGAACTATCTGTCTAGTGTTATGTCGTTGTATTTCACGTATGACTTTTCTGTTGGAACAATCTTGCCTGCCAATTTAAGCAAAAGCATATTTCGATTAAAAGGAGTTCGATCAGTAACTAATAGAACATATTGAATCGAATATTTGTTACGAACGATTAAGAGGCTATCTCATTCCTCTGCTGCGTGTAGCGTTTCCTACCTGTAAAAGTGTCCCTAGATAACAGCGATATTTCTCAACCAAGTGTACTGTTAATACATTGTTCGACCGCTGTTAGCTTAATTTTTACATGATATTATTGGTGTTACTGACGTGTGAAGTTGATAGTATGAAATCCACGACTTTGTTATAGTAACACATTTCTCTGGGATCGTGCGTGACGGAAACACCGTGATACTGATGGCGGGATCGATGACTGCTGGCTTTGTCGAGGCTGAAAAGGGCTGCGGTGCTTCTATTTAAGATTATGAATAGCTTAGCTTGCTGCAGAAGAGCCCACGAACTTAAATCTATCTATTTTTCATAATAAGTCAAGCTTTGCGATTACACGTTACGGTATACTTAGGCTAGAATAGGCTTCAATATTGTAAACTAGCCTAAACTGGCGGAATAGAACGAAGTGGGGCCATACATAGCAATACAGACACCGAACAAACACACAGACACACATACACTCACTCAGAGACACACCCCAGCCCATACATACCGAGAAATCAGAACGACAAAGTATAGAGAGAAAACGAGCAAAAAGGGCTGATTTGTAGGTTTGTGGAAGTGAATGGCCGAGGGGTCGAAGGCATACACTACCTTTCCGCTTCCCTTTTCCGTCCAGTATAATGCTGGTGGCAATGTTTACCTTTGCGTCCGTTATATGTCCTCATAAAATATTCATCGCCTCAGAAGCATACCTTGTGCTCTCTTCATTTTCTTCGCCTGTTTTCTCTCATGTCGCACTTTGATTATTGTTATTGTTAGAGTACGTAAGCGATTGATGCGATGCGGCTGTCTACCGTACGATGGTTAACAGATGTATGTATATCTTTGCTGCTTCCTTATCATTCAACACAACTCAATATACCACAACAATCACGTACAGTAACTGTTTAAAAAATTAGGATTGAAAGTTTATTCGTCAAATTTACGCCTTTGATTATTATCTCTCTCGTCTGCAAATAAACGTCTTACGCAATTCGGATAGACAGCGTGGAGACCCATTATCGCCCTACGCTATCGTAGACTCGTCGGAATTGATGCGGCTTTAAGTCGCTAACGCTAAACGCAGTTGAGTTTGCTAAATATATTGACGCTTGAGCCTCACCGCCCAAACAGATTTTAATGCTATGAGTCTGATCATTAGTAATGCGGCAGCTCATGCACGGACAACTGTCACGTTAAACGGACTCAGGTATTCATCCTTTCCATCTGCTTTCGCCAGCAGATGATGCAACAACGAATCGCAAAACCGCGGGGGTTACCGGCGATCACGAACCGGAGTTGTTATTTTGCTTCTTCTGCGCCTTGTAAACATCTCTTCTTTTCTTCGTCCATGTCCAAAGCTTCCCTAGGACAAAACATTTTCTGCCAATGTTACTGCTTCTGTTGTTGGCTTCTTCATCGGGTCCGATTGTAAGATGGCGAGGGTGTTTGTTATGATGCTAGTGCTGTCTGCAGTCGCGGTCATATTTACAATAATACTGTACGCTGGGGTCGTCGTTGGCGCTGTAGCTTTAGCTGTCGTATACTGCTTAATGTCGTTGTTACTCTTGATAAAGGCACGATAGTTGTCAATACACCTTGTCGACAGGGAGGAAATGTTGAAGTCGCTATTGCCGCCGATGCTGTTTTCTATAATATACTGTTCTATTTACTTTCGCTGGTGTAGCTGTGTTGATTTGTACCTTCTTACAGTTAATCCTGATTAGGATGGTAGTGACTGTGCTGCCCTTGGCGTTGACGTCGATCAGCCGTGCCAGCGGCGTCAGTCATACGTCATAGCCAGCAGCCGAAATAGCAGGAACGGCTAAAACCGAGACGACTCCACCCTTCCGGAAACAGCAGTAAAGAGCTGAGCCACCGTCGGTGGTGCTACGAGCGAAAGCAAAACGTAACGGCAACGCCACGTGCGCCATGGATAAAACCGACAGATAGACAGCATTTACGGAACCTACGTACTTACAGAAATACCTATATACGTTATGAAAGCTCGTGGAAAGGGTAAGGAAGAAACTGGCTTCGTCATGTATAATTAATAAGATGGAACAAGACCCGTACGTTTAGCACTAGAAGGAACGCTATGTGCATAATTATTGCTATAATAAGATAGATAAACGGCAAAATAAAGCATTGCACACATCTCTACGTACGCATCTAATCTAGACTGTCAGAAGTATTGTAATTAGGAGGACTTTTTTTTTTTTAAAGAACTTATTGTTGCGCAAACTTGTGAAACATCCTGCGAATAAAAGCGATAGGCATGATGGATATTGGCCATCGAAACCAGCCAACTACTTTCTCTCACCTTGATCCTTCAACTAAACCATTTGCCTCGAGTTTTACACCATTAAACGTTCCATCAGACGGATGGCTTTCATCATGAAACGCAATGTGTCGATCCGAACCCAAACTACAACATGTTTCTCAAGGTTAGCGGGCAAACACATTACCCAGTACGCCATCACGGGGACGTCTTCCTCAACCATTAACATTTTTACGATTACTACTGATAAGCTATTACTGACCCTGCTAGAAAACCCCGCCGCTAGCGGATGCGCCAGCGGGCGACGAAAGATCATTCTTTCGAGTATTTAAAGTCTCGACCTGTCATTTTTCCACCGTGCGATAACATTATAAATTGATAAGTACAAGAATATTACGAAGGAAACGAAAAGTCGTTGTATTAGTAATGGTAATAACAATATGCATAAAATTCGTCCTTCGGTATAACTGCTTAAGCATCGACATCTGTCATAAAACACCCAACGAACGAGTACTATTGGATAAAAAGATATTATGATGGTTTTATTATTATTACTATTGTTGTTTTTCCAAAGTAAACCCTGTGCCGCTTATTGAAACAACAACAACAACATATACACATATGTGTGTATATATATATATATATAGACTAGAAAGTTAATACACATTACACATCACGCGTCATACGGGGAAATGTTCTTTGCTGGTAAGTGGATGTAACAATTCGATGGTAGCACATTTGCACGCATCATTTAGAATTGAACTTTATCCTTAACATTGATCCATCCACTTCAAATAACAACGCTTAGTTCGACAATTGCTTCACAGTAGAACGCAGAGGGGTGGAGATCTCATAGGGGAAAACGTAGAAAGCAAACATGGTACAGAACTGTTACAAGCGTCAAGCGTGACTTGTAGAATGATTCTTCGATTATTATAGTACCATTGCAGGTCAGTTAGCAATGTATAAACCGTCTGTTCTGTGTAGTAAGCCATAGACAACTTACGCGTAAGTTGTTTCATGTAACTGCAGTCATTGCATTCAGACAGAGAAACTAAGCGGGAAGTGGTCGTACTTGTAACATAATTCACTGCAACTAATATCTAATCATTTTCTATGCACGGTGCATATATCTAACTGAAACATCCTATTGTTAAAAGTGATGTGAAGCTTCAACCTAAACACGATGCCACTAAAGTTGACTTTCGGATCTTCTATTTAGTGTCATTAAAGTGATGCTGAACGTAGCATGGCGAACAAGAGTTTTGTCAGTACTTTGGTTGGTTATATTGTGCTACGTTTAAGGTATTTGGCAGCTCCTCACGTACCTGTCACGATGCTCCATATGGTAAATATTGTCAAACCAAAAGCCTTGAAATTTAGGTGCGCTTTTTGATAGCGCAACCATAGATTTGTTATACCTAATTTTACAAAAGAAGGGATCTCTTAGATCTCTGCCTCGTACAACACCCGTCGCTACAGGTAACTATGCTTGTATCTTCAACCAATGGACATGCTACTATACCGCCAGACGGTTAATATCTTCACTCATTCAAAATCGCTATTTGGTCTTTGTCTTGCATAGAGTTGCGTTGATTGCTGAACTGCCAAAAGGTACTGGCGGCCGCGGCCACCGCCGTTACGCAGATAAGGCCGACATATCGATGTTTTCGTTAGCAGGCCAAAACGTTCTGGTTGCCATGTATCGTACAGGTTTCTGGCAACTGGCGCGGTTACCTCTTTCTGCGGTTGATGTATTGTTTCAGCTGGCTAGCGCCCCACAGAGATCTGTTTATTCTTGTATATCTTGACCGTATCAGTATCTTGACCAAAGCCTAGTGTACATGTAGTGTGTCATTATAATTTGATCGTACGTATATCCATTTCTTCATAAGATATGAATCTGCCACTACCGTTAGACTTCAGAGACTGCAGAATGATGCATTGGCGGTCAGTTTGGCACCGTAATTTTAGCCGTGAAGATCGTTGCCGCCAAGCAATACATAAACTTATGATATACTATAGTACTCGAGAGTAGTTTTTTTTTGATGATCTCTAAAAACTAGCACGACAACGGAGAAACGAACAGCAATGAAAGTTCGTAAAAAAAAAGTGATTTTGCACCCCTGTTCCAATAGAGAAATCGTCACTTCGTCCATTATATTCGTCATTATTATTATTAAAACGGAAATACGTTTTGCCTTGATGGATAAAAGTACGCATGCCATCTTGATTAACATGAATAAAGAATTAAAACATAACATGGGTACGGAAAAATATTCAAGTTTGGATCAAATTTACTACACCATGCTGAAAGCTGTATATTTGATACTCAGACGAAGGCTTGAGATAGATGAAACGAGGACTAAAACTGATGAAAACAATGATCGGCGTGAGTAGATTTGTTTGTATATTGTTTGGTACTAATAGAACTTAAATAAATAATAAAAGAATAAAAATTAAACGTGTTACGAATTTTCAGAAAATTAGATACGAACGTATAAATAAATAGGTTAGAGTTCATTATTAGAATAATGTCGTCCCCAACGGCGCCATCAGATGACCTCATATATGAAAGGCAAGACTAGATATGGCTAAACGGGAGGATCCTTTCTCAAACCTAAGGCGTTTCACTGGTATACCTCCCTACGTTATTGTTGGAAACGACGCTGTCAGTCTGCACTTTCTCTTTGTTTTAATGCAACGCAATATATGGCGATGGGCGGCCAGGGAGCGAAGTCGGCAAAGGAACTGGTCAGAATTCTGCAGCCGAACACCAATGATGATGGCCATAATGGACGCGTTGTCGAATAAGGCGAAGACTTGACCGATAAGAAGAAAGCTGGAAGGATAAGAAAGCAGCTATGGATATACAGAGATAGGACAAAATAGAGATCATTGCATTCCCCACATGTCGTGCTGCACTCCGCCTTCTTCGCAGTTTTCAACGTAGTATTAGCGCGAATTAGCGTATTAGCGGACTGGCATATGACAGAAACCAGTTTCAGGATGTTGTGCTTGTTACTAGCTACGCTGTACAGCAGCCAATGACGAAGATCGTCGGGGCCTGATAGACAAGATCTTCTCTTTGTGCCCTCAGTGGGTTAGACAGGGGGAGACCTCATTGACTTCCGTCGGCCAGCGTGACAAAATAGAATGCTGCCGGTCCACTGGGGATGCTAGAGCAGTTCGGTTTGTTTGCGATATCCTTTCCGGTTTCAAGACAGAAACAGCATAAAGAAGACCACTATACTTGTGTATGCGCGATGGCTTCCCACTACATGAAACGACAACATGGACGACACAAGTTCGAGGGAATTTTTTGGGGGGGCGTGAAAGGTTGGGGATATAGGCGTTAGGGGATAGTAGGCTGGGAGATGGAAATAACTGGCATCGTTAGTCTGTAAGACGTTCGCATGTACCCCTGTGTCCGTCGTCAACGATGGTAGTTTCTTTCTGGTCTTTCTATTGTTCAACCCTCTATCATCCGCCTCCGGTGTTTTTTGTCCTTCCGACAGTCGTAGTGGTGGTGGGCGCTGGTGGCTGAACAAAAGGAGGCGCAGAAAGCGGTACCACACAAGAACATGATGGGCAAAAGATACAAAGAGGGGGAAAAGGGGGAAAACTTATTTGTTTCTTACGACCAGCCACAGCAATAGTGAAAACGCAGTGGTAAGGGCATGGGCGACGTTGACAGCCAGGACACAGCCAGCGTCTTTGGCAGAATTAAATAGAAACGTGTTGTCTTATTTTTTTTGGCCTCGTTGGAGACTGACGGTTGCGGCGGCGCTGGCGGTTATCCGGCTATGGTGACCGTGACGTTGTTGTTATTCCTGCGTTTATTGCTGTTATTGTTGTTGTTGTTCTATTGTGGTCGCTGTCATTTAGAAGAAGTGGATTAGAGTAGAGCATTTGCTAGTTGAAAGACGAATCAGATGGGAACGCTGATTAACCGAATCAATCGTGGGAGGGTCTACAGGTTTTTGTTTATTTTAGAAATGCGGATAACCATTGTGGGCTGTGGTAGTGACAAGAACAAATCTATCGGGCTGGAACATCATCGGGCTGCCAACCATCGGCGGTGGACAACGTCGATTCCGGCATAGCCTGTCTGAAGTGTTGCAAAAAGTTTACTTTAACAATTGCGATTTTCGAATACTTACTTTGAATTTTAGTATTTTAGAATGAATAAATTGTGGTCGCAGTAGATCAGTTGCAATTTCTATTGTATGCCGATGTACCAAATATTAAGATAAACAATTTTTAAATTTCTTTTAAGATTTTAGATGATTATATTTGGGGGTATTTAATCATTATGTTATATGTTTTACAGGTAAGAGCCATACAGGTGTGATGGAAGCAGTGCATTTTGAAAGAACTAGAACGGTGTTGCTACAAGACGCGGCATAGGTGACGTAGAGCTAAAATTACTACGCATAAAACCGCGTTTAAAGCTGTTAAGTATATAAGTGGCTTTTGAACTATTCTTATTAACATAAATTCTATATAATTCAGTAGTTACCGCGGCTCATAGTTCTTGTGAACTGTGTCATATTGCATCTATAAGGATTGCCAACTACTGGATGCACGCGGTCTAAAATCATACGTACAGAAAAGTCCTATATTTTTACCAAAAAGTCAATACAAGTAACTACCAGCAATTGATAAGGGTTTTGTTGTTCAGATAAACCAACCGGCATAGAAAATTAGCCTTTTTTGACAACTTCCAACATATCGTATTCGTCGTAATAACCAAGAATGAGCAATCCTTGTTTTGTAGTCGAGCATTGTTTTCACGTTACGCTATGTAATATATATATATATATATAATCTACAGTGTATAATTAGAGCAAACATTATTTTTAGGCAATTTTATTTATGTTATTACTAAGACAGCATATTGTGTTCAAACGCATAACGTCTACCTGAAAATTAGGACATTGTGCCCAAATACGCTGTCCCTCATTCAGGTTTTTAGCTTTGAAAAGAGTACTTTGTCGTATAATAGATATGCAATTTTCATACCCGGGCCGCTTACTGGATCACTAGAATGTTTTTTGTCTGAACAAGAAGCATTATAGAATATAAGTAAATTATGGCCCAAGGTTTTTGCCTATTTTCTTTTCGTTTTTAACTTCTTTAAGTTATTTTGTCTTATCTAGTCTCATCTGTACGCTTTTGCTTCAGTGAGATCATAGTGAATTGCCTGCCAGTGCCATATCGCGCCAGTTAACGCAGCGACCTCTTTTGGAACCTAACGAAATTGCTACCGTAACATCAGCAGTCAAATACTGCTACCTGAAACACGGCCGTAGAAAGTCGCCACCTTGACATTGGCCTCTCATATTAATAATAGGTCCTTAATATTATTCAAGTGTGTGTATGTTTGTATATTTGACTGTCTCACTTCGTCTACGCGCGTCGTTATGTTTACGCCTTTTTTTTTTGTTTTTGTCAGAATGTAAGTTTCTTTCGGCGTCGCATTTTTTATGGTGATTGTTTTACCTTCCGCCGGCGGTGGTAATCGTGATTGTTATAACTTATAGTGTACATATATATATATATATATACGTTCTTATATAACTACATTTGCTCCACGGGTAAAGCGTGGCTGTGTCGCATAGCAACATAAAACAAACATCTTGATATGTTTAATTGAACGCTCGATATAATTTTCTTCCGAATGAATGGATTGATAGGATATTTGTCATAACTAAAAAAATAGATAAACAAGTAGAAATTTTACTGCAGGCTTCAATCATTGATATATTTGCCGTCTTGCTGTTTGTCCTATTCGCTCTACGTAGTGCATATGCCACTATGGCGATAATAAATCAGAGTAATGGCGATAATAGTAAAGCTATAATAATGATGGCCATGTAAATTTTTTTATGTGAATTATAAAGGCAGCAATTAGTTGTGCGTATTTAAGGGGATCATGGAAGGGAAATTCTGTGGCTTTTCCTGACACGCATTCAGACACAAACTCATTCAATCACCCCACATTGATATTGTGCTTTATGACTATTTATCTAAACGTCTATATTTGCTTACATGGATTGGTTGTGCTTTGTTTACAAGCTACTGTTTCCTGATTGGGTCATCGAGCACAAGATGAGAAATGTCGCTTTCGGCATAGAGCCATATATTAGATTTGGCATAAGCTGTTGCGCATCATTGACTGCACGATGACGTACGCGACGTTCATTGCTGAAATAACTCTTGACATAATAGAATTCTTGAGCATGACGATCATACTACACACGGCAATCGGTACTAAACTGAATTATATATATATAGTGATGTGTCGCCTTTAGCATCCATTCTAAGGCCCGTCTTATTTATGTATGAAGCAAACATTGAAAATTCTTTTTAGACGAGTTCGCTTATCCTAACTTTTACAGTTTTTAATTATTTGCTATTCCCCCGTTGTAGGATATGAACAGAAATGCAATGCGACATTCACGGTGGGTTTCTACTAGCATGAACAAACATGTTAGAAAATCGAATTCTACAGAGTTTAATGGACAGAGGTTTATCCTAAGCACATTCATTGTCTACTGAAGGAAACCTGTACAAAGTCAGGGCAGGCGGCATGAACGGCAACCTAGAAACTGTCGTAGTGGCATAAGAAAGACTTCAGTTAGGCAGCGTTGTTCTGAAGGTTGCGAATTACCTATCGCTTACTAGATGAATATGCAGCCAGCTTCAACCCTTGAGTTTGAACGATAAATTGACGTGTTCTCAGTCAGTGCCTTTCGGATAGTGCAATCTCTAAGCAACCGGCGGATCGGACTATTTCCTCTCGTGCAATGCTTTGCTATAACTTGAACTCCATTTGGGTTCCCAAAGTAACACCGTCAATAAATATGATTCACTGTACCTCTCAATTCAAGCGTTTGAATAAAGTTAGATCTATAGATGTGACGATTTTGCGATAGTGATCCAGCATGTGATGGTCCTACTAATTTTTGTGTCATTATTTCGTTCACTCATTGTCCTAGAGAGAACTAACAGGGTCGTTTTTGCGATTTGATCAAACTTCCACTTACAAAGTTTTCGAACCCTTAAATAAGTTGTTCAATAACATTTCTTTTAGTTACCTGCTCAATACGAGGCTTACCTGTCAATTTAGGTCTCCGACCCGTAATAAGTAGGCACTTATTTATTAGAACAGCAGTAGCAGCGACAGTTATGCACGACCGTAATACATGTTGGGCTAACAGGCCATATTCCATGCCAGTTGATCTATCGTCGCTTAATGCTAAGATCAGCAATCTCAGCCCGTTCGTTTAGTTCTATACCGTCAATTGTCTGTTACACGTGTCAGGACAACGGGCAAATGAAAATCTTGCGAAGTCAACCACCTATTAGCCTGTCGAATTAAAAGGAAATTGCGACTACTCCAGGTAAAAGCCGATGCATTTACTTGCCTAAAAGAAAGATCGAAGAGGGACTAGTGATGTTATTACCATATTATCACGAAAAAAGCGGAGACAGTAATGCAGCCCATAGCCTCGTGTTTGCTTGCTGCTTTATTCATTCTGCGATAGAAGAAGCAAGCTAGACTGAAGTGGCGATCTGCATACCAATCGTTTATCTGTTCTGTTTTTTATCGTCCTCCTCTCTCACTTGCGTCGCCTTATGAAGTCGGTCATGACCTCAACGAGCGACGGGCACACGCGGCGTCTATTATCATCCCCTGTGTACCGTAAAGCCGTCCAACTATTACCCTTGAACAGCTAGCTACTCCTTGTTGTTCTTTTGCGAATGCTCCGCTTGTCCACCGCCGAATGGATTCGTCCAAACTACTCAAGTCACGCTGACTGCCGCAATATTCGTCAATACGTTAGACGGCAAGGGCGGCAATAGTACTAGAACAGACATTGTTTCGTGTGAAGCACGTTGTATACATGGCTAGGCTGAGTATGGTCCTACAACGCAGGCCTTTGCAAGGCGCTTCTGCAAGTGAACTGCTATGTAAAGCTGTACACATTAAATCATGCTATTCCCACTGCCTATATCATTCACCTATTCTGTACCGTCATTCGTGGCAGAGCCAGCAGCGACAGTGAAAAAAAACACACATATTCTACAACAGCAGCTGCTGCTAGGGGCTGCGCCCAACGCGCACCCTACACAAATCTCTTGTTTTATATCGGCCCTTCACCTTTACCCGGATCTCTGGTCCAACTTTATTGTGTCCGGTACACGCTTTGTACTAAGCCAGCGGCAGCGACAACAGTAAATGTACTCGGGCTAACACTTGCAAGTGGGTCGTTATAATCAACCGCTTCCCTTTCTCTCAAGCAGCTAGTAAACGCCCAGACAATGCAAAGCCAACAGCCAGACTTTCACACAGATAGACCAGCCGCCGGGTACATATCAGTCTAAAACAACACCATAAGCAACAAATTTGTAACCCGCAGTCACTATTGGGCCCATATAGAGATCTACCGAATATATGGAAATCTCTAGGCAACACGGCCATCGCCGGCACCTAACCTAGACACGTTGTTCAACATCGCTAGCGGATCTTGATTTTGAAGTATTTAGCCCGAATTTCGAATTGGGTTAACGCCACCACATCGATGGGACGCTGGTGGACTCAGAAATGTGCATGGAAATAATAAAATAATTGTTAATCTGTGCTCATATACCGCGAAGCCAGGTGGCGATAGTGTAGCAACTTTACTTGTATACGATACAGCTGATGTGGCTGGTTCTGGAAGGCGTCGTCTGAAATTACCAACATTAATATGTTATACTATATGACATAAATGAGTTACATTGCTAAAATGTAATCCCTGTTTGCTGAGTCGTTGGTACCTAGTCAGTGAGGAAACACTATTGTCGCGCTGTACTCAGAAGGCATATTTGATGCCGTATAGCTACCCTGAGAAGTCCTCGTCCCAAATGTCGGAGTGGGCAGCAGGCGTTTATCCTGGAATACGCAACGAACAGGGCGTATATCTTGTGCATTCCACATACTGTATACGAACACAGAGACCCAGATAAAGCGGGAAAAATGTATGAACGCCTGCACTGTTTGAATCTAATCTGTTTGTGTAAGCAAACACGCAGAAACATCTCTGTAGGAGGGACTCCACGAGTGGCCTATGTGCATGTTGTGTGTGCATGTATTCGATGTGTCCATGGAAGTCCGAATACGGATGCATACGTATATGACTGAAGTCCGATGACATAATCCGATTACGTGAATGCGCAATGACGGTCGCAGTGATGATAGGTATGGGAGTGTTTGTCTCCCCTGGATAATCATAATAACAGCGACGATATCTAGTGAAGACGCTCATGAGGAACTATTCGTTGTTTACGGACACGTTTCCTTCGTTTGCCTTTCGTCTCCAGTCTCGTGTAACATAGTTACTGTAATGAGTACCGCCCTAACTATTAATTTTATACGTACACGCTCAAAGGGTGGAAGTTGTTTTCGTATATATGTGGTAGACAACAGCGGTTCGATTCAGATTGGCAAGCCTATTAAGAAATAGTATGGACATGACCCAGTAAACTCGTTGGCATCGATTAGGGAAGGCTTTTTGGAAAAATTATCCGAACTCGTTGACAAAATAGATGCTTTCTGCACTCATGGAACAGAGTCGATATGGATACTCCAAAGCAGCCCAACATCAAATGTAAATACGACTTCACAGCTGATTGATCGACTGCTGATTCTAACGCTTTCTCTGAATTGTTTCCTTAAATTTTCATCAATCCAACATTCATTTTACTGACAGTGAGTGTCCTTATTGAAGCGGACAGCTACATTTTTTCATTTAATATTCGCACGAAGTGCTATTCTCGCCAAAGATCTCTTGAACATGCACGACGGCGGCACCCCGCATTAGTATAGTAGAATAATGAATAACCCATGATCATGTTTTTTATTGTCGAATTCTAAGAGTCAAATGGTGCAAATCATAGAGTGCAAAATATGGTTTGCAGTGTATTTTCAACTTGATAAAAACCCCGTTTTCGGTAGTGCGGAACCCTTTCTCGATCCCAGTGACACGAATATAGATTTTTTACGTTACGAACGTTTATGTTATGGCTGCTGTCAGCAAGCGGCAGGCGCTTTCAAAATCGAACTCGAAAATTCCTTTCAATTAAGTGAGCTGCGTCATAATATTCTATATGCATGAAATGATATTACTAAAAAATAGCAGATACAAATAAAATAATAGTAGTACTATCATATAACTCAGATGAGCTTCAATCCCCTGCTGTTTTCCGTGTCTGCTTGCGACCCCCCGGATTAACCTCCTGGCGAGTTGTCGATCACCAATCCCTGATGTGTGCGTTGCTGCATTTGAGATCAGTAAATAATGGAGTTCTATATTGTCCTGCGTACATTGTAGAAATAACTCATGCGGTACAACGGTTATCGGTTTGGTGATATTTATCGATTAATGATCACGGAGTGTCTGTTTTAAAGAGGAGTAGGTGGTCGCCCGTTTCGCAGCTGTTGTTAGATAGTCAAGCGGATACGATCCGCTCATTGCTTTATGCCAGCTGGTTATACTTATCACATAATTTCGGTTTATTCGGCTTGGAAAAAATAACAGCAGTGCTAGCCGATCGAGAAGCTGTATTTCGTATATATACAGATATATGTATGTCTGTGTGTAATCTTCACTGTTGTTGTCATATTGTTTAGTTGCTCTCCTCAATGACAAACAAATATAAGCTTCTCTTTGTGGCCTAAATAATGACCAATTATCACTCAGACGCACGAACGGTAGTATGAGGTATCATCTTGTGAACTTCGGGGGGACTGGGGACGTCTGTTGACTATTTGCCGGCTAGCAGGGGAACAGAATGTAGTACACTGTAAAAAAGTTTCGCCGAGCTAAAGAATTTAGCAGAGGGTCCCAGTTGGCCGCCAACGTTGTTTTAGTTTTATTATTATTATTATATACAAATGCCAAACGTAGGCGAATAAAATTACATTTTTTTTTATTAATCCAGAAATGTAAGAGGTAGGCTCTTATTATTGGTAACAGACATATCCAGGTGAAAGTCCTGTCGCCTGCGGCAAACCACTATGAGCAATACAATACCTTTGATTTTATATTAGTTGACAAGTTAACGGCTATCTTTTTCTCATTGGATGTTTTACTGGTACTAATCTTGGAGTGGTAAAATCAAAATGTTCTCTATATAGTAGCTCTTGAAACGTATTAGGGTGCTAACTACATTAGCAGCGTTGGTGCTAGAAGAAGTCAAGCCACATTGCAAGCTACAAACCAGAAGTTTCTGTTTATCAATTCTTCGTGGAGATCACAAGTTTCTCCTGGGAGCGATAACGTCGACTTAAAATTGCCCATCGTCAACAGTTGTCAATACTTCACCATGGGAAGTAGAATATCAGAACAAGTTGTGGTACTTTTACATAAGAGACCCGACATTAGGAATTCCCAACATGACTATAATTTTTTGAACAGTCCTCTGTAAAATCTACAGATACTCAATTGATAGCAGACGAAGATGTCCACGAGTAGTCTGATCCAATATGACACTCCGCGATGCCCCACATTTATCAAGTATTTCTATTTTTTACCGCTTTTTGCCCTCATCAGCATACAGAAAAACGTATGCAGATATTTTTAATCAAAAGGACAGAGATGGCCGTACGAAACCAAAAAAATTAACAGCTTATATGATCTGCAAAAGTACTTTCCATAAATACTGATGCTTAATTCTACACAAAATGCATTGTACTTATAAATTTGCTCTGTACATATAAGCCATTTTCCACTACTCATGATTTAAGGAAACAAAGTTGCACATTGCATTTAGCCTAACACTTCCGCTTGCTGAATAGTTTTTTGCTTATAACGATGGGTGGTTATGGGGCAAGGGAAGAAGTCATGCAACCCAGTCAGTCAAATAGCAGGACTAAAAACGATCAAATTTTAGCATACAGCAATCGCCGCTTCCGTGCATTTCGTGCTGTGAAGCTGTGGCCATAGGTTTTGTCACAGGAAAAAAATATGGAATTCTTCTGGGTTAATTTGGGTTCTGGCGGAGTCCGATCAGGGCGATGATATCTCTGACGATATCAGTCTGCCTCGTTGCTCCGACATTAGTGCCGCAATAACCCCTGCTATTGCTGTGAATATGTGGGAATAAAAAGGAGGGGGGTAACAAAAATAGCTGTGGGGGGCTTTGACGGACCCGTCCTTTGCCTCAGCTGCTGTTGTCACAGCGGTATAGACACACAAACAACACACGCTGCTCATGGGCGGAAGCCTACCACATAATGATTGATATAATTAGTAATGTTCATACATTGTAATTGGCTTCTACACGTGTGGCGACGACTGATATCGAAACTGCAAACAATTATCTATTAGCCCGGAAAGTTAGCTGTTCCATGTGTTAGTAGACGCCGCGTCATGATGATCATGCCTATGATAATCATGGCGATATTGATGACCATAACTATTATTTTATTTGTAATTATTTTCTCTGACCTAAACAATGTAAACTGAAATAACGGCACGACGTTTTTGGCCATAATTTATAGCGATATATTAGAGCATCGACCCATTCGGGTATGCCGCAAGCATTAGGATTTTCTATACGGTTGTAAACGGGCTAGAATGGTGGAGAGCCAAAGAAAGACTGGTGGCTTATAGATGGTATCGTATAATTCAGCGCACATAAGTTACTGTTATGCTAACTTTTGAAAACTTATAAAATACCAATACAAATGATCCGTTTCACAAAACAGAATAAATACTCGGCAGATATAATAATAATTATTATTATTTCAATCAAAGCGACATGTTTTTTACATATTCTGAAAGTTATAATTAAATTCTATAGTACTACGTATGGCTGGAGCAAAATAATGCCAAGAGTGTTACATCATTCACTTCAATAGGAACGACTGCACGGAGTCGAGAAGGATCCGGATGTCGGGAGCCAGGTAACATAATCCCCATATCCGACTCTAGAGCCATTTAGATGCGGTCTTCACATTTTTTTTTACTAAATCTTTCTTAGCAACGTTCAAATTTTAACAAATATCAAACAATTACCCAGATTCTCATATAGGGAACATTCGTGTGCTCACAGTTTAGTAATGAACTCAAATCAAGGTTTCTCCACTCTTCTAAATCTGTGCCGTTGCCAAATTTTTACCTCCAGTTCAGTTATTTTTCTTACGGTCTAAGACATATTCATTTCGTTGAGGTAGAGCCTTCAACAAGTCATTCGGCCGGGTCCCAAAATATCTGGTGATTGTTCATTCCTTCTGCTCATAGAATAAGCCGTCATCCTTATGGATGCTATAAATAGCGCTGACCTTCCCAGCGAAATCATAATCGTCATCAAAAACTTAAAGGTAATTTATTTTTAACGAACTTTTAGCAGCTGCTTTAAGCGTAGAAGTTTTAAGTATCGTCCCACTGCCATCTTGGTAAAGACAGCGAACAGAGTCTTTGTTTTATGCTCATTGGTATAGTATTGGTTGACTAATTCGGGGGCATTCATTCCAGCCGTTACAGTAATCCCCATTTTGCGGATGCCCATATCTGAATAAATATTTAGTAGAACTTTTTCTTATCCGTGGGCTAATATGTATTTGTAAATTTCGTGTTCTGGGTCTGAATTATTGGCACCTAGTAGCGCGGTTCATGCCGATCTCATTATCATGTCTGTTCATTGGGAGAAAGTCAGAGAGTTTGGGTGTCGAACGCTGCTCGAAAGACCGTTAAATAAATAGAAACCGAATGAAAATTTCGCAAATGTTTTTCGTTGCACAGGGGAATAGCGCAACTTTTTGTATGCTTTTGTATTTCGGAACTACGGTTTGACCATTTTATTAATTGGTATAACTGGTCATATTAGGTTGCAGGAAATCAAACGCAAATCGTATGACGCTGTACTTCTTCGCACTAGACAAATAGTTTTATTTTTTTTACTGACAATCATGACCTCCGCCAATAGGAGCAACACCCAACATTGAAATAAAGGCTGCTAGATAAAATAATGATCTTTGATGGGTAATCGGACATTTGCGCTCCCTAGGCTAAAGAAAAACGTACGGCACATATTTTAGACAGATATCATCACTTGCATCTGACGGACACATGATCTCGAGCGGCCTAATAGCTGGCCACATGACCTTGCAAACGTCAGTTGTTTTCCGGTACGTATTTAAGAGCTATTATAGAGGCGGATGTAAACACTTTATCGAGAGCTTATTAAAAGCATGCAACAAAGCTTGCAGCGTAAAGATGCGTATCGGCACCGAGCCACTTCACAGCTCTTTTTCTTTTATATCATTTGTTTTTTTCTAAGGGCGCGCAGTGTGTGTACAACTACACATAGAGTAAAGGGGCTCTGTTTGTCCTTGTACAAAATGGTCGAAGTATTATGCATGTTTCGCTCTGTGGCTTCTTTCTTTCGCATATGATGGATGCGGTGCCTTACGAGCGCGTTTCCAGAAAGCGAACCGAGAACTCGAACTGAATGTATATATTGATTTCTAGCAAATGAATAAGGTTTCATCTCTCAAAAGGGGATGAAATAAATACTACAGGGAATGTGATCCAAGTCCATTAGCCAACTTTTTGTGTTGCTCCGAACCAATGTTTCCGATTTAATATGCCTGTTTCTTTTATTAGGCCTGAAGAAAAAGCCTTGTATTGCATATCTGTTCATTATATTCCAATACGACCTACAATCACTTGCCGCTAACGTGTTTCTGTTTGTTCTTGGTTCGCCTGTGAATCTCTAGTTGGTCTTGTGTATGCGCTTTAACAATAGAAGAGTTTTGGCGGGGGAGCTAATTGTCTCGTGAAATTTTGTTCCTGAGATGACACCGTTGGGACAACTTAGGCGTTGACGCCTTAGAAGAATCAAGTCAATTGTGACAGACTTAATAAAACATTGGATTGACGAAGCTCTATTGAATAAGATGGCTACAATATAAGTTTGTTACCACTTTCAATCAGCTTCAGTTTTCTAAAAAAAGATTTACATGACAAAAGGTAGCGCTGTCATGTTCTCAAATTGTGGACAGAATTTCTTTTAAGGAATTAAGCTCTGCATTCGGTCGGCTATATATATATATATATATATATATATATAGTTATAATGTCGGCAATTGTCGGTTGAAATGGGTCTGTTTCCCAATAGTCAACAATCAATGTGCTTACTTCCTATGCCATTACGTCCGGCGGATATATGCTCTATTTAATAGCATATCGTGATGAAGCTTAGTAATTTTTGTTAAGAATTCGTAATGGTTTACAGTAAATGTATATTTATTATTATTATAAGATATGATGTATATTCTATTCCATCAATCGAAAGGTCACAAAAAGTAAGAATTATCTGTTTATGCCGTTCAACATAACGATTATTGGTAGTCAAAAGTAGAGAAGAAAAATGAAAACTATTTCGTTAAAGAAGTATTGCATATGGTCACACTGGGACTTTCAGGTGTTCCTATACATCATTCGACGTTAGTAGGATATTAGGTTCCCTGAAGCAGCTACAGTTATTCGATCTGACATTTGGTCGCCGGTTGGTTTGGGAGGATAAGCGTCTAGCTCACATCCGCAGCCTGTAGCGTAACGGCAATGGCTTGATAGCGGGCATGCCGCCGCTAGCCAAATTTGAATTTAGCGGCTAGAAGCTCGCTATGTATATATATCGCTGTCTGTTTCAAATTCAAATGATTAGTATTAATTTTAGAAGCCAAAGTATCCTCCGTAAAGGTCATGATTATTGATCACTTACCGAGTGTTGGTATTTAATAGGTGAAACATAACAGTAGCACGTTTCTCAATCAACTTATTCGAGAGTTAATTTTAACCTGGCACAAGTTGTATTTCGCATATTGCTGCGTCCCTGCCCTAGTCGTTGAGGGGGCAAACAATTTATACCTAATAGTTCTATTTATAGCATCACCCGTAAGCTGTATGTACTGGTTCATATCTACGCTACGTCGTGCCCATAAAATTCGTCGCAATTTGATGGATGTTTGCTTATTAATAGACAAATTATCTTTTTGTTCTGTCAGGGCCTCTTGTGTTTCAACGAACTTCGTTCGACGAAGCTCACAAATATAGTTTACAATGAAGTGTTTTATAGCTACTTGATGCCAATTTAAGGCGTGCTTAATCTCCCTCATCCAGTAATTGTATAACATTTCCAACATGTTGCAGCAAAGAAGAACCTATAAATCGCAGTTAGTAAGTACGAGTTTATTATGGAATCGAGAGGTTATGACCGACCGTTCTGCAGATCATTTTGCAGACCCTGTAAGGGTACAATCGTACCAAGAACGATGACATGAATTGTGTCTAAAGTGGATTCAACAAACGCGTCGTTCTGCTAACCAATTAGAGCGTTGGAGCAGACGAGCTGGTTCTCATATTTGGGACTGCATTTATATTTTACAAAGCTAAAGTCTAAGAATATAAGAACAGGAAAAGACAGAAAGCTGATACTAGGGAATAAGTAAACCAGCAACGTTTCAGGCATTACGTGTGTGCTATTAACATTTCAATTCTCAGTAAATATCAAAATTTAAAAGATTTAAGTAGCGTCCCACGAACGATTAAACCTGTTATCCGCAACGAATACATACAGTACCTGCCTAAAATAGACACGCCAGAACGAGCGGTAATGTACGGTGGTACGGAGTGATGATAGCTGGTCCTTCTCTCTAAACTTTACAACGTATTTTCACAGCAAAATTTTTGGTTTTAGGGTTTCGAAAAGACGATTTATCATTTACAAACAAACCGTTGATGATCTCAGATAGCGCTTTTTTTTTCTCACCGTAGATTCTAATTGACATCCTCGAGTTTGGCTTTTTGTTCAATTTTAATAAAGCTCACGAAAACTACCTCAGCCGAATAATTAGAAATCGAAATTCACGACACACCTAATGCTATCAAAAACAGCATCTATCGATTTGAAGTCATATCGCTTAAGAAAAACGCAGACGTCTTCCACTTTTTTGCTGTTCTCTCATCTGTTTGGTGTGCAAACATAACTGTTAGTAAAACGGGAACGCCACGCGCTTCGCTTGAGCATTTGAAACTGAACTCGCAATAGTAGTACTTTGTTCTTCGACACTGTCTCGTTATATGCAATGTTCATTTTTCCATGATCACAAAAGCTGTTCCCATGAACAAGTTGGTTCGAATAACTAATCTATTCTGTTTTTTATTTGTCCCTACTTGACCGACCCAGTGCCCCTTTTCTCGAATTATAAACGTGAGATTATTGAACTGGCAGCCGCTCAGTGAACAACAACGCTATCAAGATTATGTAACTGTGGCTGAAGTTATGGGTAACTAGGCGAGAAAGTTTACATTTGCGACGGCTCGTGGAGCATCATATCAACACCTATAATATATCACGCGCCCCGATTTCCTTCCCGCTGTTCACAGAATCGAACGAAGAAGAATTACATCTACTTGCCCATAAATGTTGTGCTCAACTTCGGCAGGTCATCGTGAATATATTTCACTTAGATAGATACACGTGTTTAGTGAACATACTTTCAATAGTACATGTCGAGGGTGAATGGAGAGGAAAATGGAACGAAAGGAATATTTACTCTTTTAGAGATAGTCCAATTTTCTAAAGCTATAAAATATTCTTTTTTCTTTTCGTTTCGTTGTATAAATCTGTCGTCAATGTCATCGTTGTGGGAATTTCTGACGTCGATTTTTATGGTCCACCCTTCTTACTCAATATATCGTTGACATTGGTCTGCGAACCATATGAGCACATACAGATTCCACTGAGGCGAATAATGGTAAAACTAAGTCTTGTGAGGGGTCGCTAGTAGTGCAGGTCCAAAGACCAGACTGTGACACCACGACGGTCTTGGGTGACCTTGTTGGAGGCTGATTGGTGGCCAAGGCTAGGTGGCACGGCTACGCGGTCTGCTGCTGGCAGAGCCTGCCACGGCCTGCAGGTGTCAAAGGTCAGAGGCAGTGCTAGGGTCTTGGTTCTACCCAGAAGGGGGTAGCTTAGCGTCTCTGTAACATAGAACGAAAGAGATAGAGAAAACGTGGGAAGGAGAAGAGTCGGAAGGAAACTTTATTGGTGACTATGTGACCCTATACTGTAGCAGTCTTGCCTGCTCCCCTGACTACCAGGCAGTCTCCAAGTTTCCCCGAGCTTCTCGAAGCGTGCTTTTTTTTGGGATATGAGTAGCTCAATGGTCTTGACGCCTGCCTTAACTGCAGCCTATTTCTCTCTCGTTTGTTCGTGCCTTCTAGCTCGTGCGGTTGCCTTCTCTTCATTTGCCCGTTCTCATCCGCGCCGCCCCTCTTCTATTCTTCTACCATTCTTTCTTTGCCCATTCCTTTGCTGCCTTCTACCTTAAATCACCCATCTTTCCTAAGGGGTTGAAAACCCACTTCTATTGGGTTGAGCAGCCAAGTGGGTGCTGTATTTACCTCACTCCTTTCTCTACACGTGCGCTTCCACCTCTCGCCACATCTACCCGTGATGCAATATTCGTAGCGACAGGCCACACCGCAGTAAAGCAAATGCGAAAACACGCCGACGCTGCTGTTGCGCTTAATCGACGCCATTAGTTCCTGGTTTATTTTTTCGAAAACAAATTTCAGATTACAGCTGATAGTTGTCAGGAAGCAGTCGATAGCATCAATCAATTGAATAACCCTGCCTGTTACTCCGCCTGTATGCCCTATAGTCGTTATACAGATTTCGCCTATCTTGAATTATTAACTAATACCATTTCTCAACATCTTAGGTTTATCTATGCCTAAGTGTTTCAATACATGGGGTTGGCACGAATTTTGCCTTGTGCTTTGTGACCTAAGTTGAAAGAACCAGTGTGCCTCCTTTGATAATAGTAATAGTGCCTTTTCTTTACGAAAACTTTTACTTACTTAAATATACAATAGCATTAGTAATAAGATAATCGGTTAAGACCTTGCCCCGTGTTGTGCTGAAGGCATATGTGCGCATATCTCGTTCGTTCGTTCGTTGTTAAAGTGCGCCCACGTTCTTTCGCTTAGAACGCACTGGTATGTAGTGCTGCACGGTGCCATTGCCGAACCATTGTTTTGTGAAGTGTTACTCTCGTGCACGGTCATTGATCGCTGTGTAGGATATTTTCGTCATTATGAAGACAAAATAGTATTCGGATCGCCTATGTCAGGCGTTTTTTTGTTATTATTTGTTATATCGGTATGTTCTGTGAACTAGTCGTTACTGCAAGGGTGCGCGAAGTTAAATGTTTTTTTCTCTGTTTTGTTAGCGCTATATTGTGCTACGTTCTAGGAACACAAAGAAGAAAGAGAATGTCTCTGGGTTAGCTGTTTAGCGGTAAGTGTTGCTACTACAAATTGTCGAATTATACTTTTGCGGGTTGCAATGGCTTTGACAGTTCAATTACTTTCTGATCTCGTTCAGAGACGAATTATAGGTCTGTAAATATCGATAAGAGTATAGTTTTCTTGAAGGTCTGATCCTGTGAATTGTAACAATCAGATACGTCTGTTGTGAATTTTGTGATTTAACACTCAGGCTGCCAGCTTGTTTTGCCGAAGAAGTTCACGAGTTGCAATTTCACGTGTATCGTTTTTAACGGCTGTATTCCCGTTTTACTGCGGCGCTACTAATCGACTCCTATTTACTGGCAATATTTTTTAAACAGAGGAATTTTGTAATAGCTTTAGCTGCCCTAGGATGGTTAGTAAAGTGGCTTAAAGAAAATAACACCACTATCGAGGTATGATGTATTAGTGACGCGGTAGTGAAGGCGAGCGATCTGTTGTTGTTTTGAAATGATAATTCAAAGCGAGGAAAATCGCTCATTTATCTATGAATGTCCCTCTAAAGTTTCCATTATCTGAGACTCTGAGTCTGTATATTCTTCTAGGTACCTCTTATAAGCGGACTGAGAATCCAATGAAGGTCGGAGCGAATTTACTCAGATAATAGTATAATTAAGTTTCAGCATAGGCTTTCATTTGTTTGGTATATATATGCTTACTTAATAAACGTCTATGGCTGTGACAAATTGTTTATGCTTGCTTGTTCATTTACAACGAACGTTGAATTGGCAAATAATGCACGAGTAGTTCGTTGTCAAGGCGTTTTCTCCCAGGTAGAGATGAGGAAAGGTATTTGGCCTTTGGAAATTTGTTAGCAGTAAATCTTGTTAGGTCACTGTTGCAGCATAGCTCTAGGTATGCCTTTTACTTGCCTCGACAAAATCCGAGTGTGTAAGATGTCGACCATGATGAACTGTGGTCACAAGGCAAGCCCATAATATATTTATCAACGGCATATACAATTTTATAAGAAACTGATATTCACTCTGAAAAGAAGGCTTCATCACGGAGCGAAGACAGTGAACGACTGATGTGCGGGCGGCGGTACTCTAGCTGAATGAGGGTTTGTACCCCTTCGTCCAGCACGATTTTTTTTCGTCATAACTTTTCGCTTCGAATTGGCTTCAACAATACTAAATAGCAGACGGTGCAACTATGTAGCAGAGCTATTCGTGGAGCTTATTACTGCGACCCTCTGTATTTTCTAAGTAAAGGTTCGTTTACACAGAAGTGCAGCTTACTCTTATTTGTGTTCTACCCACTTCACACTCTACAAATAATAATAATCCTTGATTCTGCAAGGCTATAAGTTCCGATTGATTTGTTCCCTATGCCTGGAGTTGTTATTCGGTACTGTAAAAGACCGATTCGAATTAGCTCCAAACTAATTAGAGTGGTCACAGGGTAATCCGTAAGTGTATATGTATGCGTTGGCATATTATTGGAGTAAAAGAAATAGGAATATGCTGCAGTTTCGATTTGTTTATTTTAAACCGACCGCTACCAAACGGTTGCTTTGTGAGAAAGAACTTTGAATCAAGTTTACTGCTGTGCCCTTTTCCTCTTTTTTTTTTTTTTTTAACTTTGGGTGCGGGAAAAAGGGACTGGAAGTTCTTAAAGCATACCTGAACGATGTTGTGACCCTTCAACAGTATCACAGTTACGCCCGTTGTTTGCGTTTGTCTATGAGCATTGTTATCTATTGAGTACGTATTGAAATGCCAGCATGGCATTCATCTTTCCCCTACTTTTTGACTCAGTCTGCCCCTAGCTAATTGGCAGCCCCAGTGGCATTCCAAAGCTAATTCTGCAGTTAATAAATATACAAGAAGATTATAGAGCAGTTACTTTTAGTTAGTGTTCCCACTCCAGGCAACATAGAAACGGCCGCCAATTAGTTCCAGTTAATCTTCCATTATTAAAAATCATCCATTTATCATGACAACTACAATCGAATATTTGTTACGGTAACACCTACCCGCTGATTATGGTAATACTTTCCTTTTTCATGATCGTTAGGATGTCTCCTCGGATTTATGGCTTTTACTTCGTAGATTTACTTCAATGCTGCATATTTAATGAGTTGGTCAACAAGTGTAGGCCGAGTCAGTCTTAATAGACCAGCAAAGGCGGACAACGGGCCCCTTTAAGGTAACATTAATTAGCGGAAACAATGCTGTTACTGAATGGACAAAATCAACCACTGCGGAGCTTCTCTATAATGAGGGTTTTTTCCAACAGATATTGCATTCAAAATAACAATTTACTTCCGACATTTCCGCCAGTATCGCTCGAGCAATCACTCCAAGATGGGATCTACTTTGTCCTTTGTACGAGGTACCCAGCAGAATCCTTTACTGTCCGAACCACGGGCCGGCCGGTTAATCCAACAACAAGTGTCTGTCTTTTATTCGACTTGGAATCACTAAGATAACTTGCAATCTTAATTTAACGTTTTTTATTATGTCAGTAGGATTTTAGCTGTCTGTCGCTCTCCCTTATAAACGTAGACGCCATATACGACATAGAATTTTTTTTGGAAAAAGGAAAAAAAAGTTAAAAATAATATTAGACATGCTAACACGATTCTTTGTTGGCACCGCGTTCATGATGATGCGGTGATATCCTAAACAATTTCTATTATTTATTACCTAATAGTGCTATATCATTGAGAAAAGATATAATCCATGATAAATCCAATTCAACAAGTAGGCAAGGATAGCGGATAGAACCGGTATCTCGTAAAAGCACTGATGGATACTCAATCGCGTGATGAGTCCGCGGTCACGATACCAATCTGGGTGTTCCTACCTGCACCACTGTTATGACAACTTACCATTCTCTTACTGTCTATAATCCTGTGATGGGGAACGTTTTCATTTGCTAAACGAATGTAGCCCTTGGTAGCACGAGCGCTCTTTGCGTATCTCCCTATTGCAATTATCTCACATATGTAGATCCTGGCATATGCCGGACATAGCGGCGCACGAATCGAAATGCGATTTGCCAGACCTCCCTATATTGCAGCTGAGGTCGATGGCGGCGCCATATGCGATTATATAAGTAAGTATGAGATATATGGGTAGAGTGTACGTAGCTTCGACAGCTAAATGCACTGATAAGTTCGTAGAAGGTAGCAGCAACAGTAGCAAGCTGTTATATTATTTAACTATTGATGGACAGATCTGCCATCTTGGGGGATGGCTGCCCTCGCCCCCGCTGATACTGGCCCAGTGTCTTAACGAACTTGACGAGTCAGAGAAATGGTTGGAAAAATAGCTACACTCAACCATTTGCGACTTATCAACTCTGTTTCTGAACTTGAATGTTTCGTAACGTGTGTGTGTGTCGTAGGTAGGCGAAGGGAAGCAAAGCTACGCCAACATAGATGCAAGGTATCGCCGTATAGACTTGTGCGTACAGCTTGGCGGTGTTTGGGGTAACTGCTCCGTATTTGTCACGGGGGTGATATGCATATAAATGGCGCTTAGTGGGCTTGCAAAAGTCGGCCGTTTTCTCCATTCGTTCGTTGGGTGTTAAAAAGGTATACGGACGAAGGAGAGGTAGACATTTTTCATTAATCCGTAGACGTTTTGGCCAGCTACGTTATGAAACGCATACACGTTCTAGACAGTTATAGAACGATAATGTATTGACATTGGATTATACTTTACTTGTTATTATCATGTACGCCTAATCACTTCAAGTCACTATTACGTGTTACCTATGCGGCTATTAAATCGTTGGCCGGGTAGCTGATATTACGTTGTATGAAGAGCTCATATCGTGCAATGAGTTACTGATAATAGCTCGTCTGTGCTTATGTTAGAAACCGGCGTCTGCGAGGCTGAATTTGCTAGCGGTAAAGCCGTTTCGCCGTCCAGATGCTTTTGCACCGTTGCAACAATCGCCATAGAGCCCTAGGCACCAGCGTATCGAGAGGCTAGCTAGAAGTCACCGATATGAACGGCTTAGCAGTACGCACGTAGACAACGGAACCCGTTCCCTAAACCCAATCAAATCGGGCTTATTCCCTTTTGTCACGAGTGTGTACTCGTACGCGGTTCATTCCTGAATATAAGCTACGACAATAGCAGTGGAAATCTATCCATCTACATACAACGCGAGATGCTGACCGAGAACTTTGCATACGCAACAACATTGTCATAGTACCTATATGGAATCGATTTTCTATTGTTTGTGAGCGTTCTCGCCAGCCTCGTCATATACCTCGTACGTTTTACAGAGGTACATATTCCACATGAATGCTTATATTATGTTATATACTCTACATCTTAGTTTTTGCGATAGCGTAGCCAACAGCGTAACGAACGCAGAGTGAAAATAATCGGAGTACTAGTTAGAGAAGTTATAACAATTTTAGAGTCTAACCGGCACGTTATGAACCACAACAATAGTTGTTAATAGGACAGACACAGCCTAGAAAACGTGGCGCAGCTTATGCATCAAGCTGATATTGCTCGGACAGGCCTTGAAAATACATCGTTCTGCGTTATAATAAATGTGTAGCGCCAAAAAGGCAGTAAAGTTCCAAACATGCTGGAATAGGGGCTGAAGTGAGAGGGCGTTCGCAGAGTTGAAGGACGTTAAGGGTTTGAGTACCAGGGGTGTCGTTTAGACCAACTTACTAGGGATTGGTAAACCTCGCCGTATGCCTGAGTCGACCGGCCATGGGCGCTCTGTAGAAGCTGACTCTGAACTAAGCAAGCAGGATGGCTAACCATGTGATCTATTCAAGCTCACAACCACATAGCAACAACGTGCTTCGTATGTATTCTCTGTGTATAAATATATGGTGCTAGTCACCAGCGCGCTTATACTTGTGTATATAGCCATTCGATTACCTTGCAGTCACACCAACATGCGCAGACTGCAATATATTGACATAACGCCTGTTGGGCGGCCTAAGTCCAAGGTCGTTTGCAGCGGCCGCAGTGCCTGAGTGAGCGGTGTCGGTGCCAACAAGGTCCTGAAGGGTCCAGAAAAGGAGGCCCCCGGATCGACCATTTTACAAAATCGTTCTCTTGTCTGTTCACTCGTTCCGTCCATTCTACGCATTTATTTACCTGCAAACTAAAACATCAAATCGATACCCGTCTATGCAGCCCTATTCGCCCCCTTCTGATTTCGTATAAAGGGCGACAGAGAAAAAGTCGAAGACGTACGAAGAGTAAAAGAAAAGCCAGTCGGCCCTAAGAATCGGGCCATTACTTCCTTTCTATGTCGATGATTTGTTTACCGGATGAAACTTGCCTTACTTACTAAGTGAAAAAGTTTTTACTGTTTAGCAATGTCTGCAAACTTGTTTTCTGCCTAAATTGATAATAGGGTAGACCAGCATAAGATAATTTTCTTTTATCCTGTACCGATTATGTGTCATTATCATCATACTATAAGATTCATAGCAGAAGCAAATTACTAACTTTGAACATTTTTTTTTTATCCTATAGAGATGCCAAATCAGTCTACTGACTGTTTATTTACGTAATTTCGGTATATATACATTTGCGTACGTAAAGTATGATTCTACCAAGATTTGGAGAAAACAATTGCCTACCGTCAAAAGGCTCGAATCGTTACCCAGAAGGGTTATTTTGATTGCACCGTAAATTTATAGAAGGAATCAAAATAGAAGGCAAGCCAGCGGGCCTTGCAGACGGTTTTTCCTTAAACCTGGTGCTTAGACTAGCAGATTTTATCGCCAGGCTTCAAGATAAAGTTCTACTATGCAGACAGCTAACGAAAGATGACGGGAGGCGCGAGACGCAATGAGCACTATGGGAGAGCCTGTATTGTCGTTTTTGACGGGGACTGGTTACCTCTATCCTTGAGTAACCAGACGCTGAGTGAGCGCAAACAAGCACAGAATAGTGCTGAAGACCCGTTATAAAACGGGAATATCTTTAGCCGCAAGCCAAGAGATGGCATAAGACAGGGCTTAGAACACGGCTCGGGCCTGCGAATACCTTTTAGAAAAAGACGAGGTTCAGACAGAAATCGGAGAAAGGCCATCAACAGGGCAAGGGCAATCCTGGCACCCGAAGAACGGGAGGGGAGGGGAACGGAACAGAGAGGGGTTAATATTCTATGATAACACGCACCATTCGATAATAAGAAATCTCGGAGCATAGACCAAGAATAGCGAGGCAGGCGGGATGGCTAGACGAGACTATAGGTCCAGTAGGGATAGTGTATGATGGAACCTATCTGAATTCCATCGAGCTACGAATTCGAAAAACGTACGCACGGTGCTGCGGAAGATGTAGACATGGAAGGAACTCCCCACTTGGTGATGGCCCAACACGCGGCACTTGGTGTGAGAAGAAGCTTGCGTGTTACCCTCTGATCCGCTCAAAATCATCGGAGATAGCAGTAACATCACAAGCAGTGACCGAATACGCTATATCAGCAGTAGAAGTAGCAACGGTTGTAGAGAATGTGCGACGAAGTTTCTTGCGTGAACTGTGACATTGCTAAAGATGTCAAACTTGTTCATTTCAATGGATATTGGATCCGACAACTGGAAATGTGTCATGATAGAGGTACATTCAAATGCAGCTTGGATAGGGATGTCATTCCGAACAGTTCTTCTAAAAATTATACGGGGACTTATGTTTTTATATTTACCTAAAAGCTATGTCAATAACAAAGACAAGCTTATGGTAGGAAACTTCTAATCCGCTATTCCGTGCTACGAGAGCAACTTGCCCGCAATACGTAGACGAAAGCTAGATAAAAGTGAGTTCAAGTTCTGGACCGATGTTCATTTAACTGTTAACATAATTCAGGCCCTATTGAAGATTGAGCTTGAGAAAAATTAAGTCACTCTGTGTCCGTCTGTGTATTTTAGTAGATTAAATTTCCAAACCCGGTCACGCTTAGCGATTGCTGAATTTAAAATGAATTTTTCGTATTATTAAGGGAGGTTCAGAAAAAGGTATTAACTTTGTAGAGCTTCCACATTCATCCTTTATGTTCTCGTATGCAGACATCGATCATGCCGATCACGGTAGTCCCATAAAATACTCTGAATACCTCGAGGAATTAGTTTACAGACGAATAGCGTTTTCGCGGATCGATGCGTTTCGTAAACAACAAAGTGGTTCTGGTTGTGTGAATGTCATGGCCCTGGTCCTGATATTATATAAGCACTTACTGCCGATTGCTCCAGCATGGTCAACCAACCATAAGACCTTATCGCCTCGTATAAGACTAGATTCCGCCTTTTATATACTTGACCTAACTCATATTGGAAGCCTTCTCAATCTTTCTGGCGCCTTTGTTTGACATGCTGCTGCATCTTTCTAACGGCGCCAATACTGCGCAACGGATGCTGTTCTCCAACCACTGAAAATCTGAACTATAGATTAATTATACTACTACTACATATAAGACTGCCAACGACGGCGGTAGCGGCCAACTGATCGCCGTGAACACAGACACGCACATGGGTTTTTCTGCCAGACAATATGCTCTTTAAATTTTTATATGCGTTCCACTAAAGTTAAGCTGAACGGAAAATATGAGATTTAGTTCTATACTATACGTCTGTTACGCACTGGTTTCATAGATACCTGTTCTTCAGGTTGATACGTGAAACAGCTTCTTACGCACCACACTGATCTACTTCGAAGTACGGCTAGAGTTCAATGCCTTCGCGGCATGTCCTAGAAGCTTCTGTTTATTTCAGCTACGATGTAGAACACGTCAGGACGTTCACATGCTTAATCAGAGAGATATATATGAGAAAATCCACATGGATTCCTAAAGATTTAAGGTTTTGGAGTAAAATTGGTCAAATATCTTAAATTTATCTGTATTGCATAATAGTTGTTTACACATACACACACCGGACAACAAGCGGTACGTACAAAATTACCTATAAAGGTATATAACTCATATGGTCTATAGGGTATCGTAATTACCACTGCATTAACAATATGCTTGCCCGTATAGGAATCTGCCGTTAATAACATAATATATAGTCCAATTATGACTATACAGTGGTATTGAGATCTTTGATCGGAGATGTAGCCGGATTTTCGTTAGTTTGCATTAGACATCATAGAGATTTACTCCTATTCTTACGTTTGAATACAATCAACCTACTTTACTATTCTTAAACACTTGCAACATACCATCAAAAAATTTAAGCTGGTAACAATTTTCCTAAACATTTGTACCCTACCCTCAGCAGACTTTAGCTGAGATATACTGAGAAAAAATGTACAATGCCATGTGAAAATATATCCGAGGGCACATTTTTATTCGAAAAAAGACACGGTGATAGGGAGTAAGGTCAAACGAGGTGAATATGAAGTAGCGAAAATCGGGGCTCCATAGTGTCTGCCAACTTATATGGAGAAACATTTTCGTGTAAAAAAGGCCCATCTTCTGACTCCACTTGTGAACGCTATCATTTTATGCACTCCTCGCACCGACAGAGTTGATGCTATAAACGATCGACTAGCAAAGCTCTCAGTCAATCTGCAAATATGTACATCTGTATAAATCATCAAACCTATACTCTTTACGGTGGAATATGGGCGTCTCGTAGCAGCTCCCTCAACGGTACCGCGGCGTTTAAGAGACTCGCATAAACGATAATTGAATTGTTCACTTGACGGTAAAAAATACGCACATTTTTCTTATGGCTTAGTCCACAAGGAAGAGAGCGAAATAGGCAGTTAAAAACGTCAAGCTAATTAAGCATCAGTTATTGAAATATATTTGATAAAACCAGCAACTCCGGTACAGTCCTTATAGATTAAAGAGGCTTCTTCCACGACTTACCTTAATAACGATTACAGAATTTCGTTTGAATGTTCATTGTTTCTATCTCCGCATTCAAATCATACCCAGTGAAGGCTACACGTTGAAGTGAAGACTCTGTACGCTACGTGTGAACGATGCCACCTACCACCAGTTCGTATTTACATAACTTACATATGTGCCAACGCTTACAGAGGTGGTAACATTAATAGCAATCGTAATGGCAAACTTGCAGAGGACCTTCTCCTCAAAGTTCAAAGTGGTCTGCCTTGGGGAATGCACTTAAAACGAAAAAGTCACAGCTCGAGAATGCAATACAATGACGAAGCGCATGATGCTCAAGTGGCAGTCTCTGAAGTAACAGCAACTCTATTCACAATATCATTAGTCCATCTGTGCCTTAGCTGTATTGTGCTTCAGTTTTGTTCGGTCGATCCGTGATCAAATGATGGACATTTCATGACGACCTTCAGTCGGAAAGTCGAGGTCGATTTCGAACTTATTGCCGCCCGCCTGCCTCCCTGCCTGCCTGCCTGCCTTGCTGAGTATTATTCGTTTAGTTGCACGATGTTTGAATTGGAGCTCAACCGAAACAGCGTGACGCCTTCAGCGACGAATGTATGGAATAGGCTCATGGGTGGATGTGAGAGTCCACGAAAGCTAGAAGGATGGAGCATGGAAGAAGGAAATTAAACTTCCGCTGCGACTTCATTCTTGTCGTTGTTGCTGTTAGTAATGCGGTCAGCGCATGAGGCTCTACACAGATAGACTTTAAGGGTTCGCTTGCCGTCGCTGCTACAATGGATGCCTGATATCGCTTCTGGCGTGGAGCCAGTTGTCAGTTGACAGTCGTTCCGCAGGCCTGTCGTCTCGCCAAGCGGAGTGAAAAGGGAAACTCTGACATACTTCTCTCCTTCTCATTTTGGTCTGACGAATTGTCTATTCTAAATTGACTTCTCATTTTATGTATCTTAGCTATACGTAGGCTGATTAAAGGAGCTAGACTAGGACAGGCGATTCGTTGGGCCTTAAAGAGAGGAGCGAGGCAAATGCCGATGCCTGCAACTGTTCGTGGCCGAAATCAAGCTCTGCTAAGAGGCAAGCTGGCAAGCTTCAGATAACAGGAATAATGTGGTACCGAGCACCATTTCACAGTAAATATAACAGTCGTCAGTTTTTGTTTTTGCAGATGCACATTTACTGACAAATGCATGTTTGCCAATGATCGTTTTTCATTAATATAGCACCTACGAACACACAAATTTGATATATCGTGGGTCTGACAAGTATTTAGACCGTATTGAAATGAAAAGGGTCCTTTATTGAAGATGGCATAAGAGTTGGTCATACACCTTTGATGTTTACCAGTTAATACCATAGTACACATTACAATTGCGATTTTCCGCAGGTGATAAGATGAAGAGGAGAAGCTATACGGCCCCTGCCCGGTCATGTTAGGATGTTCTATGCAAGTAGTATATGCGTTAGATATAGGTAACATGCTGGTATCGTATTAGTCAGCATCTCATCGTATGTGTATTATGTTGCTATTTGCACACTGAGTGTTTTCTGTGCACATGTGTGCATATATATTAATATGTGGATGCATGTAATAGAAGGTAACAGGCGCTTCGTAAGGGGAGTTCCTACTAACCGTTTCCGACTCCCGAACCGCAACCATCTGCTATTCCCATACCCTAACGTGCCGTAACTTTGTTGTGGCTCCTTTCTAGCCGTTGTAAGCTTGATCCTATTCCTGTCCTCTTCGATACCTCTCGTCTAATGGTGATGATGATGGCTCTGCTAGTCGCCTTCCTCCCGTGTCTTCTCATTCTGCGCAAGCAGCAACCAGCCTCGGTCGAATTTCTTATTTCTATATATACTTACCTCCACATATTGCATATCCACGCACGCTCAAAACCGCTTTTATACGCGCAGGTACAAAAAACGGTTGAAGGTTACAGCGGATGCAGCAGAGGCGAGCTGCTAAGCAGAATTCTCACTTTCCCGTCAACACCCCCGTTAGCGCCATTATATTGCTTCAGGCGTAGGGCCAGCAGTAGTAGTGGCAGCGGCGGGTTCACAAGCGCCCATTAGCAACTGAGGAAGCCCTGTTGGAGCCGTTGGCAGCGAACGCTCGTTGCTTTTCCCAATACAACGATGACGTCAAAGACGTCACCGTTGTCCGTGTACGTTTCGCATCGAATGCAGCAACGTCGTTGGAACGAGAGGGAAGAACAACTTTACTTCTCTAACTATTGCTACCATTAAGAAAAGAGGTAGGTAAAGGAAGCTTCTGCTCAGTGAATTCGCTAATCATTCACCGATAGTCGGACGATTATAGAATGTCTGTAGGCTGCGGCGGAGCGGAACTGACGAAAGGCCTACAGTCATTCTTCAAAGATTCGATGACTCATTCACGCCCGTTTCGCAAACCGCGTTGGATTCGACGGGGTTAAAACTCCTTTGAATTGATTTTTTCGTCCATTGCCTGGTTGGCTGGCTCGCTGGTGGCTTTGTTGCTTTCCTCGTTACCACTGCTATTGCTGCTGCTTGTGGACAAGTGGCTAAGTAGAACATTCCCGGTTCGCCGCCCTATCGGCCAGTGGATCGTTCCCAACCGTAAATTGCAAATGCCGTCCTTGGCCGCATTGTCCTTTGCTACTTCTACCTCCACCACTATTACCGCCACTACAAGTAGAGTTTCTACAAGCCGCTTTCGCCGCCGCTGCCTTTGTCACTCTGCTGTTCTTCGACAGCACCTTCTCAACGGCGACGTTCTCGAAGTCGCTCCCGTCATTACTATCCTTGTAACAACAGGAAACGATCCTATGTCTTTGGCGGAGCTTTTCTTATAACGACGACAGCGACGACGACAACGCGACGAAACAGGCTATCTTAACCTTTTCACTCCTTCACTAAGCCTCGTTCCCTTTTCAATCCTTCTAGTTTCTCCCGCTCTTTCATTCGCTGTCGCATAGAATGCGCCAGTCCACTTTAGCTAGGCAGCTCTTCACGGTAAGGCGTCGCTGCTATTTCCGTTACCACCATTACCACGACTACCCTTAACGCTACCGCTGCAGCTCTATAGTCCAACGAAGCAGCCAGGGCAGTAGCCAGCGAACACCAGCAGCAGTAGTAACTCAGTCTTTCGCTGTAGTCTCCATCCACCAAACAGGCCAAGGTCTGCTTACTTTCGTTCCGCCTCGAGAATCTGGCAAAAGGAGACGCACTTAGGACTGGCTGGTGTGGGGTTTCGATTGCTTAGCGCATGTGAGGGAGTAAAAGAAGAGAACTGCCACTAGCCTTGTTAGGTGCGCCTGTACGTCGTATGTATGTTTCGATGTGTATGTACACCCCGCTGCGGCCGCTACAATAGCTGCAGGAGCACCAAATTGGCAAGCGAGACTTTTTCTTTTCGCTCGGCTAGGGGCGGCACTGGAGAGCTGGAGCCGAGGGTTAAAGGAAAACTGTTGGGGTCTGAGACTTTGGCTCTCCGTAGCTCGAAAACTACCGTAGTTGGCATCCCCAGTCGAGGTAAGCCATTTTCCCATACTGCCAACCTTTGCTATTGCTAGTATTCTTTAGCTTGCCTCGTCGTTGTCTACTAATAATCTGAACGGACATATTCCGAAGCCACCTTTTTGCTTTCCTGCTGTCTCGCTTCCTTTTTACTTTTTATGTGTATCGTACGCACGTGTCAGCGTGCTCGCGTGGTTGAGTAATACGCATAGAGGCCGCTCGACACATCGTAACATACCAAGCGGACCAATGACCTACCGATGTAATAAGCTCTGCCTTGCACGACACCACTTGATAACCGACGGAACCATGGCGCACTTTGAAGCAAGCTGCTCGAGTGGTTCCGCGCGAAGAAAAAATGACTAGGGGCAAGTGACCGAAGCTGCAAGAGGGGCAGAAGGAAACGGCTGACGCAAAACGCACCTGGTCGCAATTTATTTTAAACTTTTCAAGCCGCCACTTGCCTCTATTTGACTGATAATGCACCAGCAGTGGATGTAGCCGGCGACTGACTGCCGACCTGACGCACGTGCACGTATCCATCGTCCACTTACCTATCTACTATACCATCTATATGCATTAGGAATAGTTATACTCCATCGATAGTCGACTGACTTGACGCGGCTGTTATATATACACCGCAGCAGTAATATCTGAACAGGCAGCGGCTGTTATCTAGGACAATCTACGGCAACGACAACGGGCCTCCTGGCCGTTCTTTGCGTTCAGCCATATGCCTGCTCTACCTGCAAGTCAACATATACCCAGGGGTAGTCAAACATGAAAAAAACGATGCCTCCGCCCGCTAAGATATTGGTTCTCTAAATCGAGTCACATGCGCGTAATAGTAACAGCGATGCCAGCTGTAGTCGTTGCGGGATAATTGGCAGTAAACGTTCGTAATGAAAAGGTAAACCTGTTGGGAAGAAAAAACAATTATAAGCTATGTTCGATCTGCAGGAGATGGCAGGCAGTCTCGGTAGCTGGTCGAAGGACGAAAGACGTACTTCTCGTTTAGCATCGTATCGATGAAAAAAGGGATCGTTTTCACAACAGTATTCGCGTAATATATTAATTATACTAGCGGTCCTATGAATTATATAGATGTGCAATAAATATGATATCGTAAATGTATAGAAAAGTATATGGTCATAGTTGAAGGCTTTACGCAAGCGAAGGGTTAGGATGCGAATCCATGACATGAAATAGTTAAAACGGTCCCTAGGTAAGTAAAATTGATCTTGTACACCGGTTGTCACTTTGATTTCTTTGTTTTTCAGTATCGAATTGTTGAGATGACTAATATTAGCAACCAAGGGCATATGGTCTACGTTTAATTATCCATATGATTTTCGAATCCGTACCAGACTTAGTCTCCTAGTGCCATGGGTGATGCTTCTGTATCATTTCTAGATCACTATTGTTAGAAATTATATTTGCTACAATAGACATTATAGGCCACTAGGTGTATCTGATCATTTTGCAAACATCAAATCGTTGCGATACCGTCGTCCGAAACACAGGGGTTAGTAATTGGTATAGAATCATGCTTTGTACAGCCCTAGATCTTCTCTGACCATCGTAACAAACACAAAACTAAAATTAGCAATCCGAATAAGCAAGGATTAGGATCCAGCTTGGAGGTAGTCGGTCAGAGATTAAACAAAGACACCTTTAGAAAATTTCATCGTCTCAACTACGCGGTGCTAACCAACAGAGTTGAGCTTAACAGCGAATGACACGGGACGTAACGAAAGCGAGCGCGTCAAAGGAGTAACTGCTTCATACGTTCAGTGGTTTAAGGTCCCTAGAAGACGTTATGAAAGCTTTAAAGGGGCGGAAGACTGTCGTTAGTAAAAGGCGTCTCAAGATTTTTAAATTAACCAATAGACTACTTCCACCAAAACGTTCTGAGGCGGTTTGATTGACGAAATGACAGGGCAGGACGCGCTGCATTTTAAGTATGCGCGTATACAAAGAAGCAGGAAAAACACCAGCGATTTCGAAGAAAGTGCCCATAGGCAAAGAATCATATCGGCACAGGTATTCGCGGTATCTAACAAATATGTTGCAACGGTGGCTGGTTTCTATAGAATCTCTGTTCGTTTTGCCCGCATACAAAAACGAAAAAAATATAACAAATTGTTCATGTTGACTTATTGGCTTCATTATACTCTTATGGTATATATAGGCAACTATTGGTGATGGGATTCTGGTTAGTCGTGTCGCACCGTATTTAGAGAATCAGAGTGAACTTTGCCATAATATGGCACTAACGTTAGATAGCTATAACTGTCGTGTTCCAGGCACTGTGCGAACGGCCGATCGGTTGCCAACTCCGACCTTTAATTGGACCAGCTAATATGCAGCGTGCATGAATCTGGCCAAAGTTACCATGATTTTTATAATAGCCTTGAGGCTTGTCTATTTACTTATTTCCCGATGAAATTCCGATCGATCTGGTTATTGACCGTTTTTTTCCAGATAAAAGAGTCAGACGAAAACTTCTTTTCGTCCAACCAAAAAAAAAACAAGAAGGCCGCTTCTGAACAACGTAAGGTCACCCTCCACGTATCCAGTCGTCGTGAGAGGCGTTCAACAATCTTACAGAGAGGCCGATTTCATCAATCACCTTCCAGCACCAAACAGCCGAGACAGTCGTATGTTTTTTCTTTATGGCAAAACTAACTAAACGATGCCCACGCCTATATGCGAACAAGAGATTTACCTCAACTACCATCGAGACTGAGTGATATCTCTGTGAGTGTGAGTCTGAATGTGACAGACTGCATTACCTATATCTTCCCCCCATGTGCACGGAAGAAGACATTTTACTTTTAACGTGCTTTATTTAAGCACAACCGTTGTATGTTATGAATCGTTGAATCATTAAAAAGAAAATAAAATGGGTATGATAAATAAAAAAAGCACAAGTGATTGCTGTTATGACAAATTTATCTTTAGACTAATGCAATGTCAGAATGCACCTTCTACTTATATAGATTTTACGATTCATGCATTGACAATATATACACATTTGTACAGTGTACTGAGAGCTTCTTGTGAGTTCTACATATTGCACGTTATCATATGTATTTGCTGTTATGCACGACCTACTTATAAGTTACTGTGCTAATTTCTTGAGTGTACGCGCCAACGCTGCCATTATTCAGCGGTTATTTTTGACGTCATTGATATCACAAGGACGACTGCGACCACTACGGCTGTAGTAGATCACGCCTCTCAACATCATGCATCGATACCCCCATCTCCTTTATTACTTCTCTATCTAACCTCTCGTTGCTATCACTGGCGTGTACACTTTATCGCCACTCACGCGACCGGCCCTAGAAGCAGAGTTTCATTAGTCAGTCATGCCCTTTGCCCTCAACCAGACTGCCAGATACCTGCTTTTTCCCCGAAGTGTCCCCTGCACTGTTACATTGTATGCGCTAAATTAATGCATAGTTGTCAGTCGAACAGAAAGTTTCGAGACGACACCATCGGTGAGCCCAGTTTCAACGCTGAATGTTGTTCAAGACGCCGCAGGTAGCGTCGCTCGCAAGCGCAATGCAACAGTTATACAACAGAAAAAAGCATGAAACAACGACAATCTCCATATAGATTTCGATCTTTCTATCGTTAACTTGGCTATTTTTCCCTTCTATTCGTCCGAAAGTATTGAAAATCCCTAACTACCGACGTTCTTTTCTGCGCTTGACTGTTGTTAAGGCAACATGGAAGCATGTATTTGCATGTCTTAAGATAAACTGAATTTTAATTAATGATGTTTTGCCATTTTTCTATAAACACCAAAATTCCATCAGTACAGAATTTTGCGGCTTCCGGGCGAAAGACTGTGACAAGTGATTTCCATTGAACTCAGTTAACAGCTGCTCTAAGATCCGGCCTATATGGCGGATGCATTAAGTGTTTCTGTTTATTTGTTCCTCAGTTTTGCCCAATAGCTAAAGGTGTGTGTGGTAGGCCATTGTCATCGTTTAAGACGACGTCTGTTCCAGTTGATTTTTTTAGTAGTTTATCGTAATCTTCTAACTAATTGATACGCATCAATGATTTGACAAAACAACAACGGCAGCAGGAGTGATCATTTTCGAATGCCTCCAGATAGAGTTTTGCCACATATAGGGGAGCACGTTTCGTATACTTGATGATACGGTGCGTAAGTCATGTGTGCGTAATTCACTCTGCGGTACTCGTGATCGACCGCTTTAGAAGTGGCTGGATTTTCTTGCATTTTTATAGAATTCCGTGACGAAAATACGATGAAAATACGCAAAAAGCTTACGCTTTTTGCGTCAGTTCATATTGCATCAAATGATTAAAGTCGTTCGGCGGTGGACGTTCACATTGGCAACGATATCGTAGCTCGTCATATGTCGACCTTGCTTAACTTTCGCAATGATTTTATCAATCTTTCCCGTAATGAATCAATCATTATGAGCATTGTCGAACGAAAACGACCGAACCGTCTTTAGATCGCTTCTTCCGTGAACGGCCGACAGCGTTCTTGTAAGACACAGCATACTTTTGGAGAAATTTCGCTCGTCTTCAAAACGTTCTATCAAATCTCAGTTTTAACGCAATAACACAAACGCCGATTCAATGCAGGCTTGAGGTATTTGATTTGAAAGCCACCTAGCAGGATAACGATCAATGCTTTTTCGAAGACCCAGGTCTAATCAAATTTCAGTAAAATCACGCTCTGCTTTAGGGGACTGCTGATCGTTGCCCAGAATGAAAAACTGTCAAACCTGATTTAGCCTTCCAAGAAAAATCCTTCCGAGGGAACTAGCGTGCCACCTGCAGAGGACACAGACAACATCATTAAGCCGCAGGGTTGGCTGCGGAGCAATCAAGATCATTTGAAATCGATGGTATGAAGCAATTACGTGGGTAAACCGATATGCCCTTTCAGTTTACCTTTCAATGTAAAGAACTTCTTAATAAAACCAGCACACTATATATATATATATATATATATATATATATACATATAGCATATTTTTATGGGTCGAATGGAGGCGTTGAAATATTATTTAAGATATTATTTCATATAAAACTACTGTGCCTCTTATTTTTGTTAAGTCTCTCGGATCCTCGTTATGAGTTTGGCTTCTTTGTCTCCTCCTATTCGTTACAAGCGCAGCGTAGAAACGGCTGAGAGATAATAACTAGGCGCCAGTCATCAATGAACGGATACATATTTGTAAGAAACGTTAAACATTAAATATAAATCAGCATGTTGAAAAACGTTAGATCGCAAAATTTGAATTTACATCCCACGAAGATGTAAATTTAATCATAAATTGCCGGCTTGGTATAAATATTTTATAGCATCATAACATGCGCCCGAGGCAAAGCCTTATTAGATGATGTTCAAAATAGAAATTTGTAACACAAGCTTCCATGAGGATCTCTTGTTTTCGTCGGTCAACCTCACTGTTATTATTACTAATACAATTGATTTCTTAATTCATTTGTCGTTACGAGTGAGTGTTCGAAGTTATCACCTTCACCGTCAAGGACAAACACTACCGTATACAAGCCTTTTTTTTTTTACCTATTTCATAGACGGAAAAATACATTGAATAGATATATAGGGTCTTAAGTAAAAAAAAAAATCATCCAGTACGCGCTGAGCGTTGCAGTGCTTTCTGAGGATTTTCGTGGAAAATAACTCTATTCATCGTAATCTACAATTATATTTTTTACAGTTCCATATATAAAACCTGTCCACTTGAAGATATTCTAGCTCGCAAAAAATATGTTTGTATCTTATCGATTGTTATTGCTATTATCCACAGAAGATGACTTCCTGGAAGTCGATCGAATATGATTCTCTAAGGAAGTGTTTCGAAGAAAGTTCGATTAGCACAAAATTATAATAGCACCTTTTAAACGACTATGGCAAGCTTAACATAATATCCTTCTTTGAGGATGAATCTATCAAGCAGCACCGCACTTCGGAACACACGGCTCCTAAACCACTGGTAGCATTTAGGGATGTGTGGGCCCCAGTGTCCCCCCAAACGAAATTTACATATTCAAAAGATTATTGTATATAGTACATAAATAAAATACTACATGGACGGACACGCTCTTCGTGAACATAAAAAGCCCTTTCGTTCAACATGCCTCTGATTACTCTTCGACACGATCCGCTGCCTTCAGAAAGCTTACAACGAGGACACGCAATCAACATATTTATATATGTATAACATGATTGGAGGGAACTTTTCGTCCAGCTGCGTAGTTACCATGTATTTCCAGGACAAAACCTCTTTGGCATGGGTATGTTGGACTTGGTGTTGACGATATTGGAACATTCTGTCTTAACACTGAGAAAGAATGGGCGGCAAGGAACACCGTCATTAAGCAGACAAAGAGTAGAGGTCTTTTCGCAACGGCAATCCCTACCTATCTTAACATAACGCCGTGGTTAAGTTTCTCTTTATTTCAAAGAAATGCTTTTCTAATTAGAACCATGTCGGTAGAGAGGTTTGGGAAAATCATTAGCAACCAACAGTGGTCCTACACGATCTTCACAGAGAGAAATTATTGGAAAAAAGAAAACCCTTCTGTTATTTCAAGAACGTTGAGAAGCACAAACCAAGCCAGTTCTCAGAACGAACGAGTCAGAACAATGGTTTTTGCGTTTCACGTAGCAACAATTGACTCAAGCGGGTATCACTGCCAGAGTGGAATGCCGCAACTTTGAGTTTTGTAAGCGTTCGATGGGATCGTTCTCTTCGTTTGAGACCTTACTGCGGGTAGCCGTAGTAGCAACAAAGCTGCTGTGTGTCCACCCAGCTTATTGTCACGCATCGATAGGCAACGATCGAGCTATAATATATGTTACGTAGAAAATGCGTCGATAGCGGTTCATATTAATTGGACGTATCTTAAGCTCCGACCTGATTCCCTGATACTGTGAAAAGAGCTGATAGGAACTCAACATTGTTGGCTCAATATAGCGGACAGTAATGAACGGAAATAACAATACTCCTTGAAATGGTCCTACATTTATCGTTTATTAGACCACTTGGGTCTAGCAGTTTAGATTGAGGTGATCAGCAATAACTTATGAGTGAATTCTATATCTTTTTTTTATTGTAGACAAGCGATTGAAGAGCATCATGGCCGCTTGCACATAATGAACCGCCGTATAGCAAAATTTTTTTTTCCATTAAACTCCCGAACCAGTCGAAACTATCCACAGACTGTGAGAGCGCGCGGTTTGCACTAATGGAAAATTTTCAGTTGACTGCATTAGTACGATGTGTTGAAGCCTGGATCATCAATTAGGGGTTTCGATAGATGACAACGATGGCCTTCTACATTAGCAGGGCTTTTTCTGCAGTTAGGTTCGATAACAGAGGTTGCACGATTTTTCACCGTCGCCGTAGAGGAACAAATTAAGTTTAGACCTCTGTTTCCAGGCAGAATTAGGTCCAATAAATACATCTCATTCTGTTTAAATTATCCAAGTGCTTATTATTTTATTTTGTACAAATCGACTATTTTTTGTGCAGTTAATTGCTGCCATGGCAAGGTACACCTGATGCGCAACCGTGAATTTTCGTTCTGGTTCCAATCGAGTCCCCGTGGTTCTTTTGAATGACACGAACTTTCAATTTTAACCTAACACGCCGTCACGTTTGACCAAAGCCGCCATAAACAATCCCTTACGTATAATATATTCGAAATAATGACACATGGAAAAACTGTAAATAAAGAACGCTGTTTAAAATTAGTCGCTATAGATATTAGTTCCCATTGCGGAAGTACCAATGCTAATATGGTTCAGTCTCGTGTGAAAGTAACCGTTCAGTCGCATATAATACTCAACAGTTAATAAGTGCTCTGTGTGCTTTGTAATTATGCAGATAGTAACATAATGGAGCTTTATATATCGGTACTTCTACTAAATTGTGTTGCTCACTTTACATCGAAGACTCAGTGTCCGCCTATAGAGCCTAGCATTTTCCAATGGCCTAGTTACCTGCTGTGTACCAGAGATATTTAGAGAGTTGTCGATACTCCATGTAACCTGGTTCAACGGAACCGGGAGATATCGTATCCGCGAGAACTAGCTTGAACTCCCATTTTACCATCACCGCCCTGGAATAAACGCACAATGCCAGAAAAACTTACCTGTGTCAGATTAAACAAGATCCGAGTCCGCTTTTTCATCTCCCTTCTCCTTATCCCACACCTCGAATCCGTGGTGCACATAAACGGCTCATAGTTCAGCAGCTATACAATGCAACAGATACTGTATTAAGTTTATTCTAGTGGTGAAAGTGTTCCGATCAGATATTGTGTTGACAATTCAGTTTCTGTTTCGGTGTGTATCCGACCCGGATTGGCCCATTACCACTAGAACGATCTGTTCCTTTATGCAATGTAAGCTCCTCCACGCCACAGGCGATAACCGACTCAGAGGCGTGTAATGAGAGCTACCACCAAACCCTTTTAGTCCTTATCAGTAGAACTTAAACGACAGATATAAACGTTAGCGTGCTTGACAAGATTGCCGTGTTACCGTATTGCTTTTCAGCTAAACTAACCCATTACTGTTGGCAGGTAGGTCTGTTTCTATTTACATGGTGGTCGGCATCACTCAGACGCACCCGAGTCAACCGGCTGCATATAGTACTAGCAACATGACGGCAGTGCGTGTTTAAAAGCGTTTGACTGAACAGGATTAAAAGCAGCGAAACGTGTGAATTCTAGCGACGCTTGCCACAAGAAAAAAACACGTTTGCCCAACTAAAGTAAAGCGTTTGAAGGATGAAAGCTTGTTTCCGTGTGCTGTCAATGTGTCAGTGGAAAGTGGCCATTGTCCTCGCCGGCAGAAACCTTACAGGCCAATCAGTACGGATTGAAAGTATCGTATAATAATTTAGTTGCTGTGTTGTTCGGATATCTACGACATGATTATATCAAGTATATATGTAGTATATATACTAACGCATACCTTCGTATATACGTATATCTGCCTTTGCATCACTTACTGTGTGCAGACCTCTTTTACATGACACGCGAAGTTAAACCACGCCTTAATCCTTACCTTAAAAGATTGCGCCGAGTTCCATGCATGCACGCACAGATACAAATCTGCACGTACATAGCAAGAATGACGTACGTGCAAAGACCTGATTGTGAGATCTTGGAGGTAGAAAATTGTTGAGAATTTCACTCGTGAGAGAGGTCAACATCTACTGCGAGATTCGTTGAAAGTAAGGAAAAGTGTCTCCCAACGCTTGAGTGAGCGCGTAATGCAAGAGCATACCTTTGCATTCAGATCGGTAAAATGGAACCTTTATATTCTCTCTCTCTCATATTTATAGTAGCGGGGAGTACGGCCGACCTATATGCCAATGAGTATTGATATCCATTTCTACGTTTAGAGACAAATTGTGCATGAAAACAAAAACACTATTATAAATTGAACGCAGCAGGCACATTAAACCGGCTGTATATTTACGTTCATATACAACGAGTCCAAGTACGAGTCCAACGAACACAAGGAGAGGGAAGGGAGGCGTACAGTGAAGCCAGACTTTCAGTTGAAGCGGAAGAAAAATATTTATTATAGACCCTGATTTTTATTTTCTAACGAAGGCGTTGCATCACTGACTATTATATATTTAACCAGGCAAAAACTAAGTAGCTATCTTCGCTGATCGTACGATCTCGAAATCTGCCTGCAAATATTGCTCGTTGGCATTGATCGATTCACATGTAGCCACCATGTAAAAACGTTGGCTTTTACAACAGGCCAATAGCTGAAGCTCATCGCAGTAAAATTCAGAAAGCCTAGGCTCTGTCGGCCTATGGGCCAGCTGCTCATTAAGAAATACAGGTCCAGTGACGGCATTGTGATTCACTAGTCAATCTTGTTAAAAGAAAAACGTGCTATGGTTTTAAAGATTTATTTAATTTTAACAACACAGTGTCTCTTGAAAATTCAAGATACACTCTGGCCGTGCTGAAGAAGACGGGCTTAAAAGTAGGCTACCTACCCTGTAATTTCCAACTCACTTAGCTACCTGTCAATGACCTAATGAGAGCTATATCGAATAATGAATACAGTCATGACAAAACACTACCTCGGAAAGCTCCTCCTGCCGTACCTATTATTATTACATTGTTTTTGTTCGCTATGAATTGGTTTATAGAATATATCGTGGATCAGTCTAGGACAACACATTCACAAGTCTAGTAGTGCATTTGTGTGACTTGAGATCTACGGGAAATGTCCAGCCAAAGGGCAGCTGCGTGTTTTGACGTATGAGGGTTTTCGGCAAATGTTTAGTGTACTTATTTTGTTGCTAGTAACACTAAAGGGCCGCGTACCATTCTTCGAAGCATTACAAATGGATTTCATCTCTTCAAACTTCGGCCAAGCTCGGGTTCTGTAAATCGCTTGGCGGGATAACGGAGGCAATTGGAATCCTTTCGAACCAATTCTACGTTTTCGGTCCTGAACAGCTACATAAATATCCACTTACGCTTAAGCCGTCATAGCCATCCAATAAGTACTTGTGCAAGCCACCCTTTTGCTCTGAAGGGGAATGACTGAAAGGTCCTTCCAGCTAGTGGAAGTGTACATTTGTTAGATGAGACGGAATAGAAGACTTGACACATCGGATGTGATCGGATGTGGACGCGAATTAATCCCGCTTGGCAAAGAAGTCAAACGCAAAATTCTACCTATCGGAATTATACGTGCGCTCATGTATGCCAGCTAGTTTTACTCTTGTTACATCCCGTTTTTTACTCTCAAGATCAGTTCTGGATGCCACATAATGAGATAAAAATCGAGCTGGGGTCACCGCTCGACAACGTAGAAGCGTACGAAGGCGAAGCGTGCTCACAAACCGATAATGGTTGGGATATGTGCGTCATTCACTACTGAGAAAAATCTATGCAAAAAAAAATAGCAACTAATGTGACGCCGTCGTTGTAGAATTATAAATACATACAAATAATCATTATTTTCATACTTTTTTTACATGTGACTTCAACATCTAGCCACATAGGCATAGGTGTAACTGTTAACGCACTTATTTCTGCTTCTGCTTCAACATTAAGCTTGCTTCTTCCACATATACGTATGAATTATGACGCGCGCCGATAATATATATATATATATCCCTAGGTGTTTCTGTCACTATTGGAATATGAGGAAGAGGTGTAAAGAAAATGAATCGCATCTATGCTGGCACCAATACATTATCATGACTTCTAGTGCAACAACCGTTTGAGCCACCGAATCCTCATTATATACATATACACACTTTAGCTTACTCTAGTTTTTATTTAGATTTTAGATAGAAGATTCCAAAAATTTATTGACATAACTGAAATTAAATCCCTAACTTGTAAGTTGCATGAAAGCTCAAATGTTTATGCTATACCAAGAACGCCCTGAACAGCTATGACCATCGACCGTCGGCTACGTAAGCGTAACGCTCGCGGTAGTAGACTTACGATTAGAGATCCCGTAAATCGTTCAGCAGCAATAGCAGTGGCTCGGGAGACACGCCACCTTGTCTGGATCGTCATCGGTGGTGCAATATACAATTTGCATTCTTCATCATATAGATACGATGAACTGCTAAGATAAACTGATAAGATGAAAATAATTTGACGACTTCATGAGAAAGCTATTTAACTACCCTGCTGAAGTCATGTGTTCGTCATACTGTTCGCTAAAGAGATAGCGTTAACAGATTCTACGCTATCGTTTGCGTCCTAATGCCTAAACCGCCATAACCTGTTGACTAGTTTTTGGGGTCTCGTATTTTTGATATCCTTGCGGTAACTGTATGATCACTAGACTCGACTTGCTAGCCGAATGTTGCAAAAGTTTTTTTTCGTTAACTTACGCCAACTTATCACATGTCAGTGATCGATCGAATCTGCGCGTACGAAACGTATCTATTATTATACATAGATATGACTACAAATCCATTAGCGGCATCGCCGCCGTGGTCGTGTGAGCTCTTCGTACTGGCCTTCCGATACTGATTTCAGTCGTCCACTACGATTAATGTCTCGATGGGAGCTTTTTTTTTTAGATGAAGATGGCTTTCCTCATTTGAGTGTCTGTGATCGAAAAAACTTCAAAGAGCGGTACCATTCTACACATCTACAAAACCGTAACAGTGTCTTACTAACAGGTTGGCTTTCGCGATGTACACGCACACTGAAACGCGTAAACTGACATAAAAATTTATGTGTGCTTATTGCGGATACGCGTCAACGCCTGCCGCTGCTATTACTCTAATAGAAGCTGGCAAATGCCATAGCGCCCACAGCCGTCACCGCCTCCCAACTCGATGATCGTGTTAGTAGCTGTCGAAGCTGACGGGCGGGCAAGCTGGAAATGAAAAAATTCACTTTCAACACTACTTAACATATAATGATAATTTCAATTTTTTAAGACCAATTTTTAATCGAATCAAGTTCACGGTTGCTTCGTAACATCCCTTCCAGTCAATAGCCACGGACAAACCTCTAAGCAACTTGTTACGAATACTCTACTGCGAGTAATAAATATATTCTTTGGTAGACCTGTGGTGGTCGAACCATCATTTTGTGTTTAAAGAGTAAAGATATACGGCATATATCTTGGCCACTGTTGCTCATCGAAGGTTCGGGCGATAGCCGAACGAGAACAGAAGAAAAATATACTAACGGTAATAATAAAGTAATACGGATCTGGCTATAAATACTCATTATGCTCTGTCTGAACGTGCATTTGCGTCTCTCAATATACTACCTCAAAAAATGATCGATTTTACGAGATGTAGGGTTAGCCCAATAGAAAGGGTATGGATTATTACACTTCATTGTCTGCTGCCGAAACACTGATCTGTGTATCCGAGCTATCACTGGCGGAACTGATTGAACGTTGCTCATTAGACACGGCTCTGACTAATTTCGTCATTATATTTATTGATATAACGTCCACGCAAACAACAGGCATACAAACAAAATATTTCGATTCGTCCATGACTGCATATTGCGCAGAACTGAAGATTTTACGACAGAACAACCACACAAAGGTGACCTTTTAACATGTTCGTTTATGGGAGCTTGATTATAATGGAGCCTATGAGCGTTCGGTCAGGGATTGAATCGAATTTATGGTCGGAAGAAACATCAGCAATTAGGGCAAAATAGGAAATGCAAGAGATGGCGCTGACTTTCTTTTCGGCTTGGCAAATCGCCTCTCCGTTTCAACTCTTGACACAGAAACAAAATCAAATTTTGGCGCCATTTTTAATATCAAGATAAGTATGGAACCGCGTGTATTGCGAAGCGGTAGAATAGCAGATCTCGAACAGTATTTGGCTATCTTATCTTGAATTATTCATTTTTGAGCGCAAACTCTGGACGCGGAATTTCAGATAGCATCGTATTAATTACTATTACATCCTACATTAGGTATCAGTAAAAATCCATTCAGAGTGAACTCGATTTGTCCCATGCAATGAACTCGTTATGTGCCAGCTCAGTCCGGCGCGTAAATTCTCATTAACAAAGTAAAAGTATAAGTAAAATGCACCATGTACAGTTGTAAACAACTTCTGTTGTAGTTCCTGTAGCTAAATACTATATTTATCAGCCGTTTTACTTGGGTGAGGCATACTCGTTTATCGTACTTAATTGATCGTTCAACTAGTTCCCGAAATAGTTTGACATGAAGGCGCCCTACACATTTGATCTAAATTCTTTTTATCGATTTACTATTTTTTTTTTAAATGATACATCCGGAACAAAGGTCTGCTCGATAAAGGCTATATTCGTTGTCAGAATAGCAAACGTCTACTTATTGGCCTTCACCTTGAAGACACTGCGCTGCTGTTACGAAGTTCAGTGGCGCCCGTCGCCTTCGAGCTACACCTATTCCATAGAGTTGAGGCACGATTTTTCCCGTTCAACTCATGTATCTATATCGCTTCTCATATATGTACTACAAACGTGAAGTACATAATGGCGATACTGACGGCCGTATAATATAAATGAAGACAAATAAATAAGGACGTCGTCACTGAAAGGGTAATTAATAATCACCCTTTCGTTACCTGTCTGTCGGATTCTCCTCATTAGGGTTATAACTATTTATATCTTCTCAATGACGAAATTAAACCGGACTCAGAATTGCACTTGTTTTGTTGTTTACCGCTGGACAGAATGATTGAATAGTCTCTTCTGCAGGGCTTGATAATCAAACGAATAACAGAAAAGAGCATAAAACGTAGTATAGCGGAAGTTATCGTTCCATTCGACAGAAAAATAGCATAATTTAGTTTCCCGTGGAAACCAGAAATTCCGGCAGAAAGGAGCCTTTAACAAAGCATTGCGTACACACAGACACACACGTGGTGATATACGCAACACATAAAACCCAGAGAGATGAAACAAAGGTTGCGGTTTTAGAGGGGATCTTTAAATAGGTGAGGAACCTGTCTCGGTGGGTACAGTGCGTTTGCGGTAATAGCAGTGAGCTTTTGACATGAAGGTTTTTAGATGCTACCGGTTTATGGCGAGACGGCCCCAGCAATGTAATGTTAACTCGAATAGACTTTTTAGTAAAATAGAAGAATACAAAGCGTACGAAATATATACATCACGATAAATTCAACATATACAATTAATCTTTAAATATTATATATAATATTTAAGATTTTGAATGAGGAAAAATAAATAAGTCTATAATTTAATGTATTTATTAGTGAGCCGGTAGCATGTCTGGCGAAGTTAGAACGTGTGCTCAGATATTTGAAGCCAATGCCGTCAGCCTCGTCCATGTTGAAGTCCTTATCTCCTAAGATATCGAAGTGTATTAAATATACGTTGACTCGCGGGGGGTAATGTTACAACCAGTCATATATCTGTGCTTGCATGCGCGACGCTCACTGAAGCTTTCCTGCTGTACCTTGAATTACTAAATGTTCGAACGACTAAACAGTCGGCATATATTTTCAACCAATAAGTTCTGGCTTTTGTTTTCTGTTAAAAATAGTCACATCGACTATCGTAAATATACAAGTGGGTCTATCTTAAGTTTGAGGACGTGGTATGGTCACGGTTCATATTGTCTGTAGCATTAGAAGTTTTCGTGGTGTAGCCTTTCAGAGAAGAGGACAATAAAGTTGATGCCAACCCCTGTCAGCTGACACCCCGCCCACGTACAGACGCCAGCCGAACGTGCGGTAGATAAGTGAAAGTATGGCTCAATAAATAAAGAAGTGTCAGTTTGTGTTTTTCAAAGCAAAGAAGCCGTTAGGAGGTAGGACATACCTACTTTTGCTTACGCAAGGCCTCTTTCTTCGACACGCATCCCGCCCCCGCATTCATAGCGCAATGCAGCAGCAGCAGGAGTAATAGCGCCTTGAAGAGGACGACACCTGCGCACCATACTATTCCCAAACGGTCACCGCAATCAACAAGCAACGGTAAATGGCGCGTTTGTTGCCCTTTTGCAGCTATTGGCCACAACAATCGCATCGAGAGGAAGCCCCTCCCAGCTGCTTTTCTGTTACTGTTAAAACGGTTGGCTTATGTTGATCGTAGCTCCGCTATTCATTCACTAGGCGGCGCTTTCCACTGCCATTTGACTGGAGGCTTTATAATAGATAATAGGCAGTGCTGGAGCCTGCCAAAACTCAGCTAGATCCAAAGAAGCCTTAGCTGTTTTCCGGTAGCCTTTCACGAGCCCTGAATTGAAATGGCCAGAAGACGAATCTGACGAAAGAGAGAATCCTCGTTGGCGTTTTAAAAGCACGGCAAGGGAGAAGAACGTTACTTGGAAGATGAGGATGCTATATAAGTGAGGCTAAACGCTTCCTCACCTACCTCACCATCATCACCGCTGTACGAACGTCCATCAGTCGATAAGGTGAAACAATAATAATGACTTAACCGATTATGGCTGTGCTCCCGATGGATAGCTGAACACTGTGACAGCAATGGTCTTCGCTGTCAACGCTGGAAACGATAGAGACACAAGCCAAACCCGCAAGAACACCAATGTTGATTATTATCATAATAATAACAATGAAAGCTAAAAAAGAAGATATAACAATGTGACAATTGGACGCCAAAACGAACCGCGAGAAAGCGATAGTAAAAAAATAGCAGCAATTTCCGGACTAACGGAATTCTTCGTTTCGCTAGTGGCGGTGGATTGGCCGTAGCGTTAGCATAAACTATTGATGTTGTTGCATCACAGACACTTCAGACCTATACAACGAAGCTAGCGGTATTTCAACTGACCGCTGAGAAATTTAATGTAGGAAAACAAACGCTCTGATTGGCCCTTACATTTACTGAGCGGCTTAACTGAGTAAATGACTGAGTCTCAGTCATTGGGAAGCGAACGGATCAACAATGCATCATTTTAAAAGACTGTAGCAAAGATGGGTCGAGCGGACGGTCAGCGGCCCGTTTAGGTCAACCATTCAACTTAATCTTCCAACGCGAACCGTACTAGCTTAATCCCAGATATAGTTTAGTTTCTTATTATTCTAGGTTAGACGTAAATGTCATTTCCTCAAATTCATGAAGTACTCGGGTTGATGAATGTCGTGCTAGTTCGAATAAGGAACCCTGGATAGTTGGGCGGGGGAGTCGGTGTTAGGAAAACAGATAGGCTTAATGATACCTGATTTTGCTGCGTAGTTTAGATACCTGCAGTAGAGTTTTCGGCTACACGGCGGCATGGCAGCTTGTAGAACTCGAGCGGCATGTTGGACCATGTGTGAATTTCATCTAGTTAAAAGATTTCTAGTAATAACAATCACAGGGTGAAAGTAATAACAATGTAATACATGTATATAGGCGTGGAATAGACGATCTTGTCTATTTATCCCGTATCCGCTTGTTTCATAGCGACCAACAATAGGTTCGTCCTGCTCAGTCACATATTTTCTCAGAGACTGGTATCAACGACAGCTGGGCCCAGATAGTGACGTAGTTTCGTTTTGTGATTAACTGAAATTCTGGGCAATACGACCGTGTTATCCCAAGTGACCTAGCCATCAGCTGGTTGGCTAGCAATGGAATGGGTTGGAGTTCACTGTTCGTATCGGATTTTTCATAGAATTATCGTTCACAGCATGGTTAAGTGCTGATCGCAGCAGGAAGCAACGGTCGTGCCGACTACGAACGAATGCTGTATAGACGGATCTGACGTGCGGGGGCTTAATTCCGGTAAAATCAATGCAACCACATTGTTCCAAGCACTAACCGACGCACGAGTATCAGCTGTTGTCGCAAATACATCAAAACGTGTAGTGCATGCTGTGTTATTGAAAAAAGCATTTTTTGTCTGTATAGTTATACGACCGTTGCGTTGTCTTCGCTCCTGTCGGCCGGCGACGGAACGGCTAACTAGGGGGGAAGTAGCCTTAACTAGATAAGCTGAAAGACGCGCAAATTACATCCACAGTTGTTTGTCCTAGCAAAAATGATTCTTGTTATCGCTCACACTACAGGCTGTGCTTTACGCCATTGTTAGGAACGATGCGCCTAACGGCGATCATCACTTGGAATATATGGCTATTCCAGTTGTGTCATATTGTTCTAATTTTTATAATAGAGAAGATGTTCTAACCCCGGTCTAAAATGACCTGCAAACTTTTTTTTCACTGCAGGGTTATAATAGTTTACTAAAGGATTAAAGCTGCCCAATTAGCTAGATAACATTGACCTTTATGTGCTGTCATCTATTGATTAGAATCAATCAAGTTACTCCCAACCGCCACCTGAACACGTTGGATAGCTATTCCCCGTAAATGCCAACAATAAGGTCTACGTTATCCTAGGTTATGCATAGAGAAAACTATATAGTTGTCAATATTATCGTCATATCATAATTATAGTTCTTCTTCTATTTTATGTATACACATTATATACATTTTATGTGTATATAAACAGGCATTTGTATTATATAGCTGTATTAATTATATTGTATATTGTGTACATATGTGGCATTTTCGTCTGTCACCAGTATCGGCAAAATATCGTCTTGTTGATGCTGCTGATATTCTCGATCCTGCCTCCAAGCGTTAGCCGGGTGTTGTTGAAAACAGTTAAGGCACAGGCTGTTCAGGTAGCAGTTTGCTAGCTTCGCTGACTTCAAATTTAAGGCCATATTTTGTTAGCTACAAACTTAGGCTACAGCTGATGATTATGATTAGGGTGTGCACGATGACGGTTGAACGACCGTTTGGAAATTTTGAGGGCTCAACATAGCCGCAAGTATGCACGATCTCGAGATCTATCTGGACATGACCAAGAGTGCCAAGCAAAGAAAGATATGCCTTAAAGTTGGCAATCGACGACTATGTCGAAAGCAAATTTGACATCTTGTATTTATTCAATCCGTACCATTATGTACAAGCTGCAAAAGGATTCGACACAAAGGATAATCTTATCACACTTACCGAAGCCCTACAATAACGAACTTTTAACTTGAATAAGCGGAGTGCGAACAGTTCCTTTGCAAACATATTGAGAACAGATTGAGTAGGTTTGCAATCAATGCTTTCACTAAGTACACTGTATAAACTACTTGAAAGGGTATAAGTAGATCTCACACTATTTATATATGCATTTAAGTGTTCAGCTGTGTTGCGATACTCATAATATGTTTAGATACGTACGAAATGAAAATATAAAACCTCATGTAACGCTTGCATCTACGGGCTACGTGTTAGTCCACGAACACCTCTGTCCGTTCAAAAGGTCGTTGCCAGCAGCTGTGATAGCTACGAAGAAAGAAAAAGAACTGACGACAGATCAATGCAAACTTGTACGCGCATCATTATTATCGTCATTTTAGAGCTAGTTAGGTTATCTGTGCAGAGGCAACTGTGACTGAAACTAGAACATCGCAACTCGAAGATGGAAATGCCATTTCTCAGTGATAAAGGGGATCAATGTGCCCCAATGGGCATCTGTCATATTTCGTCAGACCAGACCTCTGTCGGTAAACCATACATTCCATTAGGACGACCACTAGTCGTCTTCAGTTCTTCTTTTCCAGAACTTCTTCCAACGGCTGCAATGGTTGCAGCGCTGATTTCGGCCACGTAACGTCTCGACATGAACATTCTATAATAACAATACGGTGACGGTAGCGGATGCCTTAACGCCTATCACAGGCGACACAAATACATATGACGATCATTCCACCCGCACAAAACACAACAGCAGCAACAATGACATAGGTCTAATTTGATGAATCCTGCGTTTCTTATTTTCGTATATGGTTTTCATCTTCCAGCCCCTTCGTTAAACGCTCGAACACGCATTCATCATCGGTGATACATCTATAGCATATAGAAAACCATTAAATCTTAACTCTATATAGTTGCGCGAGGAGCACTTCGATTCGGCGAGTCCTGGCATACACGACATTATCCTTTGACGTGGATCGATTTTTTTTATTTTAAGCTATTCAATAGTTTCAACACGTATCGCATCCTTAGCCATAAATGTTTTTTTGTTGTAATAGTTTGTGAAATGTCTTGCCGAACCGATTTCGTCTATCGGCTGTGTGGGCAGAGCTGAATTTTGAAAGCTTCGCAAAATGAAAAGAACTAAAAGAAGAATGACAATAGATGCTTCTTTTCTTCGTTCTTCGTTTGCTGACGCTGAAAACTTTGTCACGTTGTCGTTATTTTATTCGAATTACTGAGTTTTACTGGTTGCAATAACAGCAGCTATGTCTGGTAATAAATATGTCAACTCGAAATTTGTTGCTGCAAACTAAACAGGACGATGATATCATTTGACCTTTGATTCAACATTTCTGGTTGTTACCTCCATGTGAAAAGTTATTGGAATTACCTATTTTCAGATACAGTATCATTGGGAGTCTAACCTGAGTGGGCCTTGCTGTAGTCACTCGGAGTTCCTTCCACAGACCTATAAGATGGCGTGGCAATTATACAAGTCTGAATAATAGCTTATCTTCCCTAACTCTTTACCTCTCAGAATTAAATGTCTGGTAATAATTTTTGGGACCCGAACCAGCGTGGTAATAGGTTCGCTTATCATGATAACACGCTCCAAAGGCACGCATTAGCGACCACCCAAACCCCCACGCCGTAGCGAAATCAAAGAGCGCTATAGGTCTTTTTCGTTCATTACTTTTCTTACACTTACTGTGTTTACTAGACAACAACAGCTGCTGCTACTGCTGCTACTACTACTCTGACCGATATGGCTCAGTTAATTCGTGAATTTCATATAAAAGATCGAACTTGGTGCGAGGGCAATTTTTAACTGAATGCAAAAATGCTATAGAACTCTACTCGTTAATTTAGCTACTTTTAGTTAGAGACAGCACTGAAAGGCATTGTATTGTCTACAGTTAAATACTGCCATGGAATAAAGCATCGCCAAACTCCCCTTCGTCATTCTTTAATTGGCCGGTCGCTCTCCGAACAGACATCATCATGATGGGATAAAACCCCCACTTTGGAAAGCTCAGTGATTATGAACGCGTGCACGCCACACTGCAACATGTACATTGTCATTCCTCCAACCCGGCCCAAGCAAATTGATACCTATTTTCTTTCACGTTGTATGTAATAGATAAGTAGACATATTTGACAAAACTAATCTGTTGTGAACTATGGGACCAACGGTCTCAACGGTCAGCGCGTCCGTCGATCTGACCCAGTCTTTTCCTACCCATCTTTTGTCATTGTAAATGTCATTTGTTGCTCTGACCTGTTGTCAGACTCCTTTCTGCACGTGACTAAAGATGCAAATCAATGAATGGAAACATCACATGGGCATTGCATGATTTTTGACGTCATCATTATTAGATACGTTAAGATGGGAACGACCCAGCGGCTCATTATTTGCGTCTTTCCTGCTATTGAGAAAAAAAATTACACTAGTTTATGTTAATCTAAGTAAAAAATTAAATTACATTTGATGACTGGGTGAGGCTTAATCTATGTTTAATGTGGTTATACTACATTAAAGAGGAAAGAAACATATCATCGAAAATCATTGTACAGCCCCCATGATGGACCAGCAGGCGTCCTTTAAAAATACTCAACAATTTTAATGATTATTTTCATAATTTCATAATTTACTTCCATCGAGGGCAAACGGATATTTATATGCGAGTGCACGAGCTACTGTTCAATGAATATATATAATTAGTTAATCTAAAACCAATCCTATCGAGTTTACTTTACGATGACAGCAGCAGCTTTATTTCAAGCCACTGTCTTACGTAACGACGTTCAGATTTATTACTGGTCGAATATCTGTAATGGTGCATCGCTTGTATGCTTTCCTCTCGCAGTGTCATGGATTTATATCAAGCTTTGTAAGTAAAAAAAAACCTTATATTAAAGTTTTCTGCGTTTTAGTTCTGAAATTTATCGAAGATTCTAAACGAACACAGTGACTTCGTTACAGGGTCGCATCATCCCACCAATATTCCCGTCCGAGACAGCTCAGATCATTTTACTATTGCCTGAGACAGAACTCTTCCCAGAGTTAACAGGCAAGCACTTCGTACAGGTGAAGACTAACAAACGGACCCATCGACGGCGGCGACGCGACCGTATGCAGGTCCGCCGATATTTTTCTCTCCTGCGCAAAATTTTTCCACGAGGGTTATTTTAGTCCGCTTATTCATCTAGAGGCACATGTTATCATCATCGCCTGCGTGACATTCTAGTTACTGCCATAGCTATCTAAGTCATCTGTTCCGATCTCCAGTGTCAGCCTGTCGTACAGGGGGCCCGGTGTCGGCTGTCCATCCGGGCATCCCATCAGCTTCCCCAGTGATTATCGTCGCGCTAGTCATTTGTTGGGTCGAAGGGGCAGTGCAGTGGACAAAGCAGTGCGATTGGCTGAAAAACCGCTGGCCAGCGAGACGCTATGGGCGAGCATATATATATATGTACATGCAGCCTGCTGACCCGCGTTGCACCTGGCGAGGAAGACGGTATTGCCGTCACGATGCTGCTATTGCTACAGTACTAGCACTCATGGCACTACCATAAATCGATTGCACCGCCGCATCGATGAGTCGTCGCTAGAGCTAGAATAATCAACGCTGGTGCTGGTGATGTCGCGTCGTTGAGACTCAAATCACCGATTGTTGCACGTTCGGCGCTCGTAGCTCCTCTATTAGACTGGCGATCAGTGTGACCAGAACCGCTCCCCTGGGTAACAATAGTACACACGATAACCAGTGGGTACAACAGGACCCCAGAAAAGATCGCAAAGACAGAAGAAGCACACTGATCTCTGACGTTTTTTTTTTGCTACCTCGCGCTCAATGTTGTCGAAAAGCGTACAATAAGATCTTGATGGCAAGCGATTACCCTTATATTACTGGAACTCTGCTGCCATGCCTTTTACCGTGACTCTAAGCACCTTCTTCCTATCATGGTAATAAGAATAATAATAATAATAATACTATCCACTGTTCGATATAGAGAGAGGCAAAAGGAAGAGGCGGAAAGAATGAAAATGCATCGCCTTTTAATGGGATTTCCCTGTGTTGTCTGTTGTTTACCAGCGCGGTTCGACAACGCGACTACTCTTAGTAAAAGGATCAGGATTTCTGTCGTCGCTGCTACTGGTATTGCTTCTGCATATGGAAATACATTAGAAATACGTGTGGCAGGGCCAGTCACCTCTGAACGGGGTCATCATCTCAATGCTCTTATCGTCACCACTATCATCACCGATACCTAGCACCTAGCTACCAACAGACCGATCTGATCGACCATGCCAAATGGAGGCAAATATACGGAATCACCTCCATCAGAAAGGGAATCAGAGACTGAAAGATAAAGACGTCTGCTTATAGCGTAGTACAGCACAAGTGCTGGCTATTACGCCACAGCATGGCACATCGAGCAATAGCAAAAGCAGCAGATGTGCAGGACATGGGCATATAAAACAGGGACTGCTGAAACGGTTTTCTATTTTGTTTATGTTCCTCAGTTCGTTCTCCTGCTGCATCTTGACCAGTTGTTTGCTTCGATGCTCGACCGGCCGCACTCCCAGACGATGTGATAGTCATCGTTGGGCTCATTGGGTATAACGATCAAGTCGATCATAGAAACCGTCTTGGCATGGATGGGTAATAGAAGATGGTTGGTGGACTGGCGTGTAACAAACGCCCTCCCTACCTATGCAGACGCGTTCACGTCATCCAACCGCGACAGGGGCCGCGTTGTTGTCATCGTTGTTGCCGTCTTTGTGGACATCGCATGGCAAAATATCCAGACATAGCCTCGTTCTGGACTCGTTATTTATCTATGGTTCACTGCGCTGCGGTATGTATAGTTCACAATATTCACTACGGCCATTAGGCAAATGTGAGCATAGCGCTTAAGATGTGTCAATCCTCTACTCGTATATGGTACAATTTTAGTTTTCATATATGTATTATTCTAAGTTGTTCGAGTTTAGATTGAAGCGTATCAGATTTATCCAAGATAATCTATGATAGCCTACGAGGAACATAAGCGATACGTCGAAAGAATGAATGAATGATGGGTAGTTGGATGGATGGATGGATGGATGGACAGATGAAGTGGGTTTTCTGCTGACGCCTACCTTCCACTCGGGAATGAGCTGTAGTTCACTGCGTTACATGCCGAGTATTACTGAGTACGAATCAATGCGAAAATATGCATAACTGTTTCGCCTTCAACGGCGAGAAGGCCCTGACTATCTCGATGGCCGCTGTAATCATCAATTTTAAATTTCGGTTCAGTCCGAAAAAACAAACGAGGTGAGCAACGCAGACACTTCTAAATTGCTTCTGCCGAAGGCTGGAGGTCTGGCATCATTGCTCATATTAGGAGTGGTATATATAGATGACGGGGTCGCTGATAGACCCGTCGATCACCATCGATGTATTTTTGGCCAATGAACGAATAAGCGTGTAGCTTTTTGCTATAGCCCATCACATTGACATACTCGCTTACTTACGGTCTGCACTGTTTGAAGTAAACAGAACGGGAAACCCAATGTATATTCACACTGCCACCACGAGTCTCAGAACGGATTGATTTCATTCCTTCTGTATTTTCTCCTTCTGGCCCTTTCCTAGAGTTGCTTCTTTTTTTTTTTTTTTTTTTTTTATGGTACGGCGACTGTTTCAATGGTGACGAAATGTACTGATATTGGGACCGGATCGTTAAGAAAATGCTGGGGAAACAAACATCAACTTAGAGGGTTGGTTTCCTTCCTTCTTTATATATTTTTTCTACAAAACACATTTTTATATTATCCGTCAAACTCAGTAATAGCTAGTTGAAATGACTCAATATACACTAGCAATATTCAGCCATGACAATAGGTTCAGGTCACTTTAGAAAACCACAACAACTAACATAGTTTGGGCATCTTCTACCATATTTTCATCAATTTACTCCTTTAACAGTGCGATTTAGCAGTTTTTCTTCAAAAGAGTTATATGAGGTATGGGAGCAGCTGCCAGGACGCTAATCGAACAAGCTATAGGTAGAAATAGCAAATTCCCTAGCTTACCACATAAAGCAATGGATTTATAGGTCCTTGAAAGTCTCAAAGCAGCATCGTAAAACCGATTCTCTCCTTCTAACTAAGCGCGCTTTGTATCTATAATTTTAGGTGTGGGCATTGTGTTAATAACGGTGTCGGGCGTGGCGTGGCGACTAACGTCTCACGACTCAGCGGTTTCATCTTGTGGGACAATGTTAGGCCTGACCACGGATCCCCATGCTGAGCCTAATCGACGGTTCGTACCGAGAATTCCGCCTTATGGAAGATATAGTCATCCATACGCAGGTACAGCGTTGATGTATATATATAAGCGTTCACAAAGTAATAGTTCAGAACGTTCGCCCTTAGCTTAGATATGTATTTTGGAGTTAATACATGTAAGTTAAGCATGAAACCAATATTGCCTGGTGTAAAATATATAAGTGATGAAAAAGTATTCTTACGAAAATCATACTGTGTAAATAATTCGTTTAGCGTGGAACGTCTGACGGATGAAAGAAAATACTTGGAGTCTACACAGGAATAGTGCTCCAACCTCGTTGTCTTATAAGAGTCCTGATATGTGCTTTTTATTCCCATAAAGTAAATAGGACGTGTAGATGTTCGGTCACGATTACAAGGACCTATGCTCGTAGGCGTTGCGTATTAAACATCCAATACACTCAGCATAACAACATGATTGATTGCTTTTGCTTAGCTTACTTATGCGATATTCGGAAAGTGGATAGGTACCTATAATAACGCTGGCTTGCACAGGCAAATAATAACAGTCTCGGATTTGTCCCTGAGCCCATTGACACGTAGGGGTTCTTTTAATTCGACGAGACAAAGCCTTGGGAACAGAAACACGACGCCATTTTTAAGCCTTTCCTATTCCTTTTTCTTTATCCAGTACTTCAACATCGACTTCATCTGTTTTACGTTGCTTTTTCACGAACAGTGGACGCTTGTTGTTTGCCTTTTGCGGACTAACCTTGGCCTGTTTTTCCAGGATGCTAAATTGTCATTTTGATATTTTTTTCCCCTTATCGCAAACCAACTTTTCAGCCATTGCCTAAATCTCCCATTCACATTTTTGTTTCTGCTTTAGGAATTTATCCTAACGTATTCTAGTTGGACGTCTCCTGTACGTCTGCGTTTACTTTTTATCGTTCTTTTCATTTCCAACCAACGTCATCTTCGGCTGGCCTTATCTAGTCCAGCCAGTTCTATCTTCTATACAACTTTGTTCGTTCTATCTGCTTCCCTATCCGTTTCTTCTTAGTGAAAGTAGCGGGCTTCCTCTGCTGGAACTCTTCCCTCTGCAGATCTTGACAAGAGCCAACAATGTAATGCAAGGTCGGTGGCTAGAGAAGTGAGCAATCTTGATTTTCCTCGGACTACCACCCAATCCCATACAGCCATGAGTCGGTAGGCAAGGTCATCTCGTTCTCGCTTAGTCAGTGGCATCCGCGTTCAATCCGCGTAGAAAAAAGTGTAAGAAGCAAGAATAAAAATGAGGAAGAAAGAACTCAAAAGAAAAGGTGTCGTTGGCGCAGCGGCGGCGAAATGTGTCACTGAATGATATGAAATAACGAATAAAGTGGACGACTATTGCATTGGTGCTCTTTCCCATAACTTGTTATGCGTTACTGGCAAACAAATCATACACTTTAATTGAGGTAATTCGGGTTATACGTCCGGAAATGCCGTCAAGTGTTACTTCAAATAGCTGAACGCACCGCAGAATCATGTGACTACGCCCAGTTTTAATTTCGACCACCTCATATGTCTTCATTTAGTGGCCAAACACGCTATACATTAATAATATGATTGTAAAATATCAACCTTATAATGAATTATTGAATCAATCCCTACCTTCGTACTAAGGTTCGAATGTAGCCTATTCATTATCGCCATTGCACCATCAGCACATCTATACGTATACATATATTACAGTATAATAAGTTGAGCATGAAAATCGAATCCCTTTCCTTCAATTTATCTTCAGTCGCTTTTTCAACGTTTTGCTACCCAATCCTCGATACACTGAAGCTAAAGAAGAGGTAAGACGTGTGTTTAAAGGCAAAGGCCAAGTCTCGGTTAATGGACATTTTACCACTGGTAATGTGAGCAAAAGGTACAATGGCGCTACCATTTACCAAAACTGCCGATGGCCTCTAATGGGAAGCGGCGCGTATCGATTCGCGTTTGTCGACAACGACGGCAACAGCGACCGCCCCGATGACGGTACACGTAATACCACATTGCCGAAGTGGTATTACGTGCGCCTCTGCTATTTGCGGATTTCTCTTGCGTGCCCCCTCAGCGGCGCTGCTCACTGAAGGTATCTTCTCTGCATTCATGCTTTCCTTCTATAGTATGGAGGCTTCAGCCTTCGTCCCTTTCTTCTAGATTTATGCTAACTCTGAAAGTCAATTGAATGTTCGCTGTGGGCTGGTTTTGGGTGGTGTTCCACCATCACTTCTTCATTCTATCCCCCTCTCTCCTATCGTCTGGTTCCCACGCTTGCTATCTCTATACCCGGTTGTCCCCTATTCCCAGCACGTTCATCAATTCTCTATCGTCGCCATCATCGTCGAGGTTTTTACCCGCGTTTTGAAAACTTCACGTGCCGTACCTCTCCCAGCTACTGGATACCAGCAGCCTAGTAAACCGCCTGTAAAGGTGCCCCTCCTTTGCAAGCTTTTCTTTCCTTCTCTATATATAGAAGTATGCTTTAATCCTTCTTCTCTAATGTTCTTGCTCTTCTTGGATCAGTATTGTAAAATTCGTCTGAGTGTCTCTTTTTAGGAGGCGAGTATCTTGTTCTGTAAGCCCCACCAGTTGTCGTCATTATGACCATTATTACCACTTGGAGATAAAGCGCGTTTAAGCAAATTTTCAGTCGACTTTCCTCTTCAGCCGATGAAAGGACGCCTCTGCTGTACCCCACCTCACTATATTCGGCTGGAGTACGTGCTTCACGTCGTGTACCAGAAATCTCGCAGTTATCTAAGTTTTCCAAGTTTTGTGCCGTAGAGTTCTGGACTGTATCGAATAAAAAAGCCGTCACTGCGACCTACGTGTAAATAGGCTATTCTATACAATCAGTTATATATATATAATTATATATATATATATAATTATTAGTACTGCTAACGGCATCGAGTCACGGGATCCATCTATGTGGAACCATTTGATGCTTTGCATAACAGCAACTTGTTATTTAAATGACTATGGAGGACAAATGCATTCGATATAACTTTGTGTAAGCCTGTCGAGAAGAAGTTAGCGTCTCGTAAAACACTCTATCTAACCAATGCATGGTGGAACAGACCTGATAAAATGCTTATAATAATACTAAATACTAAAAATAAACCAACTGGTTCAATGAACACATTGCAAATAATTGATTAAGTTCCCCCGATGATACTTGATTGCATTAAGTTGTGAACAGAGAATATTCAACCGGACATGATGAGCCCTGTTACAAGATCCTGAATAAATATATAAATGGTCATGGCATTGAAAATAGATATCAGAAACATGTGTAGCTAACTTCAGACCCGTACTTCCTAAAACTATATTGTTATTTCGTGTTATGTTATATAATTACTGCTGTTTGACAACATCAACATAATGTAACTAACAGTCATATCTTCAACTATCTAGGATCCGCTTTTTTGACCGTCGGACAAGACAGATTTAAGCGGGACCACTTTTGACAGATCAAAAATGCCCGCTAATAAGCGTATTGAATATCGTTTGTGCCTTAAATTTCCTCGTGAAGGTCATAGGTGGCCAGTAACCATAATCTACAAATCGCTCGCATAAAGTCATTCAGGTTTGCTTGGTTATTTAGCGGATATGGACGCCGGGTTAGATGGCCACGTGGGATTTAAAGTTGGAGGACATCACCCCACCATAAATTCCCAACAATGCTATATATTACCTACTACAGCTTTCTGGCCTCAACTTCACGGAATCGTGTCTTGCATCATTTAAGTAACAGATTGCGCATTCTATTCGCAATACATAAATCGTTTATCGTTATTTTTACGTTGCCCATTATTCAAATAGCTATTTATTACTACTGACGATCAGAGAGCTACTCTAGGGAATTTTTTCTTCCTTTTTGCATCCATAGGCCCCTTTCCTCTGAAAATTTCTTCTTCTTCTATGTATTGAACAACTGCCTCGTTTTATTGAAGCCGACTTGTTTAGTACATTAGCGTACCATATTATCGCGTAATTTTCAACTAGGCTTTCTCCAGATACATCTGTGAGGAACGCAAAACACACATCTCGAAAAGGAGTTTTGAAAGCAAGAGGCTGATTGTAAAAAAGCTGTCTTCTCCCTTTGCTGCCTACACGAGTGGGTACATATCTGGGAAGCTGGAATGTTGCTTTGCCTGGTTCGGCTTCAAGGTCAACCCAAGGTTAGAAGATTCGTAGCCCCACATTTGTACACCGAACAGGGACAGATATTATCCATTATTGGCCTTTTTCTGTTCCTCAACTTAGATGGTATCAATGTTATCGATGTTATCCTCGGCGAAGTCGAGAACAATCGAGCTTACACAAGGCAATACATCGTTAAATTTGTACTGTTTCAAGATTTCCAAAGCAGAAGCGGCAGCGATGGCGGCCTCGTACTGTTTTAACTTTGTCTTGCTATACAAGCTTTGCTGTAGAAAGATATATCCACGTATGGCCATATAGCAACTTCTCTTTATGCTCATTTTGCTAGTTCTTCACTAAGGAACAAAAACACTACATACAACGTACTCTGGCATTCTTTGAATTTTGCTAAAAGTTGAATTAAAATACGACATTTGAAAAATATTCAATTCAACGCTTATATATTCAATGCTTAAGTATTATTGTCCCATAGTAAACACGTGTACATATTGAACAACTAGAATTAATTGAAGCTGGAAGTTGAAAATTTATTTATATAACTTAACTATTTCAAAAGCAAATTTTCACAGCTCCTAACTGCGTATTCACATAAATATTCGAAAACAAACTCTAATCTACCTAGTTATTATTGGCAGTCACTAGTACAGAAAGATGGTACGGCAGTTAAAAAATATTTAGATATACAAAGTATATCTTAGTAGCAGCAATATTCTGTACGAGAAGGGGGGACGTTCGATCCGTTTCCGCATGATTCATCTACCGCTATAGCGTTTACAATGCAACACTCTTTACCCATTTCTTAGCGTTTTGTGCATAATTATCCATAAGTGACATCTCGTTGTCAGGCTTATTACCCATATTACTCTAGTTTGAAAGAAAAAATGGTTGTGGCATATAAGTTGTTTGGGGCAAGCTAGGAAGCTGGCCACGACGGAAGGGTTTTCCCTGGAATCCACTGCCGCCTGTATCCTCTGCTGCCTCCAAGCTCTAATTAGAAGTAGCACATCGCCTTTAATGCCGCCCGAACTGCCAACGGTAGCGTTTCCACAGAAGCGGAAACAGCCGCCGCCCTAGCGATAGCTGATGCAAGCAAAGAAAGCGTTGCTTGAAGTGCGCGTGGAAGGAGTATGGCGATTGCAAGTCGTATCGGAAGGGTCGTTTCAGGCTCTGAGACGTCACCGAAATGTAAGTTTTTGCTCTGGTCTCCATTCTCTGCGCTCCCTGGTGTATCAGGAAGCGTGTGCGACGTCTTGTTGCTACCCTCACCAAGGAGCCCCCTACCGATCGCGCAATCCCCATTCGAGCCGGAAGAAACCCACTTTCTTCATCCTGTTCTTAAAAAAAGAGGAGATCTATACGTCAGCTCAGCTTCTCTCGCGTTGACCGGCTAATCACCCTTGGCCCAATGGGGCTTACGAGCGGTGGGCTGCTACTTTCGTGTCAGCTCAATGAAAGACACACCCAGAATACGCACAATAGGTAAACTTTAAACGTAAACAATACTATATTTCGCTTATACGTCTCCCTTATGGAAGCTTGCCAAGAACGTCAAGTGACACTTCACAGCGGTCGGAAGACCAGTATAGATCTAAGTAGAATCCTATCCGAACAGCAAAGAAAAGCAAAAGTAGATCTATTGTTAGAAAATTGTAAAACTTTAAAAACAAAGAGAAGAAAATCTTTTTCAAAAAAGAAATAAACCACGAGCTTGACCTGGTCAAGTTTACTATTCCTTTCCACGTTAAATATGTGCAAGCCCGAGTTTAACATCGAACTTGCTACCGGTTTTTAGGCCAACGAAATTAAAAGTGGACTTGTTGTTAAGCTCATTGTTAGTAGGGTGCTATTGAAGGCTTTACAGGCTTTTACCTCAGTTTTGTGACCCGACAGTAACTGAATGGAGCCAACGATTCAGAAACGGCAACTTTCAACATAACGACGGAGATTAAACATGAAGGTGAACTGAAGCTCATAAGCCCAGTATAAGAAGCACACACAAAGCAAGCGCGTGCCGCTCATGGGTCATAGACTGTGATGTTCCCCCTTGTCGACTGTAAATGCAATAATAACATTAACGGCAACTAGTAATAATATGGACTAACAAAGCGTATGAATGCCGACGTCGCGTTCCCCCACGGAATACATGAGCTGAGAGGCGAAATAGAACTGCGACGCGAGAAGAATTTGAGGGGTAAAATAGGAAAGGGAAAAACGTGTCATTTTTTGCTTTCCTACCGACGTCTATTATGCTCAGAAGTTCGGTAACGGACAATCATGGCGTCCCGTGGCATCGTAGTGTGAAGAATCTCACGGATGTTTTACGCAGGGCGTCACATTTTGCTGGTGAACGTTGCAGTACAACAAAAGCTGTCATTGATCATTTATGGAACCACTATCGTAATAAACGCCTATATATATATATATATATATATATATATATATATATATGTAACACGGCGACAAATCCAAATGATATAGCAATAGGAAATAAATTGCCATTTTTCTTAATGATGTACATGAAGGGGACATTGTGTAGTGAGTAAAGGTCTCATAAGGTTTACTTTTCGTCGAACGACTAAATCGAATCGTCCCTCTAGGAAGTGTGTACGTAGAGAAATAATAAGATAGAACGAAATACCGTATTGCTAGGACACTTCAAAATTGAATCTATAGGCACGCAATAACAGTGCTGGCTAAACAAAAACTATGGTGCCCGTTAAGGGTGTAATATTGTGTTGCTATATTGATATTGAGTTATCAATCTATCGAAGATCTTACAACGTTTTGTTACTTTTTGTTACAAAGTTTGCCTATGAAGAGAAAGCAATTAATCTGCAAATGCTTAAGGCTTTACTTTCGGGGTTACTGGAACCGGCCCATATAGAGTGCTCTTGGAAGGTCCAATAATTTTTTTAGATCATTCAATCGATACAAAACGTCTTGGCTTGCTTGTAACTAGACAAACATAAATTGCTTTGCTAATGCTGTTGGAAAAAAGATGGTTGTGTCATTTTGTCCATTGGAAGCGACCACAGTCTTTTGCATCGTTTTCTCTTTGACCCAACGGTTGGTTTAGAATCGATAGTAGCTGGTCTTGTTTATCTCCGTTCGAGAGACCTTTCGACTCGTCTTAACGACGACGATGACGATAAGAACAACGAGAAAAACTATACTTCAGGTAATGTCCATAAGAACTAAGGAGATTTCACGTTATGTTTTGGATCACTTGTTGTGCGTCGAAGGTTAACAACAGATCACTGATTTTCTGCCCACAGCCTGTTCCAGTACGATGGGGATGTTCGTTTGCGAAAATGCCCAAGTCGTACTTATTAAATAAGCAACAAAGGCTAGAAGCTTCTTTTTCTTGTTTTTATATTTTTGCCTCTCTGCTTCATTATACATAGATATATGTACAATCAGCGGCGCTTAATCAAATAAATTCAAAGAAACTCTATGAATAGTTTCAACTATCCAAGCCAATTACCTTGAACCGACACGGGATATTTTCAAACGCATTGTGACCTATGAAGGGGCAGCATTGGTACCCTAAATGTCAACAAATATGCCGTTAAGTACTTTTAAATACCTGACAAATGATGTGATCTAATTGAGAGCAGCAGTAAGTGTCGTCACTTTTTGAGGCATCTTCCTGATGCACTTTTTCGTTCCCTCAGCCACGAGTGGATACTATTGACACACATTAGTGATTTTTCACGAAGATCTATAACGTTTTTTATGCCCTATCCATCCCGAACCCATGACTTTACGATTTTTCGGACGTCCTCTCTGCGACTGAGGTCCACCGAAATAGCAGGCTATGGCAGAACCTAAACACCATTGGCAGTGAGTAGGCTAGAGGTACTCCGAGCTCTATGGCAAGACGCATATCATGCACGCAAACGCAGTCACCGTCAGGGAACCATTCCAGTACCTAAGGCTGCTTCGATCCTTGGATAACCTTAGCATATTCCTTTTGCTTTAGTATTCCCTGCATGAAGTGCATCATGCCAGTGCCTTTGCAAGAGATCGTCAACCACATCATAACATTTAATGGATTTTTTATTTAATATTCGGGAAGCCGTATGCCAACACGCCTGAAAACATGAGGACGTTTTTGGCGAAGATTTCAAAATGAGAACCGTGCGAAAAACTAACCTTTTTCAGTTTTCAACGGTCCAACTCTTGACTTGCTTTACCCACTAAAGGCATGTTTGTTTCGTTCAAGCATTTAACCGAGGTTACTTGGCAGGTTTACTGCCCCTAGATTCGGCATTTCTGAGTCGGTGATGAAACGTAATTTCTAACGGAGCGAGTCTACGATCTTCTGATCTATCTCAAAGGACGGACCATTTTTTGGAGTCCTTAATAAATCACACGTCCTTCTTCATGATATAGCGTTCTCGATTCTCTTTAGCTCGCTGGTAGTTGCAGGAAACGTCTCAGCAGTTTCATGTTGTGTAGATTTGTTTTGACGGAGTAATCTGCTAATCGGTATTTTTCTTTCCATTTGGACATTTGACGTATGGAAGCCACCAGAAAACACTTAAACTTAAGTCAAGCTCACTTGAACGACAATAGTGGTTAGATGGTGAGATAGAATGTAGCATTTGTACATACTACGAGACATAAATACATAATATGAATACTAGACTCGCTGAAGAACGACATACGCTTGAGGACATGCCACTTTTACGTATCACATAGGGTGCCAGTAAGTTATAATGTGTGCCAATGTCTCTGTTAGCCTGTGAAGTACCAGTGTGAAGTAGAATAATCCAGCCTTCTTTAGCTATATTTAAAAATATCTCGCTCTCTTTATTGGCTTTGGAGGCTGAAGTTGAGATTACGTAAATTACCCCTAACTATATATATTTCTATTAGATAATAAAATTACGAGCTAGTCAACAATGAAAGACACTTATTAGCCAGACCTGGCGAACGAGATGCTAAAGAATAAAATAGACGTGACCCTGTTTAAAGTTGTACTGCATGGCACAACAGTCGCACGACGTTTTTTCTTCAATCATCCCTGCTTTTATCATTACTATTTTGGCGAGACTGATCATTCGGAAGCCGAATAGGAGCATTTTATAGCATGCGATAAAGCTTGATTGAGGCGTTCCCTTAAACATGAGCATGTCTGCGTTGTCTCTGTCAGTTGTTGTGTGCGTATTGAAGTTGAATTTCGAAACGGCTTATTTGTGCACAGAAAATATATGTTTATCATTACTTTTTTGATAAGTGAGGTAATTTATAGGCCAAGGGTGGAGATTTACCAGAGTAAAGACGCAACACGTACACAGATATAATAACAAACGACACACAGCTGAATGTAAAATGGTAGGGCCATTTTACTTTTATCTAAATTAAGCGTAAGTGTCTGCTTAATCATATTGCGCGTTAACGTACCATTCTATCGCATCGAATAATATTGCCTACAGTCATTAACGTAACTCAGCCGGATGCTTGTTGATATGTCTACTTGATAACGTACTTCAACAAAAAGGCCCTGTTCACTGTTGTTCAATAGTATATAAATATGACTGTCGCTGAAATCCATCTCCAATTATCAGCTTATGGCGGCTTGTTCTGCACCATGTATTTACAGGTGTATGTAGACAGATTTCAATGACGAAATCGACCTTCGTTTATACCTAATAACTAGTCTCATCTTGTGGCGTTGACATTTCAGCGATGATGTACCCGGAGTTCCACTATCGTCCACCGCCACCCTCTTATCAAGCGTCGATGCAAGAGTATCGTCTGAGGCTTCTATTCGATCGGCACCCGCCGAACAATAGTAATCAAGGAACGAATACAGTGACGAACGCAACAGGCGCACTAGCTGCACCAGGAAGTAGCGATCAGCGAGGGGGTGTTACAGCTAATCCGATTGGTGTCTCCGGCGGATCTGGTCCTCCACTAAACGGCCCTGTTTCCCCTCCGCCGACCTATCGTTCTGCCCTGAACTCGACGCTCGATCGGAGTCATTCAAGGTAACGAAACTATAAAACGCTGTTCGCTGGATCAAATCAATACGGACGTAGCCCTAACCCACAGTGCTGCGTGGGAGTACGTATTTGAGCATGTGCATCAGACGGCCTATCGTCTGTCAGCACAGTTTGATATTATTCGTTAATACCGACTCGATATAATTAGTGTTATCGGTTACAAAAGATCTCCTGCTACCGGAAAGTAGAGCAGAAACCGTGAAACATCTGAGGTAGTACGTGCATATGTTGCTACTGGTACCTGTGTACGGCACGAAAATTGTTTGTGACCTCAAAAAATTCGACGTCAGACTACTTTTAGCAGGCGATTAGTAAAATCATTCGGAGAAGATGGTAGGACACGGACAGAGGAATACGGACTACGGGAACGATAAGATGCCAATATTTGACAAAGAAGCCCCAGCTACGGCCGCAGTGTTTGCCAAATCAGGTGGCAGCATCAAACTGGATACAATTGTCTGACTGTAAATTATATTAAACCGCTGCTGCAGTATAGACATGTAGGCAGGTGGGTTAGATAAGAGCCCCTGAGCACCTCCTGATGATGTCTTTTGCTTGGTCCCAGTCTTAACTTCTACAGCTCGTTATCTTCGTAACGACGCAGTCGTTCATAACAATTACAAGGCTCAATGTCTCTATTAGACTTTTTTTTACGTCGGAATAAAAGCAGGGCCTCATAGTAAATATGTTGACAGACTTGCGTCGGCTGCGTCACAGTACATTTATGCCCAACCTAGTTTTTCGTGGCACATGCTTTTAGGCCACTAAGATAGCCTATGGCTTGAAAAAAGAGATTTCAAAATTGCATTCTGCCGCTTTCATGGCATACACTAGCTAAGATCAAGTGAACGTCATCGTTACCTTGCTAGAGCAGGTGCCGTTTAGGCTCGATGAATTACACTGTGTATATATACAGTATCTGAGTCATACGACAACTAATGCATTAATAATAATTGTCGCTGAGTAAATTTCATTAATTGAAATTTTTTCGTTGCCCCCTTGTACAATCCTCCCTTGGTCATAAAAATGCTTCAAAAATAACGCTTGCTACACCTGCTTGCAGGTGGTTTTATGCTTTGCAAAAATATTGTTTAGACACATTTGTCGGCATGTGCAACGTTTGGGGTTATTTTGTAGTTAGAATGGCAGCGTAATATAGTAATAGAAGTTTTCTCTTTCGAATATCTTGTCATACTACTCACCTCCGCAGAGTATCGGTTCTTCCAGCTCGGAAGAGCACTTCTACTCCATCTCACGTATTTTACAAAGTATAAGACGGTTTATATCGGAAGCCCGAGCTTCTGTTTTGTGGTAACAACGATAGGTTGAATATCTGATATCGCCAGAAGTGGTGGCAAGGTGGAAATTACAATCAAAATGTTTAATCATAACTATGAGCAAATCGGAATGAATGAAACAATTAAGGTATTTTTTTTCTAATATTATTAGGCAGACTTTTCGCTGCGCGCTCAAATAGGAGGAAGTAGGGGTCACGAATGTCGCCTCACTTAGCTATGTTGAGGCTAGGGGCAAGCGATGGCATTGTTCAAGTGGACACCTGTTCTTGTCCATTCGATGGCCTGCTTGTGGCTTGGCGCCCATTTTTGTAAGCTGAGTTCACTCGTGTCACTGTTTTTATTCTGTTCTAAAATTGGTTAGGTTCTTATCTATTGGTAAAGTGTACAGTATTGACCTTTACCTCTTGCGAGGCTCCATATTCCGTATTCTCGGCAATAGGCTAAAAATGAAATTTTGGGTCTGTCGTAATTTCCTACACTTTTGGCACGCTTATCCATATCGCCTAAATAAGTGCTCGAAACCTGCACTTATCCTTTCGGAACAAAGCAGAAGGATGACGCAATTGTACCGCTTCTAGGTCCTAAGTAAGTCGACAGTGGGCTTCTTGAGTTGTACGATGTACAAACACATGCTTGCTATCACTTTCAGATTCGTAGGATTAGCATAATGGCAGAATGAAAATCTGCACTGGTTAATTGCGCGGATTCAAGCACTCCTAAAATCTTTACTGATAAGTATTAAGAAATCGGAAAAAAAAACGGTACAAGCATTTCTGCCCTATACGAACGTCGTCGCTGCAAGATGTCTTCTCCTAGTTCAGATTCGATGCTTGGGTCTCTGCGTTATTTCGCGATTGGACTCTGGCAGTACAGCCTTTCGCTCTACTAGGCTGGGCTGGCTTGACTCTACTCGCGCATTGTTAAATGCGCTTTCGGCGTAGCCCGGCCTTACTTTTCTTTTCTTGGGTCTTCTCTGTCTGTGCTTTCGGTTTCGGCTAACTGCCGATTGCTTTTCCTCGATCTGCCGGATGCTGTTAATGGCACTTCGTTTTCCTGGAGGTTTTTCGGGCATCACCAAAGGTCTAGTGATTGTAGTGGTAACTGTATAGAAATAAAATATGCAGTTATTGCGAGTTGTTGCCAATGGCCTTGCTTCTGATGTTGCGTATGGTACTAATGACGTTGACGTTGTTGTCGTCGTCGCCGCCGCCGCCGCTAGTACAGGGTCGGGCATAATCGTTGGGTATTCTGTGATGTTCGTAGCATTATTGGTGCCGGTGTTTCTGCATCTGATGGGTTTTCTGCTCGAACTGTTCTCGTGGCTACTGCAGCTGGCAAATCACTGCGTCGGTGACCGCATCAAGGTCGCGCGTCTAGTTCCTCTATTGTCATCAATATGTGGCTGTGGTTAGTTGATCTTGACTTTGATGCTAAGTTGAGCCTTGCATTGCTCGTAGAACCATTTGGCTAACTTCGAATTATTTGAAGCGTGGCGAGAAACTGACCACCACAGAATTAAAGTGCATTAAAATGATCTAACTTAGAAAATGCATCTGTCAGTGCTTCTGAACAAATGGGTAGTTTGCGAACTCGAAAGGCTACTACAATTTTACGCAGTCACGAGATGAAGCACAATTCTGTAATGATAACTTGCTACGATGACATTTTATTACGATGTCTGAATTTTTCGCTGCTTCTACTTTGAGTATTGTTAGAGGCCTCAACGCGGCATGCAAGCGGACGTTTGTGGCCGCCCTTTGTCGAAAGTTTCCATTCCTTACACTATGGTGTCGTTTCTGTGGGAAGACTTATCGTTGCTGCTCCAAGAACCTGCTAGTATAAGAGGTTTATTACAAACTACCTTAAGAAATTAGCAAGAGTATTAAATATTGTTTTATATAATACTTATTGTTATACCTTGAACTGATTTTTATTGAAGGATCGAAGTGTGTCTACCTCTGGAATCAAACGCAGACCATGTCCTAAGATTGTTAGACGAACATGTTGACTGCAGCATAATGGCATCTGGCTTTCTGCACCCTGGCAAGAGTTGTCACTGTCTTATTAAAATATTTTCATATATGATCTGGGCGGTTTATACTTACACGGGAACGAGTTCGAGTGATGTGTCCTATCTAAGGTATCTGATTCTAGCCATCAATCACGGCAGGCGTCAATTATTATATCATAGATTATGTATTGTGTTTGGTAGTCAACGTGCTAATAACTTCTATTGTACTGGGCTGGTCGTGGCAACCACGAAAATTGTCAAGGTGAAGGTCGTCTGACCTCCACGAAGTCAAGCCTTTATAAGATCATTGCCTAAACGAAATAACTTCGCTGTGATCATCTCTCCATCTATGTGTATACATATTGTACGATAGAACGCGATGTTGCCACTTACGTAATATTCACTATTGTCTCATGACCATCACTATCGGGGTTGAGATTAACGATAGAGCCGATTGCCATGATGAATTAGCATTAGGATTAGTTACTAGCAGCGTCATCTTTAGTCACTCAAGAAATCGAAGACACAGACGAGCGGGGGAGAGGGGATCCAAAGGCCCAAAAATTCTGGCTACTGCAACAGGAGAAGAACAATCTATACGGGGCGTCGTTGTTGCATTTGTGTTTGACGTGTATTAGAATATTAACGTGTTTTTGAAGGCCGGTGTATTAGAAAGCAATGTCTTTAGTCAGTCGTTGATGCTTACCGAGAGAAATCACAGAAAATTATTTTAGTATTTTTTTCCGACGTGTCTGTCAAAAACAGGTCACAGCCCAAAGGTGTGACGGCGTGACAAATGATGATTAATGAGCGAGCTTTTCGTATAACTATCAACTATATTTCTATTAGATCTAGCGATGATGACAGTATCAGCGATTATTATGGAGGGGTGACCCCACCCATTAATTAGATTAATCTTCGCGTCGAAATTCATCTTTTTTATTGTTGTACTGAGTTAATCGAAGATAGAAATGCAAATTGTGTCGAAATAAATAAAAAAAAGTCAGCATATAATTATAATTTTTATCGGTCCGGATTTATATAACAAGTATCTTTATTGTACACGTTTGTTTTGCTAGTTGTCACATTAAAAAAAAAAATTATGTTTTTACACTTGTAAATCGGTGCAGATGAGAATTTATTGACGAAGCTTCAAGGAACTTGAACTGAATCATTTAGTCATATTTCAAATTTTCTGAGGATATTTTATTACGTTTATTACGTTTTATTCTGAGGATATGACGATGTATGAAGGTTGCGCGCCGTTGCTTTTTTAACCATGTACACAAATACAGCCCCTAATGCGCTAAGAAGCGGACATATGAATTTACATATGTTTGCTATTGTGTCACAGTAAAATCACACAGATAAAATTAGGGACCGTACTATTGAGAATTATTAGAGCTTCATAGTTGTTTCATAATCTACCTGTATTTGCCAAACTAAATTAGCTCAGGTAACTTCGCGACGTTACCGAAATTAGTTTTATTACATTTTCCGATTACTGCTTGGCCGACGGCCGTTCGGCTGCCGTCTGCATTGCGTTGTAGAGTCGGATTGGCTTGTCTATTTTTAATCTTTTGTAGCTATGGCTCCAGTCGTAGGGGATACTTTATTAAACAAAATACTGCACTTTAGGGAAGTCGTTGGAAAACGCTCATTGTGCCTAAGGGGAACTTTGAAGTTATCTGAACTTACATTATGAAAGTACTGTGTTAGAATGAAGCAACAGGTATCACCGTAACAAGTGCTCACGCGTCATTAAACGCTAATCTAACAGAACAGATGAATGAAGTTTTGCGACATATATATGCTAGTTTGTAGGTAACAGTTTACCAACGAACTTTATCCGATTATCAGGACTATTCGTTTCCTATTTTTGTAGACTGATCTTTGATCTTGGCTATAAAACAGCGTGCATTCATTGATATATTACATTAGTGAAGGTAATGTATATTTCGAGTTTTGTAGTCCGGTACCGCCATTAGGCATTCCATCAAACGACTGGCTCACGCCACAGAACGAACTGTGTCTCTACTCGGATTCGAACCCGACCACAACATGTTCCTCAGATTAGAAGACGAGCCCGGTACTCACTATCACGGATAAATAAATACAGCCTATTATAATCTTACTGTAATGTATCTTTCAACTCTTTTGGTTGATTTTGTTTCTCCGTGTTTTTTTATGATTAACGTGTTGTCGACTTTCCTACATAGGCCTCAGTTGTGCCACCTTCTTGGTGACGACTCAAGACCGCCGTCGTATCGCTCACGAGCTTCGTCTCATACCGGAGGTAGCGGAAGTGGACCAGTCGGTTCTGTGCTTCGTTCCTGTCTTGGAGATACTGCACGATCTTGTGATTCGTTAGCCACAACTCCACCGTCGGAAAGTGTACCTAACTCGTAAGGAAACTTTTTGATTAATAATCAGAAAAAGTCGCTCATTTGTGATTGAAAGCAAAAAACACAGGCTTCTTTCAGTAAATTTTGAACAACAACCCGTTCATTGTCGCTCCGCATTGGCTGAGGTACGATAGGGAGTACGTACAACTCAGTTCGGCGACAACGGAAACAGGATCCAAGTATTCGATGCTGTGCGTGAATATGACTAGTCAAGCTAAAACCTCGATACATTACCGATATGTGTTCATCAATTTCATTTTAAATACTTATTCATACTAACTTTACGGTAGTATTTGCACAGTTAAATTGTCTAGATCTTGCGAACGATTCAATTTGAATTTCTAACTTGTGGCGCGTGTGTTTCTTCAGTGGAGCGGGAAGAAGATCAAGGTCGAGTTGTTTCGCATAAGTTAATTTTTGCGAACTTCTGTTGAGGTCATAATCCTTCGATTCATGACAATGACATCGTCGGACCACTCTGCTGAGCTTTGGCAGTTTCAGCGATGCATGCATGTTCCCTAAGTATATCCCCCTTAGTGACTTTTCACTTAGAAATTATTTATAATTATGGTCCTATCTCTGGCAAAAAATAAGGTGATTTCTTTTTAGGCGATACAGGATTGATAGATTAGAATCGAAAAGCTAAATAAACGTTCATTTTTAGATAGGCAATCGTTGTTAGAATCACTTTGATAAATTTGTTATATTTATGTCACTCCCCCGTATATGTATATATGTATATATAAACTCCCGTGCAATATATAAACTCCCCGAATATAAGCTCCCGTGCAAACTTGCCAGCGCATGCTTCTTACTACAGAGTACGCATATAAATAAATCTGTATTCTATACCGAACGGTAGATATTTTACCATGATAATACACATTGATATAATATAGAACTTTCGAAAAACTTGCTTCCTTCAGATCGTCGGCACTCCTTATTTTGCTAAAGCTCCATATGCTCACATAATCTTTTTGCACATTGATCTGATTTCATTGCAGAATTACAAATTGCCTCGAGGTTGAGAAAACGGCGGTTTTGCGCGGTGTAAATGACTCTACGAGCATGACTACGTTGGACACCCAAAGCGGTGAAGAATCTATCCCTTGCGGACATGACACGGAAACAAGTAACGGAACAAAACCAAGTGGCATAACTACGAACAGGACGACGACGACGACGACGACGACGCCAATGGGGACCGGACAGAGGGGAAGCGATGTCGTGAAGGTCTATGTTAACTTTGCGGCCGAATAAAAATCTACGTGAGAAGCGACGCAAAAAGACAGAGAAACAGAGATCTGAAGTCACTTGGGTAGACGATACCTTACGAAAACACAGGCACTACTGCGTCGAACAATGAACCATTAGGAACAACTCGTTGTGCCAAATGCTCTCGCCACCCTTAAACTACGAAGGCTTGTATGTGAGTCGCTGAAAAGACTTGGCTGGACGGCAATAGACAGCGATCTAGTAGGTATTGGTGTATAGTAGGTACTAGACGCACCTATCTCTCGTAGATACCATAGATCAGACAGATCTCAGACAAAATTAATTGACCGTTGGAGCGGGACATAAGAAGAATCTGGACTAAAGATCAGAAACTAGAGTCGACGTGAACAAGTTCGAACAAAACCTACAGAACCTGCATGAGAAGAATAACAGATAGAAGCCGCTATTGGGGGCAAAAGAGACATCAATGAACAATGTTGCATTGTCTCAAAAACGAATGAACAAAGCTATAATTGCTTGGAAGGCTAAGCAGGTCGAGGCAAGAGTGAGCTACTATGCACGAACCTAAGCTGCTGCACAAAGAACACTTCTACAATCAAGGTACGTCCTTTGACGGGATGTGACCTTTTTATTAAAATGTTGGCAAGCAAAATTGACGAGGTAGCAAAGTCATGCAATACCATAGTAGACAGAAACGCGAACACAAATAGCAGACAACCAGGGCCAGCGCTGGGTAGAGGGATCAGACAGATTGTTATTATAATCGTGTTGGGTTAGCCAGAAGTAGACGTAAACACTAGTCGATGTGTGAAGGAAAGGTCATGTGGGAGTTGTTAGTCCTGACAGGAGTAGCGCGGCTGTGGAGAACCGCAGCAACAGCGTTAAATATCGCACTTATAGATACTATGAGATCGAATGCACATAATGTAGCTAATGCTGAACTAATAGAATCAACAAAGATAAGCCAGTATGCCGTAAATTTCGTCCGTTTCGTAGAAGTGGCAGCGTGTGGCTCTTCATTAGGCACGCTTTGATGAGTCCTCTAGGAACTTGTGGGGATTCCGTGTTGAAGTTCATAGAGCTGCTACTTCTCGAGCTTCTGTTGAATCATCAGACAAACTGGTGGTGAACTATACTGAATAATTTGACCGCATTTAAAATAAGCGATCCAAGAATCTTGTTCCAATCCTGCTGTCTTTGTTATAGGGCATCAAACAATTTATAGGTGAATGCGATAAGTGCGAGGCAAATACGTTCATTACGCGAGTTTTTATTTCAGTGCTTAAAAGTAATGTTTAGTCATCTTTTACGAACCCCCGGAAAACTTCGTAAAAGGTCATACACGTACACCTTGATGGAGAGAAACTGATCTGGCTTTAAGTAGTTTGATGAGGGAAAACATTATAGTGCGATATATAAGCGCGGAAAATGTCTTCTGGCGATGTAATAACGTGGGCCCAGTACGTCTATGATAGTTTTTCTCTGACCCCGTCGAAATAGAATTTCAACGAAGGGTTTGCTAATCCTTTCAAGGTAACTGTGGTCAAATTTTGAAAAATCCTGTATATTCCAAGGGATGATTTTAGCTGTAGCAGTAGTCAAAGCCGACGCTAATGGCAGCTCTTTCACAGGCAACATTGCATCGTGCCCAATCTTGAATGGAACGCTCCATATCTTTTGTAAAAGATGTATAACGTAGCTTCTATTACCCTTGACACTGGTGCTGGCCTTGCAGTAGAATTCAGACAAAGTGTATGGAGGTACGTAAATAAAAGGGAGGATTGTTTCGGTTCCATTTACCATGAGCATGCGTGCGGCTGCAATGAGTGCTTCCTTAACCTTGTCGTAACTGTCGCACTCTCTTGTACTGTCGGCAGAAATGACAGACCAAAGATACTTACTATCTATTTGGAATCTATCCATTTGTATTAGGGAATCAGCCTGATCGAAAAAGAACCTTGTATAAACGATTTTTGCTTGGAAATACGGTCGCCTGTCGTGGACGGCAGAACTAAAGGTAGGAAAGCACAGCATTGGTGCTTTTGGTTGAAATGCCATTATGCCGGTAAGTGACTCTCTTTTGAGCGCGTTATTGCAGTTGAATTTCCCTAAGACATTTTTGTCATACGTTGCCTGTTTCGTGTACTTCACAGGTTTGCTGGAAGGTGGAAAATTATTCTTTTGAACGCTTGGGGTTTAATCTTATTTGATTAGTTTAGTTCCATTGTCATAAAAGAGTAAGCAGGTAAATCGGTGCAGATGGAACAATCAAAGATCAACCATAAGCGATGGCAGGTAACAAACAATAGAAAATCCTCTTAATGGGGGTCTTGATTGATGGGGTTCCGTTACGACATGAAAGAGCAGTAAGTTTCTAGCTGCTACTAGATTTCTAGAAGGGCATTTCATACAAACTCTGCTATAATATTTCGTATACTGGTGGCGTGCATGTGTGTGTCGATGCGAAGCGTCAATACTGGCCGCGATGAGCGAAAAGTATGTTCGAGGATAACGACTATCCGAAAGTAGTACTGCGGCTGCCGTATGGCATAGAACGTACGTGTGCCAATTGCGCTGTAGGTGGGAGTATCTTTATATCGTTCTAGTGTATCAGTTGCATTGTCGACTTCAACCGGAAAAGCTGATGATATTACGAATTTTTTTGTTATATACACATGTATTGACTAGCGCCTCTCCCGCCTCCGTATTAGTACCTATACACTGCGACAGCATAGTATAGATATGCAGATATAAATGAATGCACATGTATATATATATTTTTTACCGAAGGATGTTGCTACACCTCGCTTATGTTCGCTCCTTAAGAGAAACGCCGCCGTGAGGTGACCTCGCGAAATCATCGAACTCCTCGAAATAACTAGAGCAAAAGCCACTATCGATTACCGTCACAAACTTGTTAGCACCTTTGTTCGGTAGCTATATATGTGTTTTTCCGTAGCCGAATCGTTCCTCACCTGCGTCTTCTTGTCGTAGACGAAATCAATAAATTTGGAAAAAAACATTTATAGTAACTGGGACGCAAAGCGAAGTCTAGCGATGGCTGTTGACAATCTACACAATGTGTTTAGTTCTTAGCTTCGACCAAATAACAAACAACATGATCCAGCTCAAATAGTTGGTCAGTGCCGATAGAGATCGCGTTCATGGAATCGCTTGTTAACCGAGGCACGTGCATACATTAAGCCATCGAGTGTAAATGGGCAGAACGAAGAATAACGGAAAGGAAAAGAACCAAAGTGGCTGGTAACAGAAACACGTGCGCTGACGAAACACGAGGGAAAAGAGACAATATTTTCGATTGCTACCGCTGCTACTACTCCTACTAGTCATATATTTGCTGAAAATAACAATGAACGTATGTACTGCTGATATAAGTAACGACGACATATTACTGCTAATAACTAACCGATATGTTTAAAAAAAAAACAATGTGTAGACTGTTATATGTATTTTAATATTATAACTGTAATTATATTTTACTATCAGTATTGTCTCACACGTAAATTAGAAGAGCAGCAAATGAACAGGCTCGAAGAAGAAGCGGAAGGTAACTTTGACGGCCCCTTTAAATTGAATAGCGTTGAGTGAAGACAACAAATAGCAGTATCTCACCATTTTGCCGAATGCGCCTACTTCCAACGTAGAGCAATTGGAAAAAAAAAGCTACATCAAATCGACGAGAAATTTTTTACCCAGTCGCTATTTTGCTTTCCTGTACAACTTCGCCTAGGATCAACTAACTGAACCTTTTCTATATTCTAATATATAGCCTAGATATAGGAGCAAGGAAGGAAAACATTGACCAATAGCAGTGCTAACGAGTTGTTTTTGAAATTAGTTTTCTCATTTTGCCGACGATTGACTCATAGCGTGCACCCAGTTACTTGAAGTGTTTAGCTGATTTCAGCGTAATTGATTGTAGCTGCCTCGCCTACCTGACCACAATCAGTAGGACTAGAATTAGAAGCATTTCCGCGTATGCGTCGTTCGTTTGTGATTTCATCGTATAGATGCAGTCCTTTCGTTGTCGCTTAGACGATAAACGATCGATTAGTTATTAGTTGTTGAACGTTTTTAAAGGCCAAAAAATCGGACGCGCTGCGATTTTTGGTCGGCGGCGCTCGTATTCTTTGTTAATTAGATGACACCCCATATATAGCTATGGTAGATGTTTTCGCATATCATCATTGTATGCAATACACGATTGACACAAATCTTAATATAACTGTAATAATAACAAATAATGAAGATTACTCAGCAACTTTTTCGAAATCTTCACGATTTATCCAACTATCCTCCATATATACTCTATATTCATTACTGATATAATGATCATTTTTAATCTCATATTAGTAATATTCTTTAGACTCTCGATGTCTACTAGCTCATACGATTGCCTACTGCATCTCCGGTGCCACCTTTTCGTCATGCCTCTTTCAATTTCTAACCTAACTTTATATCTCAATTGAAAACTTCGCAAGCAGAGTGATCTACATATACGTTATTGATTTTTGCCTGGCTTGTTTCAGGCTAATCTAGGCCGTACGATATCGTTCTGATTTTCTGATTTTTTTCCTCACACGATGTCTACGTTTGTGACTTGAGCATGCGAGACTCCTACTAATGCGGTGTTGTATACTCAGTAATGTTATTATTACTGCTATTACGATGTATGAAAATAAATCCGTCACAAAACCTTGGCCGTTTCTCGAAAACATGGAAAGAGCCCATGGAAACGCCAAAGGTGCGAAAAAAAAAATACTACTTAAGTGTACAAACGTGTATATATATGAAAATAAACATAACTATTACATATGATTTGCGACTACTGTTAAAAAGTGGCGTGTTGATACGTTGGACACAGAAGCAAGAACGACAAATCTATTTTGACTTAAATTTTGAAAAATTTTAATAACAATATAAACATAAATAAAAGGCACACAATTGTTATTATAGTACGTTTATTTATAATCAGTCAAATTATTGTTTTGTGAAATGAACTGTTAACCCAAAACCTAGTCTGCTTCTGGTAGAGAATTCCATCATTCTAAAGAACATTTGGTTGTCTGTCGATATCTACACAGGTGTAAAAGTCATGTCGTTCTATAGCTGGTGATGAGGGGTCAATAAATTCTAGATACCAACAATGCTGTAAATATACTGAACGATAAAATAAACAGACAAACGATAACTTATAATAGAACATATGTTTATTCTGAATAGTGGCTGACTAGTGGTAAAGCATTGTGCGGCAACTTATTTATCAGGGACGATATCTTGGTAACCATATGGACGTCAGGTTTTTAGTACGCGTCTATCGTATACCCAACATAAACAACACGCGGGAACCCCAAGAGGAGTTGCTCCGTCCTTCTTTTACTCCTAAAAGTTCCCGAACCGGTGCGGCAGGCATTAGGCCATATTGAGGTCGAATTGTCCTAGTAGAGGACAAGATACTACAGACGCTCTATTATAAGCGTCTTATAACCACACTGCAACGAAAACCAGCGCCCGAGGCAAGACGCCTTTGTCTCAATGTGACACATCGAAGCCGTTCTGATGGGCCTGATGTTCGCTCAAAAAAACGCAGTCGTTTCTCTAAAGGCACCAGGATCGAGGATGCAAAGCGATACCATATTAAATCGTTTGACATAAAACTTACAAATCATTATCATTGCGTGATGCATGGTTTCCGGGTATTTTTTCGCGGAAGACCCCTCTAATCGGACGCTGCTGCAATATACACTTGGTTCTCACTAAAATCTATATTGTTACACAGTATGCTATAATTTAGGTGTTGTATGATTCATCGTGGACAGGCAAACCCTATCGGGTCGACTTCGGTTGGTTGGCAAATGCATTAGATATTTTACCCTACGCAACATTTTTCAAGGTAGAACAAGGGATAAAGCCCTACATAAATATGCCTTCTAATTTATAAGCATTACTCTATAAAAACAAAATAGCGACATTGATCATCGGCAGTTTGGGATGTAGCCGTTCTTCAATATGACTCCATCGATAACCCATTGTAGAGAATACCCTCGCACCTTAAAATTATCACCACAATACCCGTATATAAAACGAACCGTTTTGCACCCTCAGAGCCTTTTTTCAGTTTAGATGATGTGCGTCGTGTTCGTTTACCGACTTCAGTACTATCCCTGTTACCTTCGTTGTTTCGACAGAACTCAAAAGCTATTGTAATGACAGAGGGGGAGAGAGAGAGAGAGAGAGAGCGGAGAGAGAGAGAGGGGGAAAGAGAGTGAGGGCGGAGAGAGGGGGGAGGGGAGACAGAGAGAGAGGAGAGAGAGAGAGAAAGTAAACCAACCTGTGTGGTTCCATTGAGCCCGGCCGATTATAATCTGCGGAAGTTGATTCTTGAGATTAAGACTGCTAGTTCACGACGGTCGAACGAAGCAATTCAAACGCCATGACTGTTTTTAGGATGATTTTTCTTACGAAATAGTCTTCTGTCGTGTTACGTATTTTTGCGAATCAAAATACCAGACGGCACTTGATGACAATTTAATGCCGTGATTATTGAAGTCGTTTCTAGTATACCCTTACGTATAGATTTTTCTGCAAAATACCCGGATTTTTCTCACGGCCAGATGTTTCAGGTTCGGTTTGGAAAAAGCAGCAAATTCTATAGTTTCTACTGAGGTAAGTACGGGAATACAGTGCATAAATACTGAAACCGTGATGAGGTCTGGCTCCAAACATAAACGAACTAGTCACATTTTGATTTCCTTTCATGTCATAGCTGTCACCTAACCGAATGGACAACAGCTGGCGTTTCTGCTCTTTTTTCATAGAATAGTAATGTTTGTTTCAAATACTGTGTAAGCAAATGCGTTCGTTCTCTGTTTATTTTCGAACGGGCATCTTGGGGCCGATGTCCCAGAAAAGTGCCGTGGTCATAAGTGCCAACCAGCCGCCCCAGTAGCACTTTAAGACGTTTCGGAGCGTCCATTGTTACTACTATACAAATACCCGGACTCAGCTGACAACCATACGTTAACTGATGCGAAAGATTTTACGAAACAAATCGTTTCCCCGTGTTCCACGCTTAATAAAGATACGTCTAGTATATGGCCTTTAATCGACTTTAGTGTACGCGAACTAAGACGAGTTATCAGCAAGTAATTTTGCCTCTCTCTACAGGGTCATCCCTAGGGGGTAGCAGGAGGTAGGGCTGAAATGCCGGGAGTTTGCAAACGCTAGTCTACTTGGTATACAACACATTGAAGATCTACAGTTGGCGAGTGTGGATACGTTCGATTGTTCGTGCGCGACATGTACACCAGCGAAATCAATGAACGTGACTTCAACCAAAATCGAAAACTGGAATAACCTTCTTGCTTTAAAAGTTGTCTGAATGTTCCTTGTGTGCACGCGAGCGTCTAAGCTTCTGTGTAGAAAAAAACTAAGTATTGCCAGGTCATGTCCGTAATCAACCATATTTGGCTATCAACTTTTCCTATAACGTTGAATATCTGTGCTAGATTTATCCCTGTCCACGAGTCCGAAATGCTCCCAATAAAAAGGTAGTTATAAAAAAAAACCTACGTAAAAAAAAGCAGTATGATCTTCATCTAGCTTGAAAGATTCTAGTTTATTGCTAAATCAAAATACGAGTTGATTATTTAGGGTATTTGAGTGTGGTAGTTTAGAAACGATTACGTTTATTTAGCCATTGTTAAACAATCGGTGCTTTCCACATGGAATCATATTGTATGCGGAATAGCTAATTAGATATATGTTAATTTCTGCCGCCATTTCAGATTACATGCTTGCTTGTTATTGCTACATGTTAATACAGTGTGCATCCCTATATTCTACAATTGAAAACGACTAACAGCTTATACGATTCTGATGGTTGAATTCATAAGGGATCCCGAAACGAAGTGAGTTCAAAACCTATTCACATGCATTGGCGCTTTATCTTTAATGGGAGGCACAAGGTGCAAGTAATGTGTGGTAGATCACATAGCTGAGCTTTAACAAAACGTCGAAGAGATTCTGTTGTTGTGTGGGGTTTTTCTGTGACTACTTCGTGGGTGGGCATAATAATGAATGATAGCAAATTCAAGATGAGCGATGCAACTTCCTTATCAGTCATCACTCGCGAAGATGACGAACATAGATTTGTGGAGACCGCTTTCAAACATGACCGTCGTGCTCTTTCGACGAAAACTGTTGACTCAAACGTGTATCAAAACCAAAAACACACATCGAGTGAACAACGTGTCTTCCCCTCAAGTGAGCAGAGTATCTGCCGCCCAAGTCGAGAGCAACTGTTGCGGCCCAGTCCACGTGCCACCCCGCAGCTAAATAAAGGAGAGCGTAGGCAAGTAAGCCAAAAACAGCTATTGCAGTTAGGACAAAAGTGGTCTTCACGATCCAGTAAGGAAGAAACATCAACGCCAAGTGAACAAGATGTTCCGCGACCATCTGAAGACCACATTGCAGGCCCCAGCTCGACTAAAGGAGATTCGGGCGACGGTTCACCACCTACTTCTGAATATGAGCGGACCGTACTGGTAAAAAGCTCTTACGTAAAAATATAAGGGTAGTGTTTAATATCCTATTGTCATAGGGCTATAACAGATTTTCATATATGTATATATACACAAGTATCATAGGAGCATGAAAGACTTTTAAAGGAGAGACCAGTTTGTGCAAAAACCAAATACATTAATTTTACTAAGTAATACTTGGCCTGGACTCCCATGCGATGCATTTTTCTGCGTATGTCCTATTCTAACTAAGACATAGCTTTTTAATTAGCGGGAAAGTCTCAATATTTAATCCCGATCCTGATATGCGTAATTACGCTGTACAGTGTATATTGTATTGGAAGTAGACGTGCGGATTGAATGGATAGGAAGATCTTGCAAGCTGATATATGTTACAACGTAAAAACGTTTGACTATCCTGTTATTAATAATATGTATATAATGCGAGTAGCAGCTAGATCGGACAGAATACCGAATAACAAGCTAGGCGAGGTGGGCAGGGATGCGCAATGTAGATTAGGGAGAAGGCTAAAGCGCCGATCGGCTCCTAAAAAGCGTTTTAACGAAGGCGATGAAAATGCATTGGAGGTAGGCCCACGCTGAGCTTTCGTCGCCGGCCCGTCCGTGGGTATGATGGAAACCATACTCACGGACACGCCGGTCTCTCGTCCAAGCCGCGGTGGCTGGACTACACGGTGCCCTACAAATGGGCTCTACATTGGCCCAAGCCTGCCCTTTCCACCAACTCTAGAAAATACCTTCGGGTTGCTCTCAGAGTTGGCAATGAAAAGATTTGGATCGGTCATGAAACAGCCGGTCTTCGAAGCGATCCCGGGAGTGTGGGCACATCGCAAGGTGAAACTGTTTGAGAGATTCCCAGAATAGGTGACCGACAGGAGATGATAAGAACAAGCTTTTAATCCTAAAAAACGTTATGCATGCGAGCCTGATAATTTTCTAACTACCTCACCAGGACTGCTCTGGGAGGCTTATAAGAGTGCTTGAGCGACTTACTTGCGAGTACCGGAGCTTAAAAGTGTCGGGTAAGAGCAGGTTTGAATCCGTGAGTCGTGGCGAATGCGGCAGGGCGATTCGAGGGGACCAATAAACGTACAGCAATTGCTCGTAAGAAGTAAACAGGATCATTTCAAAAGTCAATGGCCGAAGTTTTGCCTCCGTCGGAGTGTTAGTTCGGCAAGCGGGATACACGATGAGCATGATTGAGCTTAAACTCCTTTGCGCGAACTTTTTGTGGGTGGAAGTTAACGCAATTGCAATGCTCTCAGAGACCGATGCTCAGCGCGGCCTGCTCACTGTCTCTGAGGGTGTAGTTAACGTCAAGGTTGATAATGGATCGGAGGAGCCATCCTTCATCGTTGGTCTTCGCGGGAGATCTTATTTTGGACATACGATTCTTAAAAGGGAGTTTTCTTGTAGTTTTTGAGATTTTACAGGTTTGCTTTATAAAAAAATAACTACTCGTTTTGGTCACAAGCAGAGAAGGTCACCTTAGCGAATAGAAAATCATATAGCCCTTGGTAGTTACAACAAGTGAGGCTGATACGTAACAAAGCACCACAAGCGTTGGACAGACTCATTCATACTGACTTTATTCAGTATATGATCTCGACCGGCGATTTAGTTCCAATCTCAGCCGGGACGAGTTGGACCCACAGAAATACAGGTTATAGAGGATAGGGTTCACGCTATGCTTCCAGTAGTTTTGCTAAAGGAAAAACTATGGACAGTGATTTCCTGTGTCAATTACTACAAGCTAAACTCTACAACAAAGCGAGATGTGCAACCGCTGTTTGACATTGACGGTTCTATGTATACCGTCGTCGGGGCTCGCTATTTAGTAATGTAAATTTGAAGAGCGGATATTAGCAGATCAGCCTGCACTCGGGCACGAAGAAGACGGCATCCTGCGCATCCGAGGGGCTTCACCAGTTCAAGTGCATGCCGCAACACACGTAGACGACGCTCCAAAGGCTGGCAGACGAAATCGTGGGTGCCTTAAGTATCTCGACGATGTCTTAGTCTATTTTAATATCACCTGAAAAGACTACTGGGTGCGATCAATTTTGCCGTTTTGTGGCTAAAAGCAAAGAAGCATATTTTCACGGCCAAGGACGTGGTGTATCTAGGCCACAAATTCACGGCCGCCGAATATTTCATGGACCCGGAGAATTCGGGTAATGGAAACCTTGCTGGCCCTCGAGTCGACTATAGAGTTACAGAGCATTCTGGGCTTGGAATCCTCCTAACAATAGTTCATGCGGGCTTTTGTAAGAATGACTAGTTGCCGCTTGACTGATAGCGAATCTGAATGCCACTATTCCGAGAGCAAATTCTTGGTGGTAATCAAGCGTCGAGAGCTCGTTCCAACTGTACTTGTATAAGCGATATTTATTGTTACGTTACCGACGGGAACGAATGTTCCCAATAAGTAGATAGTGGAGAAAACAAATTTTTACCAAAAAGCCAACGTCAATTTGAAAATTTTGTTGCGCTTGACTGTGTCGATGTATAAAGTGGCGCCCTCAAGTGTGATAAGGTTTGAAAAGCGCGAAAAGAAACGAAGGCCCTCAGCCTGCTCAAAATGGATCAAATTGAAACGAAGGTCTCGCGTCTCAGCGTAAGTGATCAACAGTAATCTGGCTTATAGGGTCAAGAGTGACGCAACGCTGCGCCACATTTCACCGTTTCTAATAAAAAAAAAAGGTATCCTATGTCACACGGATAGTATGGCTAGACACGTCGACATCAGAAAGACGTTACAACCTGGTAAACGAGGCTCTTATACCGGGGCCGAACTTACAATGCAGATCCGAAAAGTACTGGCCCAGTGCAGGGTCTGTTAGCGGCTAAACTGAGAATCTAGGTGGCGCGATGTGCTTTATTTGAACGTTCCTTTGAAATTATGGGGTAGACTTAATGGTAGCGGAGCAATAAAGCTCTTCAGCTCTTAGTATTTGTCAACTATTGTATCCGTTTTGCCTAGCTCGTGTAGGTCCGGATAAGGACATCGGTTTCCGCGATTCGGACGCTGGGAGTTGTGCAGCGTTTCTTCAGAGGCTTACACGTCTTTGCGGAAAAAATGAGGGAGAACACGATTTGTCGTATCGGATCGCAGACTAGCTCAGGTAGACCTATATCGGACGCGGCAAATTAACTCTTAGACGCCCATTGTGCACCGAGCTAGTCGAATGAGTAAGCTAAAAACCCTGATAACGAGAAGCTGCTTACCCAGGTAGCGTTTTCGGTTGAAATATCGAAAAGCAAGAAGCTGAGAGGAACGTTGTTTGAATTGCTTTTCGGGTATAGAGCTATACTGCCCGCGGGGCCCTCCGGCTGTGGAAATTTCAGAGGACGGGATGTCACACAAGTGCGCCAGAATGTGCGAAGACTATTCCAGAATCGGCAATGACATATTGAAGTGCAGTTCGAATGGGGAAAATCTGCCGTGCGGAAGTTTAAAGACAGAACAAGGGTATTGGCGAAGATTGAAAGGATAATACGAAGACTCTCCAAAAAATTGCGGTCGCGTTACCACGGGTCATTTGCCATAATGAGTCGAGTGGTGCAGCTCAATTGCGGTCGCCAAGTGATCGTCAACGGAATGAGTATACGGCGGTATTTTGAGAAGCATATTACAGTAGCACGGCCGAATGTAAACATAAAATCATATTTCCTTCTCTATACATGAGAGTACTATAGGTTAGATGAATCGTCGGTAGCGGTAAATTTTGTTAATCGCAGTAAAATATGTACAAAGTTCTAAATAACATATGACGCATGTACTTATGAAAAATAAGAAAAATTTACCCAATTTTTTTTAATACTTGATAAAATGCCCTGACTAACCGAAAAAGCGTGCTTGAGTTCGCTAATAATTGCAGTGTACGCCGGAGAATTATCGTCAATAGTTATATTCAATATAAGGAAACCGACTTTCAATATTTCAGATGAAGTAGCGTACCATAGGACTAAATGTTCTCCTTTTGAACATCAGATTAAATAATATAAATATTGCATATTGTTTCTAACCGGTTTCACTTCCGCGTAAACAAACTCGCTTGCATGCGGTGCTGTGAAAAAATGAGGCAAAAGAAATCAGCTTAAAGGGTCATCAAGAGAGAACGATGCGAGAAACTCGTGACAACTATTTTAAGGATGGGACCACAAAAATTGGTAAAAATCGGCTGTTATCATTTCAGGAGTAAAAATAACATGTTTTTGTCAGTTTTTTTACATTCAGTGAAGTTAGCATTTTGATGGCCGTTTGGATTGAGTAACTCTGCACACCATCTTTTATTGGTAGGAATCGAAAGTAGTACATAGGATAAAATATAGTACCGAAGTATTGATAAATTACGTAAAATATTTGACATGGTTTACAACAGCGAATTGTTCAGATCAGATACAGTAAGGCTCTTTCAGAGGACCGCTTGTATAAGAGCTCATATAAATCATAAAATATAAATAACCCCAGATCAAATAATTTATATCTAATCTTCTTCTAAAGTTTCTCAACTACTTCTCTATTATTTTTGCTGTTCTCAATCAATTTTCTGCCACGTGACGATGAGCAGATTTTTTGCTGGTGTACGAGACTGACGAGGAGCAGGAACCAATACTCGCTATGAACTTGGACGAATATGCAGCTGAACTAGCGGCCCAAGGCGTAGAAGCAGACCCTGTTCTTATTCGAATGCTACGAGAGAAAGAATGGCGTCGCGCTTTTGTAAACAATCTGAGAACTGCTGGGGTGCTTATCGAAAAGGTTCGTCAGGCAGAGAATATACGATACTACCAGTTCTTTATGCTAAGTCGATGGCCAAGGGGTGTATTCGATTTCGATATGTGGGACTCGATGCATTTTTGCGAAAATGCTGGCTTTGTGGCGTCAATAGTATAACTTTCAGTTAATGAGACTCACCGGTTCAACAAATGTCGATGCTTTGGGCTTGCCCGTTAGGGCGCAAAATTTGAAATAATTGGATTTTGTCGAAGGAGCCCGTAGCCTGACTGACATGCTCACCCGATCTATTAAACTCAGATTAAATATATCGAATCAAAGAGCGGGCCTGATATTTGTTCATGCATTTCTATATAGTAGAAAGTTTTGGGTAACTTCAGTTTAACCTTTAAGTCAAAGCAATGATGTTAGCATCATCACATACACATTTCCCTAAATGGTCATTAATGTCGGTGTGACAGGACTGTGGGCGCTGAGAGATAAACGATGTGTGGACCTAAGTATTCTTAGACCTATATATAGTATAGTGCATAATGGTCCGACTGCATAATCCATAATCAATTTTGAATCTTAGTGTTCATGTTTAGGAGATCCATTAAGCAGTCCGTTATGGTAGTCTTCATTTACGAGAACTAATCTTAGAAAGAGTTAAATTACGTGGTTTTAGATACTGGGATATTATTGCTTAGTAGGAGGCCGTTCGAGTGGGAGGAAAACAAAGCACAAACAAAATTCATTTCATCAAATTGTCGGTACCCTGGGACCTACGCGTTAAATATGCCGAGTTACTTTGCTTCAGGACGCCTCTGCCGTTGATGTCAATCCCGAAAAAGGTCGGTATATTTCTCTCAGGAACTATTCGTTGAAAGTCGTTTGCTCTTCCGTTTGTTACATGCTTAAATTCGTGTTTTTAAGCTTTTTTTTTTAGTCCGTGTTCGTACATAGTTCAGAAGTTCAATCACAACAAAATTCTATGTAAATTGTATTTATTTGTCATAGGGCGCCTCATTTCTTCAACGGTCTTTTATAATGTTATGAAATCACCAGCTGAATTTCTCTGTGTTTACGGCCCCAGCCTATAGCCCAGAAAATGTGGTATGGACTCAACCCATGTGTACTAATGGGTTTTCGGCGTGGTTGCATAAAAGTGATCTTCGATTGTGTACGCTGCCCTAGTCTGAGATTCCTCATGTTAGATCACTTTCTTTTCTCTTAGTGGAACATTTTCTCATTATAGTTTAGTTGTTTTTCAACTTTCGCATCCAAACTTCAACAATTTCTAATAAGTTCAGTCTAAGTTTTTACTAATAAAAAGTCACTATTTTATGGAATATGAAAAACGTTCAACTGTTCAATATAAACATCTCATAAATTTGCAACCCTTTTCAAACAAATCCCCAGGAAAATGTCGACTTACCGAATTACCATTACGGGAGAAGGAAATTGTTGTTCAACCGCAGACAACATAAAAGTACAACAACGCTGTCAGCCCACAAAAAACGCGCACTCTACGGAAGTGATTTGATGAAGTGAATGAATTCACAGTAACGACGGTATTAACTAAGAAATTATTTTGCTTTGATTCGATGCTTAGGACCTAAGGTGGACAGGATGGCATTACTTCCGTTGGCTTGTCAAGTTTTGTGAATTGGATGTACCTAACACCCCGCGCAGGTGCTTCACGACCCACTTCAAGGTTGCCAACTTGGCGAAGTAAGAAGATCACTCTCTCGACTTCACTTGCCAAAAAGTCCTATCAACCTTGAGACTACGTTTGTGTGTGATGAATTTGCATAGAAAACTCAGAATATCTGTGATTGAACAAAGAACAATAGTAGCTGATTTGCTGTCGGGATTAGCGTCTCACTGCCCGGCGTAAATCTGACCTGTTTTTTTAAACACTATTTTCAACCTTTCTATTATATTGCTTTCCGTAAAAAAGTATAAATAACATGACACACGGCTTTATCTTCAGGTCAAATCTTTAAAAACCGAATTATTCAAGTTGAATTTCATTGTATGTCTACATATTTCAATATACAGAGTGCTATATACATAATGATTTTAATCAGTATTGCTTCAGTCCTAAAAATCATAATAAACTAATATGATTATTATATCAGTTTCCTGCAATGTTATGGCTGTTACGGTTCGCAACATGTTGCCCACACGACTGATATGAGCATTTTAATGTTACGTTATGACATCTTTTCTTATTCGAATCTGTTTCTGGCAGCTGTATGGGGGCGGTTGATCAAGAGAATTACTTTACGGTGGGCCATCGTATTCGAATAGCTCAGGAAATTCTCCGGAAAACCGAGTTCGGCGATGAACGGAAGGGATATGTCGGCATCGATCGGCTCGTCGAAGAAGGGGCTTTTACCGCGGCGTTTCCTTTACATGAGGCGAGTCTAACTTCTTGTCATTTTGTCTTAAGCTACTGTTTGTTTTTTTACTGGACATGACCGAGGGCCGTCTGTCCTATCAGTGTAATATGTTAAATTGCAAAAAAAAAATTCCGCGCTTTTTTAGACTATGTTTTTTTTAGTTCTGTGACAATAAGCTATTATGTTATATATTCTTGGTCACTGTTGGCGTCATGTTTTCTGCCATCTTTCTGTCAATCCCGCCCAGTGAACGTAAAAAATGAAAATTTATCGGCGTAGGCTTCGTTTTCGAAGTCTAAAGAGCACCTTTAACGATGTTTGCTGCGTGTAACCTCGCATTGTCATGAAGGGCAATAATTTGATTTGGTTAAGCCTTTTCTCTTCAGTAGCCTAGTTAACTCGATAAACCAAATGAACATGCCGGTCAACTGTCCCGTTCGTGAAAAGTAATTCCCAGTGAATTACAGCCCCAGCAAATGCTAAGTATAATCTTTCCTGGTTGACTATTCTAGAGCCATCCGTTTCGAATAGGTACTTCCTATCACCGGCGACAACTGTGTGCAAAAATCTAGAAGTTGAGATTCAGCGTTAAACTGTAACTCTTTATTGAATCCAGAGAGTTCATGAGATGCATATGCCCGAAATTTTCATGTAAACCCAAAAAGCTTGAAGGGACCTTAATGTAGCAATACTTTGTAATTTTGGCCAATGACTGAATTGTTTGTGGACCGTCTTTCTTGCTAAGTGCGGTCGTTGTCTAAGGCAGACATTTAGCTAGAGTGAAAAGCGTCCTCTAGGTTCCGAACGTCGTTTTCCGTTTTGACAAAACGCTGTTACATTGTCTTTTTAGCTATAGTGTTGTAACCGTATATTAGGCAAATGTTCCGGCAGTAGTATTTCCGCATTTCGTAGTATAAAAGGCGATACCTTTTATACTACGAAATGCGTAGTATAAAAGGTATCGCCTTTTTTTGAACACGATCCTGTTACAGCATACTGACAGGTCCGGAAGGACGCTATCAGAGGTAGACAAAGTAAGGAAAATTAGGAGAAATTTTTTAAATACACGGGAACGTTCATTAGAATGTAATATTATAGACCGATAGATATGTATACAAGGTTATCGGTTTCTGTCGTACAAAAAAGGTACTTACCTAATTTTTTTAACTCAGCTTCAGTTATTTCCATTAAGGTACGTACGCATTCAGGTCTAATGACAAAGGCTTAGGAGAGCTCTTAACCATATCAGCACCAGGAGTACAAGCACACCGACACTCAATAGGATCTCCAATACGAGAATAATGATCAGAACGAAATCGTTAACACCCATCAACCATTTTTTAACCCATAACATTTACAATTGTCTAGAAGTGAACAACATTTCAATTACCTTCGTCAACGCTTCAGAGGAAGCAGTAGTAAGTAGATCTCTTGTGACGAATTTAATTCTAGCCAGAATAAGTCAAGATGCAGTAGTACCATCGGCCCGCTTTGATTTAAACGATGCACTCTCGATTCCTATTGAAGTTAAGGAGTACAAAGTATAAAACAAAGAAGGAAATTCAAAAACGGTAGATTAGTCAGGAGGCCTTGGAAGTCATTGATCGAACCCTTGGCGATATGTGCACTGAAAAAGAGTTTCTTGAAGTAATCTTAATGCTATATTCGGGCGGCGTCCCGCAGCAGCTTCTACCTGCTGTTAAAAGAGATGCCAATCTTGAAAATGCTGTTGAGGTTGATGCCGAAAACTTCCAGCTTCTACTAGACATCAACAAAGAAAAATTTGCATAAATTCCGACAGTCAGGTTGCTTTTCTTGAAAACATTGTACCAAAGCGGGATTCTATTGCAAAAAGGTATCGACCTCATTCTCGAAAAACTGATATCATTCGAAAATCCTATACATACGTTCTGGGAAATACATAAACATTTCTGTGAAGATAGTGGTCCGAAGTATAGGCAATGTTTGCATTGAACAATTCTCTGAAAATTTCAAGAAATATCATTGGTTCAGTCATTTAACGGAGGATGGCAACGCTTTTTGAGGTACTACCACCGCCAAAACACACGATTAAAGAAAGCTTTACCGATCATCAGTTAGATGTTTCGAAACACTAAAACGTCACAAATATGATCATCCCATTGTAGCGAAGACTACAAGCGTAAAACCTAAGAACCATACAGTTTATTAATTATAAGGAATTACCTTTCATAAGACGACGAAATCCACTAAATGTTTCGCTAAAATGATGCTTTGTTATAACAATTCGGAAAGCAGAAGGACCAGCGATAGCAGACGTTTTTATCTCTCTCGAAAAACCTCTATCCAATTACGATTAACTATACGTTCTTCTCAGTTGCACGCGACAAACATATCGTCATTTGTAGCATTCTGAACTGATATTTTCGCTACCAGTAAGAACTCATTGGTCTACAGATATACAACTATGTCGATTCACATATCCATGGTCTGGAACTGAGAGAACTAGAACTGAAAGCTCAATGTTCAACGACGGTGACTTGACAACGATAACAGGAAAAAATAATATGATTCAACAAGACAACATTACGAAACAAAATTTAAGGCAAACCAAACGGTTCTTTTCAGGGTCTCTTAGGAGTGAAAGATCAGACGAATTTTAAAACTAAGGCGTTCGTGATAACAAAACAAGCGCTTTATATATAGCGTATAGCTTTCAATTTGCTTGTCCTCCGATTAATCCTTTCCGCAGGCAATTTGTTATTCTGGACAGCGTAATGTTTGTCATTTTTTTAAAATGCTCGCTCTTTTAAAATACATGTCTATGGGGAGAACCCTTTATATTTATGACAAAGATATACTAATTAAAGCAACAGCTTTTTAGATGGATCAATGGCAATCATTTTCGCTAGCTAGGTACGTAGTGGTCTCGTAGGCTGGCCGTAGGGTTAAATTAAGCATTATCTGTTAGCTGCATTTGCTTTCTCTTGTTTTTACACTCTTCTTGATACTACTTAGCTTCATGTCTGTCTCTTGGCTTATCTATCCACAGCATCAGTACGCCTTTTTGCTTCAGTCTATATGCCGTACTCGGTACGATTTTCACCCATAGCTAACGCTCCTCGCTTGCGATCTTCGTTATCAAGTGCCGTGTCAATGTCCAGGCTCCAAGCCCTTCAGAACCTGAAACTCCTTCCCTAGTTGCCTTATCATTCCGAATTATTCAGACCTTAGTTATGAAAAGTCTTTTTCATGTTACGTCCATGTATTGTTACTAGTTACCGAAAACCAGCGTATTAGGTATTTTAGATATGGATTTGCTAATTCTACCTACTCGCTGTATCAATGTCTGTTAGTAAAATATGTTTTGAATTAAACGGAGTGGCACTTCGGTAATGCCCTTTTTGGTCCTTCCTAAAACCAAGGTTTGGCTTATTCCTAAGATAAGTGTATTATTGTGGTTGTAGGGCTCCTATCAGGCCCCGCGAGATCAAAAACCATGTAACTACACACGACGTCAAATTTTGTACGAATACTGGGCACGGTGGGGTCGTTGGTATAAATTTCAACCCCTTGACCATATTCGCGAGTATTTCGGCGAAGGAATCGCCCTTTACTTCGCCTGGTTAGGATTTTACACGGTATGGCTATTACCAGCATCCGTTCTAGGACTTCTTATCTTTGTTTATGGAATGTTCAATGTGGCGACCGATCATCCAACGTAAGTAGAGGATAGCTGATGATTCACAACAAATTCCTGATAAATTAAAACAAAGACATATACGCAGAGTCAACCAAAACATAACTCGAGCTTGTTACATTTCATAAATTCGCAGTAAGCACTGACGATGCGTAACGCCGTATGTATTTCGGGCTGCGTGCGGCATACGTAACAAACAAAAATCAATCTTGCTACACATGTTTTCAAATTTACTTTGTTTTTTCATGGTGACTGAACAAGTTTTTCTTGTCATTGTTGTGCGTTCGACGATGTACGCATCTAATACAATTACTTAATTACTTAATTAACTTAGTTAAAAATTTTACTATTTATATGCTGTACAAATACGTAATGGTTTGGGTTTGAATCCAAGCGTAGTCACACCTCATTTCGTGTTAGGAAAAGCTGGCCGTCAGGCTGTCTAATGAGGCCACACCGGGCGGAAAAAATATTTCTTAGCCAAATTGATTATTCTTCTCATTCAGACCGCTTTTTGTATACATATAATCCAATATATACTTTATGCTAAAGTAAAGTGGCGTACATATTATATCGCTATTTGATCGCAGGTCGCAACTGTGTAAAAGTGGCAATTTTTTTAAAATGTGTCCTCGTTGTGACGAGAGTCTCGGCTGTACATTCTGGTACCTCTCGGAAACTTGTTGGATGACACACATCACCTATCTGTTCGATCATCCCGGCACTGCATTCTATGCTTGCTTTCTTTCATTTTGGGGTAAGTATACTTTGAACTGTATATGCAACTATATAATATATAGCATCTATGTTTACCAGTACGTCCCTGTGTCTCTCAATTAGCCCTTTCTACTGTACTACATGTACATGAAACTGATTATATAAATTGATGAGAAGTTAAACCTGTACTCTAATCTTTGCCTAACCTTCAAATGAAGCCGTCGCGTTTTTGAAGTACTGGAAACGCGAATGTGCGCGCCTCGTGTACGATTGGGATTGTTTGAATTATGTTGAAGATGAGGAACCGCCACGGCCGGAGTTCGCTATACACGCTTATGCCGAAAAACGGAATCCGGTCACTCGACAATTAGAACCATCTTTTCCATCTGATATCCGCAAACGTCGCATGGTTACCGGCTACGTCATTCTATTGTTTATGGTTCGAATCTTTACTATATATATTATGTACGATATTAATCAAATCCGTCAAATGGAGAGGGCGGTAGCATCGTGGACTTATAACAAGAATGTTTCCGATTCTGATCTCGGAACGAAATGACCCGATCTTGAACTCACAAGTTGACAAAGTAGGTAATCTTATGTATTTAGATAAAGTCAATAATGATCGACAATAGTTCAGTCGTTCATGCCAGTCAAGCTATAGCCAGTTGGTGCATATAATAAATTGTTGTATTTTGATAATGCAGAAGCAGTAACACTGTCAAATAATAATTTCGAAAAATTCAGCCATTTATTTCGAAACAAGAATTTGAATTGATTTTGATTTTATAAAGGTTACCATTCATGTATATAACTCAGTTGGAATCATATCATTATTGACATATGGCAAACTTCTAAGTGTGTGAACCGCTATAATAGTAGCCATCATTCTGTTTCCACAAAAGTAAAGCCTCTTAGTATCAGTGTTCTCGCTGAATATCTATTGTCCTGGATGAAATGACTCGTTGCAGGACATTATTATCTTCAGACAATTACTTGGCTTTTTCAATTCGACGTTACGGCTGTGTCAAATTTTAGGCATCGCTTGTATTCGTTGCCATGCTGGCAATCATCATATTCAGGATATTAATTTCGATCCCTCTATATCGTCAAGAACAATTAAAAGGGCTCGCTCATATGATATCGTCATGGAGCGGAGCATTTATCAATGTCATCTCCATGGTCATCCTGCAAACTGTCTATGGAAAGCTGGCTCACAAGCTCACTCAATGGGGTACGTTGTAATGATACTTACTTTAGGTAGGTAGATAGATAAAGGTAAAGTATTATCTAATATTAGATTGATGCATAAGTAAAGACCTGTCTGCCTTTTTCTGCACGCCATGCACAAATTTTCCTTTATCTCCATAAGTTGGCTTCAATTGTATTATGTAGCGAGCCAAATTTCATATCAAACCCGTGATCCAAATATGGAATTTCTAGTGAAGAAGGGTGCTTTTTCGAAACTTGCCTTAATTTAATTTTCACCGCAGTCAAAAAATTGCTGGAAAGTACCGCGGAATAGTTTCAAAATTGGTAAGTGAAGGGAACGACGAAATACCACTTCGTCTTAACTCTTAAGATCTTGCCCGTTACTGGCAAGACGAGAGTGGCAAACACAGATTTTCACATATAACAGTTGCGGGTGACGGGAAGTTTTGTCTCGGAACGTGTGTGAGAAAATGCAGAGGAAGGCATGGAGAAAGCAGCAATAAACGGTTCCAAAAGATACTCGTGGGTGTAGGGTTAAGCTAGCTGTCAATCGAAGAAAGTCCTTGATTTTCGTTTGGTGGGACTAAAAGGGTTTTGCGCACTTTAAAATTAGTGAGAAAAAAGATCACCGTTCTTTGCGAGAGCACACATGGTTAAACCAGAAAAAACCGCCTTGTAAGATCCCGAATGAGGTGCTCTCTCGTATCCACTGTATTCCCCGGGCTTCATGTCAATGGATTAGCACCTATCCAAGTTATCTGCGAATGAAATTTGTAACTGTACATTTGACATAGGGGAATTCTGGAAAAACTCGTCGTATGAATTTTTCAGCACCAACGTGAAAATTTTTAGCGAGATCAAGCAAAAAAATGAAATTTCATCTATTCACCATTATTGGCGGTGAAAAGAAAACTTCATAGATACAGGTCACGAACTCAGTATTCCAACATCGGAATGAGTATATGCAATTGTTTAAAACACACTCTTAATAATATAAAATGACTTAATAAACTTAAATTAAACTTGAGTTTAATAAACCCATTTTATATTATTAATTATATATATATATATATATATATATATATATATATATATATATATTATAAAAACTCAAAATATTTGCCAGATGTTCTGAAGATAGTACCAGGGGGCAACAAGTGGCGTGACATCCATCGTAACATGCACCTATGTGTGGTACTAACACTCTATTAAGGAAAAGGATTTCGACACGGTTTAATTGATGAAAATGTTTGATTTGTTCTGAAAGATGAGAGAAGCTTGTATATAATAACGGCGAATGCTTGATTTACAAGTTGAGTTCGCTACGTTTCTGCCACAAGAAACAACCGCCATCGTTCATGTTCCTATTGTATATAATATTATTAATGTTGCAATATAACGTTGCGAGGCTTTAAATAATGTGGGTAGAATTAAATACTTTTATTTATAGGTGCTTCCATTGGTATCATGTAGCAGTTCATTTGATGAATAGTATAGTTATTACTGCGCAGTTATTAATAGGGCATGTACAATTGCGGCATAATTTCCTTGATTACCTCACATAAAGTTTATTATAGAGTAAATCCTTTCCATTGTTCGAAAAATGATATTTACGACAATTATTTCGGCAATAGTTGGGAAATATCTTAATGCAGGAAGCTTTCAGAATTTCGAAAAAACGAATTCACTTGACAAGAGTAAATGTTTTACATACGTGAATGTGTGTGTAACACAAGCAATGATAAAAATCAAGTTAATTACTAGTAGTTCAAAGTTAAGCTACTGAAAAATAGAGTGTTTGTTATTATCAAACGCATCTGAAAAATACAAATTGTGCCAATAGTATTATATTAGAAATTATTATTAATTTTAGAATCCACACTTACCCTATTAACACCGTTGGAACAATAAAATCATATTTTGGCTTTCGTTGTGGTTTATTGACGTACGTTATTTTATGACTATCTCATCATATACAGAGATGCATCGTACGCAGACGGAATTTGAAAACAACCTAACTATCAAGGTACGTTTTGTTGACTGCTATAGGAAGACAAGTGTAAATTAGTTTTTCGTAGACAAATCGCTGGATGTATATGGTAGATGATGTGTGTTGTTTGTAATTATGTTTATGTTTCACGATTTTACAAAGGTTAGATCTGCGGTTTGCAGCTGTTCATGTTTCAGTTCGTCAACTATTATTCGACGCTGTTCTATATAGCGTTCTTTAAAGGGCGTTTTGTTGGATATCCTGGAAGGTATCGACTCTTGTTCGGTCTACGCAATGAAGAATGCTCGGGAAACGATTGTTTATCAGAGCTTGCTTGGGAACTCGCTGTAATTATGATCACAAAACAGATCATCAACAATACTACGGAAGTCTTCCTTCCGTAAGTGTCTCCGTAGCTCGTCTAACGACTGTTTGATCTGTTGTTGTTTTTTTATTCGATTCTTATTTTATCAGTACGACAAATACTTTGTGCTATCGACCCGTTTTATAGTAGATAAAGCATTTATTTTATCGCAAAACTTTTTTTCACAGTCGTTTATATGCATTGACTTCAGCATGTTACAGACGTGGATAAAGAGTAGGAAAACCCAAGTGTATGCACGAGGTCAATTAACGCAGTGGGAAATCGACTATACACTTGTCCCGGATATTGGGCTTTTTAAGGATTATTTAGAAGTTGGTAAGGGTATTTTTTCTTATTAGCAGCAAAATAGAGCATTCGCCTACTTCTGCACACAAATCTGTTATGTCAGACGTATAACTGACGGAACGTACTTACACAGAAGGTTTTTCCTCTATGTTCGCACCATTCACAAATGGATTAAATATACAGTATCGTGACCTATCCGCTACCCTCCAATAATTTTGTGCAAATTTTAATTTGTTGCCTAAAATGATTTGTTAATCGTTTACTTATCTTTCTATATTTTTAATTGATTTGCTATTCATTATGCCATTACAGTTTTCCCTAAGTCTTTTCAATGTTATTTCTGATTTATTTAGTCGGCTTTGAGGCCGAACACAAAGTAGGAAAAAAGAAAATATTTTCTAATTGTATGTAGCTCTCAGTAAATTTGGCGTGTTTGGGTGAGATGGTGGTGATTAAGATAAACTGGAAAAAGAACTTCATTCTGTATATTTCTAAAAGTGAAGCGACAAATTGGTGATGTGTCTATTTATGTGTACAGCGCAGCTGCAGTTGTATGTTTCACCTATGCATTGACTCTATTTGTATTGCTTTTTTCTTTCTTTCTTTCTTTTACTTGTAGTCCTTCAATTTGGCTTTATCACTATATTCGTAGCTGCGTTTCCATTGGCTCCACTCTTTGCTATGATTAACAACTGGACAGAAATCAGGTAGGAGTAAAATGATGATCTGTGACGAGATTTAAGCCAAGGTAAGTTGAATGGGCATTGTATTAAGTAAAAGGTTGCCGGTGCTTAGTCACTCTAGTTTACTGCAGCTCGCCGTCATGTGCTTCCTATGGCCGTCCGGAGCGTGTTGCGTGGTATCTATTAAAATGGCCGGTTTCGAAATGTTCACAAGTGTTAACACTTAACGCACATTTCGCTTCGTCTTTGCAAACAATCTGTTTGTTCCGGGAGCATTTTTTCCAACACAAAAATCATGAAGACTACAATGTTGGATATGCATATACGATCAGCCGGTCCACCGGCAGCGCCATCTGTCAACTGCGATTGGAATTTTTTAAAAGCTAATACCTAATCTGGAAAGCTCATATGATGCGTTTCAGAGTACTTTTTAAGTTTCGACTAAAGTATTCACGGTTCTGTCAGCTTTATTTAGATTTTTAATTATAGAGAAAAATATCTCTACAAAGTGATATTTGTTGATCTTCGAAATATCTTTTTTTTTTTTTTTTTTTTTTTTTTTTATTTTGAAGATAAAAATGCGCTTTTTTTTTAGGTAATGCATAGGAATATATATGGTATTTTTTTCCAATTTTTTTAGTGGTGAAGTCTTACGCACCGTTGAAGCTTTTTTTTTTTTTTTTTTTTCACTTTACTTCACCATATGCGATATAATTTGTTTTATAACGATCGACTCTCAAAAGTAGTTTTTCTTCGAATTCGGTAAATAAGATCGGACGCGTTCCTTAAGCTGAAAATGCCATTTTTGATCCTAGCAAAATTATTCTATCACTACTTTCAGCTGTAGAGTCATCGTTGCATGCGATACGCATCTCCTAGTCTTTGTCATCACCTCGGTGAAAAATAAATAGCGACTTTCCAAAATTATAGATGTCTTTTCATTTTTTATACCTACACTTGAAGTCCAAACTTCAACCTTGAACAAACAAAAGGCTTTCCGGCTGCATATACCACTTGGACCAACGGCAAAAAAGAAAACCTGATGTAAAAATGCACGCGTTTCTTTTTCACTCGTAATTAAGGCAGTGCTGTTTGACTCGTTTTCCATCACAGAGTTGATGCCCAAAAGTTACTTTGTCAAACCCGCCGCGTCGTACCCGAACGCGCGCAGAACATCGGTATATGGTTAACTATACTCGAGTTTATTGCCTGCATAGCCATCATTAGCAATGTGAGTAGAGCGAACAAGTCTTTGTTCTTACCTTACAAACTGCGTTTAACTAGTCATCTTCACTTATTTTACTCTCGAAACCCCAGTGCCAAGACTAAGCTTAGTGAGTGAGCACCTTCCATTTAAACAGTTATTTATTGTTTGTTGGATCAAGACATAATAAATCTACCCAAGTTAGAGCAAGACAAAAACTGACTTATCCTAGGGTTCGATTCTTTATTTGGTGGCTTTTTTACTTTTAACTGATTTATAACTTGTGACTTGACTGGTCGCGCGATGGTCGTTGTCTTGCAGGCGTTCTTAATCGCCTTTACCTCTGACTTCCTTACGCGAATCCTGTATCGCTACAGTTTCAGTAGGGGTCTCAGTGGATACTTGAACTTCACACTCAGCGTTTCACCCCCGGGGACAGCTTCACAAACTTGCATGTATAAGTAAGCGCTTTGATTTAACAACTTCAGAATGGTGTAGGTACGCCTTTTATAAGCGGTTAGGTCTGCCTGCATCCTTGATATATAATAGAAGCCTATGAATATTCCATAACACTATTCCGTTTAGACTTTTAGGATGCTAATTTCTGTTTATTTTGTCATCACAGGGATTTTCGGGATTTGGAAGGGAACCTCACTCCTTTCTATTGGCGACTGATGGTTGCCCGACTCACATTTGTGCTGGTTTTCGAGGTAGAATTTACCATCTCTTTAAATACAAAAAGCAAGATTGCAGTTTTCAGCTTAATTTTGACCCCAACATTCCTAACATTCCAAATATCGATCTTGTAACTAATCGTGCTATTATTGTCGTTAAAGATACTAAACAAGTCAAAAAAATTGAGAGCTGACATCGTTTTTTTAACCTCACGGTGCTTATGCTTCATTGTGATTGTTTTGTCTTTGGGATGTCATGACGGTAAGCACATATAGACTGTCATAAGCGCATTGAGCGGACTTGTATTGTAAGTATTGAAGGACATCTGAACTAATTGAGCTAGAACTATGGTTTACAATTATGTATTAGGAATTTATTTCTTGGTTTTCGCGCATATGACTGGGTACTCTGAGAACTTCTTGACTGCCATATACTTGCCATTCAAATTCCTATATAACTTCTCTATCTATAGCTTCTTGAGGTAGATTGATAATAGGGTATGCTTGTCTACCAATTAGCTTTTTTAACACATGGAAAGCCCAGTAGTCATATGTATCTAATTTAAAATAAGCGGGTTGAAATTAACGATATTTTTTTACTCAATTCAGGAAGTAATTACGGCAAGCGAGTAAACGGACTGTATGTTTTCAGTTGCCGTATCAGCGGCTCAAAGGTGTCTTAAAAAACTTCAGATAGCGGATCCCATTCATTGTTTCACCTATGGCAAAAATCTCGTAGTAACAGTAGGTTGGCCTGACGCCCATTGCGAGTCCTATTATTTCCTTAAGTCTGAATCCAAAGTTACTCGTGGAACACGCGTTTTCAATTGACCTGGAGTTAGCTCATGAAATGTATATATATATATATATATATATATATATATATATATATATATATATATATATACAATTTTGGAACACATTACATGTGAAATGCTAGTTTTGGTCGACCGGATTCGCGGGGTCAGTGCTTTATTTCGTGAAGTGCCCCCCCGACTGCGGCAGTACGTTCTTGTCTTTAAGGTCTCGACATCTGGTCATCTTCTTGCGGGTCTTCAACAATCCAATTTTCGTTCTTGAAACGTTTGCACCATTTAAGTACTATGCCTTCGTTTAAGGCTTTCTTGCCTAATGTCTTCATTAACCTTCGATGAATTTACGCGACATTATAACCTTCGAAGGAAAAAACTTGGTCACTATCAACCTATTTTCAAAATTAAAGGGTATTTGTCAGTTACTAGACGACTGGGGTATTCATCAGCTGAATTTCGTTTGGTGGAGGTTCAAAAGCAGTTCAAAAGTTATTCAATTTTAAAGTCTATCGGATTCGTTTGTAATAATCTAATACATGTATGCATGTAAAAAAGAAAGTAGATAATCTAAAAGCCTACAGCTTAACCCAGAAACAAGGCTTTTTGTTTTTTTTTACTCAAATGCTGTGTTATTCCTTAACATAATATTATTATAAGTATCTTTCTCTCAGCGATGCATCCCTATTTTTAATTCGTCCAAATAATAGTTGGCATCATACATGGCGAAGTACGCGTATAAATGTGGTGGCCTTATTGTTTGATTAAAAATATTTGTCCTGCGAGCGAGATCTTGAGCTTAGAAAACAAAAAAAAAGTCCATATCGAGTAAACAAGTTAAATGGTTAATCAACTCGAACCCCCAATTTTTAAATTTTTGCTACTGTGACCACTAAGTGTAAGACCACTAAATGATCTACAGCACTTTTTCCACGTTAACATTCCTTTACATGAACCATTGTATTAAACAGTTCCATAAACTGACGTTCCCACATGGCTGAAATATTTACGAGTATTCTTAAATTTATTTACGTCTCTAGAATATTTTGATGAGTTATGCCATTTTCATGTTGAAGCTGAACATTTTTCAGGCATAAATATGTGCACATATATGAATACGTTCCATACTAGCGTATTTTTTTTAATCTTTCAGCATGTGGTGTTTATTATTTGTCGGGTGATTGATGGATTGGTACCCGACGTACCTCATGATATTACAGTTCAGGTGCGACGTGAGCGTTATCTAGCGAAACAGGCGCTTACAGACTCCAACTACTTATTAGAGGTATGAATTTTAGCTCTATAACACTGTTTATTTCAATAATGACTTAGAATTAGATCGAAAATTCTACTCACAGTAACTAAAGAGAGTTAATTTGTTGCCAGTCCATTGGTTTTGGAAACTACTTACATACTTTTTTACGGGTTAAACTATTACTACAAAATGGGAACTAGTTTCGAATCACTCCATTTAGCATGAGCTGACGTAAGCATGATGTTTAGTACAGGATGCCTTCTAGCAGAGTGCTAAGGGGGTTGCGCCAAAAAATGGATCAATCTTTCGTAATTCCAAATAGAATAGACTCACGTGCTTGTAGTATTACAGAGAATGGAACCCTCTATTAAATATGATATTAACTATCTATCGATAAAAATATATTATGCCAGATCGTTTCCTTAAAGAATAAACAAAGTTCAAGGAGCTCAAACCTTTGTGTTTATTGGTACCTTCTAGGTTGCTGCGAAAGACCCAGGTGGAATTGTGGTAGATGTCGATTCGGATGGTGGTCCACAAAATGTCGTGTCACCTGCATGAAGAAGAAAATTCTTAATGATCAATAGTCAAAGCACAGCCTAATTTTTCAGGACACTAGACACCTTCATAAACTGAACAGCTTGGAACGTCATCCTGGAGGCATCGCGCTCTTTCAATCTCGACGATTGGATTGAGAAAAGTTTGGATTTCCGCAGTTATGCCACGAGTCCCTTAACTTAATTGATGATTGAATTATGACCGTCTGGTCGCTGTGGATCAGAATCTCACGAACGGCAGCTCGGTGGAAGCGATCATTTATCAACATGTATGTTTTGTAGATATGGGGCACTGCGATTTCAAGTGTGCTGTCTATACAATATTCTAAAATATAGAGTATCATCTGACGAGGGATAGCCTATTTCTGAAGGTATCCATAGAAGCGCATTGTTCATCGAAGCCATAAGCACTGCTTGTTGGAGTAAAAACACATCTTCCGGTTTTGGGGAAAGCTCTTACGATCGGAGAGAAGCTACAAAGTTTTGATCGTTGGCTGCTGATTGATGAACAGATCGTATATTCTATTCCAACACAAGCTTAGTAGACAAAGTTAATAGGCAGTGATCTCATGGCCATAAAAGAAGGGTTTCGTATGTGACAAACGCCTGACCCTGACCTTCGCGACCGCAGTATTCACCCGACAACGGGATAAAGTCAAGAGCGTCCTCTGGATGCAATGGGATGTATTGCCATGTCTGCTTTGCATTTGGATACATCTGAAAAAATCGTTCATTAGTGAATAGCAGAAGTTAAAAGTCTGAGAGACTGTTCAAACAACGCATACGCATTTTGCATGACTAATTTTTCCTTGTGAATTTGTAAATATGTTAGCGACTGTAGGCTAGTTAATATATAGCTGCGCGTGTACAATCAATAATAATAATAATTATTATTTAAAAAAAATTATATTTACGTGCATAATAATAGTGATAATATTATTCATAACAGTAATGCTAAATTTGACATACCTTTTACCTTTACAAAAGATTACCTTGAGGTTCATAGACATCATTTCCTGTGAATTTGTTGGGTTATTCCGCCGTTGTCAATTTTATTTGTCCTACGTCGAAGATCTACCGTTATGCATGATATAAACATAAATGTCCATATTTGTATTATAGATTGATTTATAAATGAACCTATCAACATAGCTGTTCGAGCATTCGCTCATCAAGTTTATATATATTGTTCTGGCAGATTAATTATTTAATTACTTTTAGCGTTTTACCAATAAACCACCAGTTTGTTTTCTTTGCAATAGATTTTTGTAGAAATTATCGAGTGCATCTGCGTACGCAAACCAACATATGCAATAAACAGTCGATAGAGAAAGCGGTATATAATGTATATATGTATTTATTGAATATACTATAGAATTCTTGGCTAAACATCTGAACACTATTATTCGAAATTATTCTAGCTCTAGCGGTACTGCAAAATTGGTTACAAGAAGCAGAAGGAAGCCATTTAACGGATACACCATTGTCAGTATAATAGATTAGCAGAAGAGCAATGACCGTTGTTCTAGATGTCACATATCGAGAGTAATATGGCGTCGAGTCGGCCTTAGTGTTATTTGAAAGCGGAGAATGTGTTGACTCAGTTTCAAGATCGAACGTCTTGAATATAAGCGCAATTTCCGCAAAAATTCGCTGTACTTTACAATTCTATTACTATAAAGGCAGCAGTATATGCATGCCGGATGGGTCTTTGCTGTTAGTAATCCCGGCGCTTTATCGTAAAGAACGGTTCAAAGACGGTTCAATCGTGTCCGTCCTGCAAACCTCGGCGTGAAAGGAGCTTCTCGTAGTGGTCGACTAAGTACGGAAAAAGCTGCTCAAATTATAGCTTATTAAAATTAGAGGTTTAGCAGAACCTGGACGTGGGTAGTCATGATATCGACGAAAAACTAAATACCCATTAAACATTTCTAAAATATTTGAAGGGAGCTAGCATTAAAAACAAGCTCGGTGTTTGGGTGCCACACGAATTGGCGCAAAAGAATTCGCTTAATCGTTCTTTTGTGAACTGAAGTCTACAGAAACGTAACGAGGTCGGGCCATCTTTAACACAGTTGATCGTGGATGATGGAAATTGAATCACATGCGGCAATAATATGCAGACCAAAAAAACCGTGCTTGTATGTGTCTATATGTGTGGCAGAGCTTAGGCTGAGGTCAAAGAAAATAGCATAATTTTCTTTGACCTCAGCCTAAGCTCTGTGTTTTCGGTGGAACTGGAAAGCAATTTTAAGTACTGCCGTCTGACGAAACGATTGACTCGGACCTGCTCTGGCAACAGCTAACAAGACTTTATAATAAGCCTTAAAAAATCGATTATACGTAGTGAATGGAAAGGACGCCGTCTTCTACCACGACAATGTGGCAATTCTACCTGGTAGAAATCGAGAGAACTCGGACGGGAAATTTCGACGTGTATTACATATGCCCTGGATCTTGCGCCACTGGACTATCATTAGTTTCGGTCTCTGCAGAACTTCCATGAACGGTATATAGTTTAATTTCAATAGAGGAACGCGAAAATGAGGGTCCAGTCGGGTTCAAAATTGAGGTTCTACAGTGATGGAATTATATGTTAAAACAAAAACGACAGAGCCACCAACTAAAACGACGCATATTTAGTATAGTAACCTTACTTTGAAATATCGAAATACTTGTTCACAATTGAGCTTCAAAACTGTTAGCTGCTAACAGTTTTTTTTTGTAAAAATAGTAGAAGAAATCTACTGTCGACTACGCCAGTTCAATATGGATCTCTTGAGCATAACGTGGATTGCGTTAGAAAATTGAAACTTATTAAATTTTCTTCTTCTAACATACGTCTTCAATGAAAAGATTGCCGAAAGTCTCAATTAGATGTTTATTAAACAGTTAATCATTCACGAAAGAAGCTAAATTAGCTGTGTTATAACCGTTTGTACAACCGGGAAATTGATGATGTTATTACATATCTAACCTGAGCAAAAGAAATCAGCGGTTAATGTGTAAATCCTGATTACGGTACCACACCTCACTTGTAAGCGAGTTTGCCATGATGTGTGGGGCTTTAGCTAGCGTTTTTAACATTGGGGCCCAGTATTTTTCTAGGCCTAGTTGTCAATTGAGCCTTATTTTAATACCACTTCGACCCCAAGAAGAAGCATTCTTTCACTCAACGTAGGGCCATAGTAGCTTTGTATTTCTTTAGCTTCGTTAGCCCCGAGAGTCCCTAGAAAAGGCCGTTCATGTTCTAAAACATGTGAAGGGCATTTACGATCTACTGCGGCGGGTGTAAGTCATGGTAGGCGCCGTAGTTTTTAAATGCATTTAGTCCCCGCTAAGGTGGCTCTGCTCACTTTTTAATTCTATGACAAGTCAAAATACATCGACGGTATACAGCTGAGACGGAAACATTCCGTTAATTTAATTCATTTTTTAATTTTCATTTAATTCATTTAATTCAAAGTTTAGTAGAACGGAAATATTTGTATCTTTCTACAGATGCAACTACGCCAGAAACGAGCCCTATGCATTGAGCTGTGTAGCAGTCTGCATTATCTTAACTCAACTATAGTATCAAACAATTCTTAAGCACGTATAAAATGGTTGCTGGTGGCCAATCTAAAACGATTTACTTTCTAGAAAAACAAAAAGGAGCGTACGTTACAACATACTACAAGTATTGGTCCTCAATGGATGGTAGCGTAGAAAATACTCATCCATTTTTCAGTTTTATCAGTAGCTTTAAGACGTCATTTCCGCAGCCAACATGACTGCGAGTGAAATAGTGACTTGTCAAAGTGTCACATGATACCAGCTGGTTCGGTTTCTTCCAGACGCCGTTGTTACGTAACCCACGTTACGTCTCAGCTACTGCGTTCAGCAACAGCCTGTATCTAAACTCTTGGCTGAGAAGCAAGTTCGAAAATAGCGTGTTTAACACACGGGCTGTACTGCGGTAGATAGAAAATTGAAGTTCGAAATTATCATGGGTCGTCGACGGCACAGGAACGCTAGCGGATATAGCACTCGTAATAGGTATGTGCGTTTGTGTGCTGATGGATAGCAATGAATTATCTTTCGTGACGTTTCGTACGATTATGGCTACTACGAAGTACAAGGGACCACAACTAGTTCGAGATACGAACATAAACTCCGTAATATCATTTCAAAACGGTCGAAAGAAACGTTTTACTCTGCGATGCGCTACTGATTATCAGGGAACCAAATGGCTGGACTCAAACCAATATCAACTATTGAGTGTTTTCGCTATGAGGCCAATCTTAAAGTTAAACAGCTTTTATCCGACTGTCGTAAACGTGAGCCGGCTACGGGAATTGCTTTCTGTTTGAGTTTTGATTTTAAAGAAAGGCCGATGCTTTGATAAGGACGAAATAGAGTATAACGAAACAGTATATTTTTATAGCACTGAGTAAATGTGAAGCATTGGTCACATTTAATTAATTACAAGCATTATAAGGTAAGATTATTTCTACTTTATACCACAGCTACATCAATTTAATGAGATTATAATTAGCGATAAAGAGCGAGATTAAAACTATGGGTCAAACTGACTTTCGAGCACTCTAAAACCTTACAAATAGAATAATTAAAACTAACCAACAGAAAAGTGAATTTTGTCAGTTTCCCTGAAATGATATCCTGTCGAAGCGTTCGTGTAAAAACAGACGGCGAGTATTTATTTTTCGAACAAATCTTGCTCTTTATAAATTGGACACTACTTGATATTTTGCATTGTATTATCAAAGGTGCGCGTCCTTTTTTAAGACGACGAAATTAAGAGACAGGACAAAAGTGAACTTTGCTCATTCTAGATCCATGATTTTTAGTGTTTAATTACTAAAGCGTCTTTTGGGTTCGATAGGCAGAGCGGTAAAATTGCCAAGGATAATGTTTGGTACCAGTTGTACGAGACGGCCCCCAGCAAAGGTAGCTTTAATCCAAACTGCTTCGTCTCATACTTTTTTGCTTTCATGTACTTTTGATAAAAATTTATCGGGACAAATGGCCCAGCGTCTTGTCATTCTTAAATTAGCATCAACAAGATTGTATGGACCCTGTTGACAACGGGTTGAAATTTACCTCGTTGTGCTTGTAACTGACGTATTTTAAAAATAGCTGTCCAATTTGTATTAATAACGATATTGTCCAAAGAAATATTAGATGGTCAGCGAGCACGTAAAAAATAATATCTTACTTTTTTAATATTACAAAAGCACTCGGGTAACGCTTAAAGAGTTTCGAGAGCCTTGATGCAAAAAGCGAAATGTCAAATAGCGGACGCATTCAGCGCGGTGATTGCTCGATGCGTCCGCTTGCGATCGATTGTTAATCAGCCGTCAATCAGATCAGTTCGCAAAGTTGCGAATTTCCATAAATGGCGGGAGACATGTCTAACACCTTCATAGAATTTCTCAAATACGATTAGGTCTGAACAAAAGTAGACTCTGATACAGTTTTACAGCCATGACGATTGTCGCAGCGACAGCGTGTGCCTAGTAAAGTAAAAAATATGTGAATCGTGACTTAAGCAGCGGTAACAATTTGCCTACTAATCTTAACTATCAGCGCAGGAACTAGCCGTTTGAACTAATAATGCTAAATGGCAAATACAGTGCTAGCACAATTTCGAATGTAGGGTCATTCTGGCTTTTTTTTTTTACCAATATTGCCATAAATGTGTTTTAAAAAAAATAGGCGGGAAAATAAAAATTTAAAAAAGCCTCAAAGGCTCTGATCCAAGCGTGAACCCGGAACGGCGTCGTCACCTTTACGAAAGAGATTGTATAAGTCACAGTCGCTTGAATTTGTTTCTTATTTCTAGTTTTCCTCTAAGAAGCCTTTACCAGTGCCGTCAGATTGACAGTCCAACAGTCTGCCCTTATCCCCTATTTAACCTGCTTAATTGTCATCGGTCACAGTGGTCTTTGAACTGTCTTTAGAACCAAACTTTACGATTAAGGTACGTCGTTTTCCTCTGATTTTCACTAATTCATGTTTCATGTTGGGACTCCTACGAAACTAGCAATGGTTCCACTGTATTCATTTCTAAGCAATATTATAGCTGAAATAAAATAACTGACAATAATAGAAAATGACTGGTCACTTAGGTTGTAAATTCTTTCGACACATTTTTATTTACATAATATATTGAGAAGTTCTCCTAGTAATACCGATAGAAAGATTCGGAGTTGTCGATGCAACTGTTGGATAACGGGCGCCAGCTTAACTGCGAAGTACAGCGCCCACCACTTCGAGATGAATTATGTAGGTAGGAATCTCCAGTACATCAACAAATAAAGCGAACAGAAGCGCACCTTGCGTAAGTGTGTGGAACGATGTATGCAGTCTTTATATTCCTGTATTATAGTCCTAACTAAATAGTCCTAATACGAAACTAGATTCTAATTGTATACTACTACTCCAGTGCGTTTCCTCGTGAAATCACACTTAACATTATCTTTATTGCACGATCGTAATAACACCAGTATCAGTTGGTGTCAATGACAGGTTTACCCTATATTAAAAAAAAAAGCCATTATAGGTGGCTGTTATTAACTTATGTAAATGAGAAATGAGCGCACTATCCCATTAATCGGAGAGAAGTCGCAATTTTTTTTTCGGAAGTAAAACCATTTTTGGAACGAACGCAAGAACAGTCATGAGCGATTTCCATTCAAACTTTTCCGGATAAGTTCATGTTATAGGTAAGTTGAAAAATTATATGTATAATCGTGTTTTATTTTGTTGATCAAAATTGTTTGTCATATATATGTATATATATGGCAATGATAGTGGAATCTGAGATTTATCGTCGTTCATAAGGTAAACTGTTGCTCGTCATGGCGTTGTGGTGATAGTAGCTGCTGAGGCGTGACTATTGTTACTATTGACGCTGTAGAAAGGCAACGAAGAGACACGCAACGACAAAAACGATCGAACTATAACCAGCTGTTGTCAAAGAGCCATTGCAACGATCCGTGTGGCACTCACAATTGGTCGCCTTGAGAAGGGGATCCGCTGAAATCAGACAGGAGAAGCGTACGTTGCGCCTCGCGTTAGTATGAAAATGATGAAAGCCATTTTGGTTTGAATAAATCTTCTCAGTAGAAAATAAAGATTTGAAGAATTAGCCGCGACATAAAATAAATGTAACTCGGGAACATTAAGCTAATTCAGATGACGGAGAACAATAATCAACGTAATTCATATTGAAAACGAAATCAAATTTCGTCTTTTCCTATTTTCGTATATTATTCGTATTTTCCTATGAAATGATAGGTTTGAAAACATGTGATGGAACTAATGCTGTCGATCACACAATTTCCACCACTAAAACCCATAGTGGGGATGACAGATGAATCATATAACTAACAGATAAACGAACTGATGGCCCTTGTTTCCTCGTAATATAATTACGAATATTTCTTACCGCAAAATGCTATTAGATATTTCCTGGTAGGCGCGTAATATGTTTTCCAACGGGTCAATCATTTATAGTGATCATCGCGTAGTGTGTACTATTGGCTATGTCGTGTAAAAAAAATTTAATCCGCGAATCTTTGATTCAAAGGTGGTAAAAGTCCTATCAGCCAGTAAGCCGCAGCGTGTCACGTAACTTCTAAATCTTCGAATAAATAGACATCTTCTAAATAACTTTCACACCTACTAACACCTAAACGATATATGAAAAAATATGTTTCTCTGTTCTTTCAACGCCTTTAGTCGTCATAACACGGGTAATGTATTGGATGTAAAATATCTTTCCCCCAAATACACCTAAATCATTGTACTAAACAGATTTCACAACAAACGAACTCGACTTGAACTAACTCTGTCTTTTAAATCTATTGAAGTTAGCAGTAACTAAATGTCCCACAGTTCCTCTTGCACTTATCTCTACCATAATCAGTTATTCTTCAGTAGTAATATGTCCGCACGATATGACGAGCGATGCTTTGTTTTGTATATTTAGGGCCTGGAATAGCAGACATATAAACCGGGATGTTCGATAATGATTCATAGAAAGCACTGGGATTTCTGAGGATTCGCGTCACATCCATTATATTAGAAAGACCGAGCAGTGGTTTTGAACTGATCTTCGCATTAAATGATTTTGATTCGTATGTGCGCGAAGAACATTTGCATCCAACAATAGCCCCCCACGGCGCACCCGCTGTAAGGTTGTAGGCCAATAGAAACAATATTACATCGACTTTCTTCAATCAGTCATGTCAGCAACATGATCAATCAATTACACTAATAATACCATGAACGAAACATCAATGGAAAAGGTTACTTGGCATTTAATGTATAATACTCCATTTATGTATAGTTCCAAATTAACAATGCTGATGGTTCACAACTGCCTTCAGCTTTTTGCAAGAAAACATGACCATCTCTGAATTACGTTAAATGCGATACATGCCACTACATTGGGTCGCATAGGATTCGCTAGTTTCAACCACTTGCCGCTATTTGTACGAAGTCTTTTTCTACTGCGATGGGTTCCGTTAGAAACCTTGGGTCAGTCAATGAGAGATTAAATGAACTGGGCCGGTTGCCAATAGGTAATAGGTGGGCGAAACGGTGATCGACACGCTTCCTTAGACTTGTCCAAAATGGCCGGACTTGGTAATGACGTACAGTTTGGTACGTAATTTTGCCCTTATGCCCGGGACTAAATGCTAATTTATTTAATACACTATACATTTTAATTTACCTTAAGATTAGATGACTTAAACCGTCAGATAATAATCATAAACGAATGTGTTATACTTCAAGCGTAAATAGCTCCAGCGACTACCGAGCAACTGTCTAAATATTTAAGGATTAATATCGTACCATTACTGGCAAGCTGGACCCCTAACGCAAAATCAAAAACCTTGACGAGCGGTTTTGAAAATCTAGGCAGTTTCATATGCCTTCAGGTTTAGGCAAAAGCGTTACCGCTCAGCCATCATGGGAATATTGATTAGCTGCCTACGAATAGGAAAAGACCGAAATTAAACATTTTTTTTTTACGATTACATAAGGTTCTTGTAAAAGATTGACTTTAGTTTTAGATACGGGAAATTTAAAGCCATGTAGTTGGACCGCGTGCCAGCATAATGTCTACTCCGTACTACTATATGGAATCAAGCTAGATCGCAAACAATCCTTTACATTGTTTGACGTTAGTATCAACTGCGTACCTTTCGATGAAGCGTAACAAATCAATTCGATGGCCCTAGTTCGTCCACAGCGCCCATCATCGAGGCGAAGATTCTATCGAGCAATGAGCAATTCCCTGACCGTACGCAAAGTTATACGCGTAATTTTACCAGATTTTCGGACTTGTTACTGTCTTAAATCTACTATCTTAAATTACTGTCTTAAACGTGAATAGTGACCGTTTCTGAGAGCAATGACCACATGAATAATAGTTCTCCCTAATTAAGCTTTGTGACGACGGGGAATCATGCCACGGACAATAAATGCGCCATGATGCGTAACAAAAATTTCGTCTCAACTCCAATGGCTCCAGCTACGAACACTGACAGACAGAGTCAACGTTCGAATCACTTCATTGAAGAAGATTCGCAGATTTTTCTCTTGACATATGGGTCCGCACCTTAGTGCAACAAAAGCGGCGAATCTCTGGCTGTGTTCAGGCTTTACTATCAGAGGTATCAGCGCATCCTACTACCTATTATTATTTCAATTCGCGGTTGTTTCATCGCCTTCCAAATGTAAACGGCTCTATCTGTACAGCCTGATGCGATTCATACAACCTTATAGGTGATTGATCGCATGAAATGAATGGCCTATGACCTGCACCAGGACGTCTTTGAATCTAAATTACGAGGTGGCCTTTGATTTTTCGATGGACAAGGTCACCAAACTGTTGACATTTCACTGATTCAACCGTGTGATGCCAACGTTTACGCATTTGACATTGGCGGCGATCTCCCCAAATTGCAATTACTTCTCTTTTAAAGAGGTACCATGTAGTCTTCATATCGTGTCATTACTATACGCAAGCATACAGATACGCGAACGCGCAGGTATCATTTATTGTGTCTGGTCATTGAACTGTCAATACACTGTTCGCGTGGACATAGACAGGTCCTTGTGAACATACTTCTATGAAACTTAATGGACGGCGCTGAAGCCAAAAGGGACAAGCTGCTCCAATATGGAGCCTCTCCCGCTTGCTAGACTTCTCAGACAGCCTTGATTTCTATTCGTCCACTGGCTGGCATACAGAGTTACCACAGAATCGTTGTCGTAATTGAGAATAATAATATTTGTAGCTATCTCATTAGATTGTTAAGATCTACCCGATTTTTTCGACTGCTGTATGTTTGAAGAACTAATTTCGCACTGCTGTGAAGTTCACTACCGTTTTTTTTCTCCTTTGATTTAATATCGACGATGCCGTCCTATTACTGTTAATATCGATTCGCGTAACACTTAGTATATGGTGCTGTCAACATGAAGGTCTATAATGTTTGTCCGTCACTCACATCTACAATTTACAGACGCTTTCCGATATATAGTTCCGATTTATAGTTGCGAACGCATCCTATAGTCAAGATGTAGGCAATTGTTAGTAACAGCCAAATAGAAACCGGAGTCGTGACCCTGTTCACTTTCTTTGCCACTTCCGCCCTCGAACATCAATAGTCTCCAATAGCTATAGCAATTATGTACTAGCAGGTTGATTAGGCATATCAGGTAATATTTTCCTCCGTCTGACTAACGCCATGTATTTAACAGGCAAATCAATGAACCTGATCTAAGTTACCTGATAGAAACTTTGCCTTTTTATAATTGTGCTGCAGGGAAGTTCGGCGGCGGTTAAACCTGTGAGAGCTTTTTTTTCATATTATTTAGCATGGACCACCTTTTTCTGCTATGCCATATTGTTTTTTAGCTAGCCAGACAAATAATCGCAACAAACTGTTAGTGAGGCGGTCGCAATACGTATCTGGTATAAAACTATCGTTCTATAATAACATTTTTACAAAAGGAATCTGTAACTTTTACTTTTTTCATGTCTGTACCTAAAGACTTCGTTTTTAGTAGACTCTGAGTCGAATATCTTAATATGTATTCCACTTAGAAATCCTAATTGTAACCGATTGTCGACACCATAATACAACTTATCTTGTTATTTTATTTATTACAGAAACGTCGTGTTTGGCGAAATAAAAATACAGATGATAATTAACGATACGACATCTTCAGCTAAGTGACAATTCTGAAAAGGTATAGGAAACCCAAATAACGATGACTTACTCAAATATTTTGAGTATGATGAAGTCATTGCATATATTGCAGCAGCATTGGATGGAAGGAGACTAATCGGTGAAGCAAGCAAAAATGTTACTGAAGCTACTATACAGCTGCATTTCGTTTGAAATTGCCAACTGCGCTACACTAAAAAATCGTCGAAGGATTCAACGCAACAGAACGTCTAGGAAACGAAGAACCATAGTTGTTGCATCGCATGAAAAACAGGAAATAGCAAAGATATGTCAAAAACCGACGTCTCCTTGGCCCTCGGAGATATTTTTCCTGATAGGGGCACGAAACATGCTTCGCTACTTGCGTTACTACTCAAAAGAGGGCGCTGTGACATGACACAGCCTATGTCAGACATATCCACATTACCTGATCAAATGTTCAGGCTCACTTATTTCTTTAGTTCACCTTAAACAAAATATTAATATGGTTGTTTTACCCACTCGTCAGCTATTTTTTTCGTAGCGGCATTAAAATAATATGCTTTACTTGATGCCATTGTGTTAAACGATACACGTTTACGCTAGGTTTTCCAATAGGTTTCTAAAAATATCATCCACTTGAAAGAAAATGACTTGCACTACGGTAACTAGTGAAGCTTTCGCACGAACCTGTTGAATTTATCATTAAAGTCGGTAGGAAGAACAGGAATTTCTTCTGGAACGAGTAAATTAGCATTGTTCCAAATTTAGCTTGTTCATCTATCGTACGGTTACTGCGACTTCATCCAATACGTAGAAAATAATTTCTTACCGTAATTATCCTGAAGGCCACAATGGCCTCGGATTTTCCTACTATGGATATTTTCGTTTATATGAGTGCGTGTTAGAAATGACCATCCAAACCTATGCTGGTAACTTATGCACTAGCATCCGAACAACGAATAATACGGTCTCGAGTAGATATCGCATGGAAATCATAATCATCCCGGAACGCTAAAGTGCGTGGTGGCCTGACAGAAAATGAGATGGTTCACAAGCAAAGTGGGCTGACGCCCAATGGCATCACCGAGTCTAAGCAGCGAAATGACCACGACAACCAATAGGAGGAATGGAAGGCAACCAGGGATGAAAGTTCTGTTTTAGTCGCCAGAAAGAAAAGAGTATATTCGCCCCACCCGAGCACTGATGGCTATCGAATGCTCCAGGTCTGTATTATAGATGCAGACCTCATACTTGCAAGTTCCGCAGTTTAGCTGTCAAGCTAATGCACAAGCGAACTATTCAATGAGATGACATTCGAATCTGAACGGTGCCCAAGACTTCAATCAAAATATACGAGGCGAAATCTGGTAAAGGTCCTGAGTACAGACGAAGCACAAAATTAAATCGCTTCTTGGAGTGAAGCTCTACATAATTATTCTAGATTCGTTCGTTGCAGACTGCCCACTGGTAATCAGTTCCGTTTGGAGCCCCCGTCGTACAGCTGCTTCTCACTACCTGCATATTATAAGCACAATGATATATACATACCGCCCGCCGGAAAAATCACTGCAGTTCAACTTAGCGAGTCCAAAGTCAATCAGAGAACCGATTGCGACAGCCCTGCTAAGAGACATGGCGGAAAGTCAACAGGTTTCTATGTTTCCCTACAAAGCGAATGTCCAGTTGTAGACAATACAAGCCGCTGCTGCTAGCGATCGCCAACGACGACATAGAATTGTAGCTCATTTCCTTGTTACTGCTGCTTGTACAGCCACTATGGATCGACTCAGCACGGCGAACTACTTCGATTTACTGTCGCTGCAACCGCTGTCGCTGCGAGTGACCGTCGGACGTCGGTCTTTTTGGCGGTGGTGGCTCACACCAGCGCCACCAGCAGGCGGCGTAACTGAAGCATCAGCTGCTTTCGGCAGAGTAGTTCTGCCTATTCGATGCACTTGGTCGTCGCGCTGAATCGTTGCCGTTGTTGTTATGACGGTCGTTCGACACTCCGGCTGAGCGAAACGGTCCGGACTCGTTTACGCGATTGGCCGGCGATCGAAATAAAAGCAGCAATAATGCTCTTAAGGGATGGTAGAGCGGTTGTTAGACCACAGAGCGTCAAACATCGCGCACATTATCGCTGCGAAACGTGGCGCCCTCCGGCAACGAAAGGTGGAATTGGCCGAGACCGCGCATCGCAATCAACTAACCAAATTCACGAGCTTAGCAAACGTGTTTATATGAATAGGTCAAGCAGAATCGATACACCGGATGTCGACAGCAAAAAGCCTCCTAAGGAGCTTTCTATTTGCTAGCTTATGGAAAATATTCGAATTCAAAATAGCCTTTCACCTTTAATCAAACCTTAGTTCTGTTGTAGTTTTTCCGGGATTTGCTCGATCATCTCAAGTACTTTCTTCAGCTGCTCGGCACAGAGGAAGGACTCACCACAATACAAAACCCCCGATAGTCGATGGAAAAATCGGTAGAGTAAAAATCTCGTGGCACTGGTCGGTCTGGATTCGATTTCGAAGTGATACGGTTACGCCGTCTCCGTAAATCGCTTTTCGCTGTGTGCAATGTCACGTTCAAGAAGATTCGGGTCCATTTTGAGCGCGTCAAAATTCTCTTGGGATACTTGTTGATCTACACTCGCTTGAAAATCAACAATTAATGTGGTAAGTCTTTTGCTCTCCGAATAGCTTTAAAAATGATGCGACATGAAATCTCTGATTCCTGCACAATCTCTCTAATGTTATGTCGGCGATCTGTCAGCACCAGTTACCTTGCTCTTTCCACGTTTTCGTCACTGTCACCCAAGGCAAAAACCGTCTTCAAGACTATCTCATCTATCGCACATCAGATGGCACCACTCACAGCTTGATTGAGTCTGTTCGTTGAAAGCCTTTTGCAGCGTTAACAGAACTTGCAATGTTTCGGTTTCGTTCGATAGGATGCACGACCTTTAGTGTCCTATTTTATTTTTCTAGACGGATCAAAACTGAGTGAAAAATCAAGAGCCATAATAAATAAACCTAAACAAAATGCTACTCAGAACCAGCTTCGTCATTCAGCTCCATAAGTAGTTTAATGGATGAAGACGTGTGAATGCAAACCACACGTGGTCAGACCAATTATTATTAACGTGTTTTATCAATAAATACATCTGCAACCTTTATTGGTAACAGAAGGACCGTACGAAATCTAAAAAATAAGCTATTTTTATAAGTTGTTGTCAATGAGGATGAGCCATCACGAAATAAACATGATCTAATGAAAATCATCATCTAATAACCTTAGGATTTCATCAACAAAGAATCTTTAAACATTTTCCAAATTGTTTCTCTTTCAAAAGGTCCATAAAAGCACATTGGCTGAAAGAAACAATAAGAGACGACAATAGACGAGAAAATCTCGGCACAAATGAGACACCTGAAGAAACTACTGTAGTTTTCGCATGTAATTGTGTAATAACGATTGCATTTCCTCACGGGACAATATATATGTCTATATATTGTATCTGATAGTTTATATGTGTTTAATTAAGCAATCTTTTTCATTCAAGGTTTCCACTCTGTAGATACTTCATGTTGATTATTACTAATTAAGTTAGAGCCTTAATAGTATAAAGCAAAGTTGACTTAATGCGATTGTTGAGAACCACTACTTTCACGAGAAAAACTAAATTATGACAACGTCCTCCAAAGACCCTTCCATTTTGTGGTGTTTACAACAACTATTAAATTGCTACGCTTAACTTGCTTAACTTTAGTCAGTCGTTCAACGAAGCCTAGAAAAAAAATGCGTGTCTTCCGGAAAAGAGCTGTGATCTTGGCTAGAGCAGACGACACGTCATAATCATCCCATTCGTAGCTTTCCAGCACAAACATCGTCTACGACTCCATTAAGTTCTTGTGGGCAGCGAAAAGCTGGCTTTTGAATAGCCCAAATTGACACATTCAAAGGTACTATTTCACTTTTGAAGTGACGGGAAATTGTATCACCATAAGCACAGTCTTCTACAGCCAACCCGAGTCAACTAAAACCCGTAAAATTATCGGGGTTATCTATAAATCCATAAATTGTTCCGTGATTATTCCGAACGGAATAAATACGATTATAAGATGTCTGTACATATGTGACTAGTGCGTTCATTAGGCCCAGATGTGATCTGGAGTAACCTATTTTTTTTTTTTCGCTTTCTAACTATCGATAGCATTGTGTTCTATCTAACCCTTGCTCACCCTGACAGATAGTGCCCTAAATACATTCAATGTAGTAACTTTTATAAAAAATTTGCTTCTAGTTTGTTTTAGAAAATCTGGTTTGGTGTATGCAGGATCATACTACATTCTTTGATTGTAGCGAGAAATTACATGGCAGGTGTGATTATATAAAGAAACAAAGAACCATAGTTAAATAATCAAGTAGTTACTTTGTTTCACTATATAGATGTTCAATAAAATACAAAGATTGACATTTAGCTAGTTTGAATAGTTCTATCATGTGAGAGTTCAAGCAAAACAAATCCAACAACCTGACATTACTTTCAGATCCAATTGCTCAGAGTCTCGTAGAAAAGCAGCGCAACCCACTCAGCCACATCATATTCTACATTTCGATATCTTTCTAATCACATAACGGCAAAATGCTCGTTTGTTTGGTACCCGAAGGGAATAACGGGGGTGCCCGGGTTCAAAGTCGGTCAAGAACGCACCTCGTTCCGCTGCGAATGCTCAACCGGTTCCGAACCTAGGATTTGTATCATGGCTTCACTGTTAATATCCTCTCTATGTTTCGTGTGACATCGTCGTTGTACATTCTCTCAGAAGATTGGCTCCCCGCCCGAAACGAAGTGTGTCTATGCTTGGATTTGAAGCTTGACCACAACGTGTCCTTAAGATCAGCACGCAAATACATTACCTACGAAGCTATCATGGAGACTCGTTGCTAACATCCTATACGACCATAACTTTCTTGTTCGTTGTTGAATTTGATGACATATTAAAACTTACAAAAAACAAGTTCATTCCAACAAAAGTACAGAAGCCTGCATATTAAGAGTTTATCGGAAATTGTTTTGCATAGCCGCGGTCACCTTGTTGAGGCCGTACTAATTTATGGATCAACACACTAAGTATCCATGAGCGCGCCGATTTCAAATTTTCGCTTCAAGAGAAACTTAGATGACATGTAGCTCGATCTAAAAAGATGATTGGGTGAACCACATAGAGGCGCATGTTTTAAATCATTCTTTCCCAGTTTTATGAAGAATTGGTCAGTAAATTACTAACATAATTATTGTTACTACTATGGTTGGTATCCTGCGGCGATTTTTAGCAAACAGTCAGGAAATCACCCCTTGGACTAGAGAAGTCCTAATAATGTATGATCGTATCTATACTTTTAATCGAGAAATCCGCTCAAAAAAACAGTGTTGTTCGTCAAGCTAAACTTTTTAGCTGAGACAGGTACTTGTCAAAGAGAAATATATTAAATGCTTATATGTTCTATATTAACATCTATAGTAATATAAGCTTAAAAAAATAATAAAATATTGCTATATGTAATGTTAAAAAGTACGCATACGTGTTTTGTCAAATGAACGCCGCTGGCTCTTTGTCAAAAGAGAGTTTATCTGCAGAAGTTTATTATTCATAATATATAAAGTTATCTCGAGCTAGTATTGTTTGCAGTATTATTGGCCCGTGATAATGAACTTACAGCTTGTTTGCGTCGTAAAGTTATGGAGACATGGTGGTCTAGGTTAAAACTCGAGCATAGATAGGTTTCTGCACTAGCAGTTTCAAGTGAAGCCTAACGGAGGTCATTTTAAGTTTCCTGCTGTCTCATAGAACTTATGGCAGTCGCTTGGCTATAGTGGTAAGACTCTATCAACTATACTGTAACCATGCTGCTGTAGCCGATCTGCACTTCGTAACACAATTGGTTTTCTGTTAATTAATAGAGCTGCTTGCCCATTTCAAAGGCAACTGGGGATCTAAAGTCAGTAACAAGTGGACATTTCTACTACTATAATGCTCTATTTTGCATCGCGAAAACGGGTTAGTATGATTACTTGTGTGTTAGTGTTTCAAACTACATAAGTATAACAGAAGAATAATGAGATCTTTGAGTTCTGCGACCAATCGACCCATCGATTACAGAAAACTATGAGAGAACAAGACGCGTAACTGCCGAAGGGACCCTTTTATGCTAATTGGAAACACAATCGTAATGTTAAAGTGTCTACGGTTCGATTCGATCCGATTGAGTCGAGTAAGTTGTTAAACAACAAGAAATTTTTGCCTGCTGATTTGTTTGTATATCACAGCTGACCTTCTTTTCTTTAGTAAATGAATATCTTGGGTCTAGAAGGTGGACATGTTGTCCAAGTCTGTAGACGGCCAATAGGAATACATAGCGAGTAGCGTATATACTCACCGGTAAGAGTACAAGTCTCCCTGTTCTCGTTGTGTTTGATCCAACCACATCGTCGATCGTATATTACTCCTTTATTTTCGCTATTGATAACCTGTAGTCGGCACACAGTGAATGCCTGCGATCCATGATTGGAGTAATGGAGATCTTCGCATGTTTTCAGGTACTCCTCCCGTGGGGGTGAATCACAACCCGTATCGTTTTTCGAGTTGCACACATAGCACTGGAAGGCCCATGCCGACGCAACTAACGCAATGAGAAAGAACATACAAGCTTTTGCAAAGTGACACATTCTGAAAGGTAAAGGTGTGCAAGAATCGGCTTAATTTTGTTTTGCTTCTCAATAGCAACGTACGATTCGCCGGCACAGGCTAGAGTGAATTACAGGAGATGTGACAAAGGAGGATAGTCCTGGCAACGATAATGGTTAGCTAAGGCCTGTGGGATATATCATAGGAACACGCAAAACAAAATTGGTAGAGCCAACGGCGGGTACGCAGATCGAAAAAAAGAGATGAAACCGTAGCTATGGAAAATGTCTGTCAACCCAGTAGATTCGTTGCGCTCGCAGTGGTAGCAATTGTCGCGCTGAAGGTAGAGGATTGAGAGGTCAGTCTGAGCTAATTGCAGTGCTCAAGCGGGCTCTTGCTTAGTGGCCGGCTCGATGGCGTAGACGTCTTGTCTATTCCAAAGACACAACACAATCGGTAAATGTGTCCTCTCGAAGCCTCTCAGGGAGAGGTTTGTATGCCAATGATTTCGTGTGTCCCTTCAACGTATGTATGTTTAACGCAAACGACGTCGAATGTTGTAGCTATTGCCCTTCTTTTCAAGGTGTCCCTGTCAACGATTCGAGCGATACTAGTGAGACTATAATGGTACTATGAGAGATGAGGTGATTGGCTTCCACTGCGATCAGTCGGTCGGTCGGTCGGTCGTTCACAGGTTTGTGGCTATTTGTATCGTCACCGTAAATCGGGCAAACGGGCGGATAGACTTGACGAGCGCGGGCGCACGATTAGCAGGAGGGCACCACAGTAATGCTACTGCGCTTGCTGGCGGCGGCCTCTTCTGACGTTTACGTAGCGCTACTTCGAGGGCCCTTGTTACGCTTCGACCGTTGCTTGTGGCCGCCGGTTTGTCGGGCAGTTGTTCGCTCCCAGTGAATCGCTGCTCGTTTAATAGACAGGGTCAGGCGACGACCAGGTTAGCGAGCTGTAATCCACTTACTCAACGTTACAGCGATTCCGCAGTTATAATACCTGGCTTCTACGACTGCTGTCGTGACTACTATTCGGTAAGAGCATGCCACCAGTGATGCTGGTTGACCGCCGTATCGCCGTGCCACTTCTGAATTTAATCTTCCCTCGCCACAATGAACACCTCCTTTCTCCTATCCGATATCTTCTCCTCCGCTTGGCTCTTGCCTACCATTCACATATACATATTGTATTCTATTATAATAACAACACATGTGTGTTATTGCAAGGCGATGTACTATTGAACGCACATACATGTATTTATATAGTGCACCGAAAGTCTCTAAGGAATTAAAGAGTTGGAGTCTGTGGCCAACTGTCTGAAGATTTTTGGGCCTATATATATACACTTGTTTGTGTGGTTTACCTGCATATTATATGTATTACTACTTCTTATTTTTGCTCGCGAAATCATAGTTAATTTTTTTTTTAGAATATAAACCCATGTTTACAAATACTTTATATTTTGTTATAAAAAGGCTGGGTTCCGAGATGTGGAGCTCATTTATTGTAAAGTTGGTTGCTATAGGGCTTGTGTAACTTGAATCTAAAATTCTTCCATTTTTACAACCTTTTGCTAGTTTTGCTCAGATAATCTTTACCGCTCCTGCTGCCGCTTACGGTATCTGGATTATCTAGGAGGAGTTACGCACCTGAGACTCAATGTTCACAGGCAGAGTAAAAATAGCATTTCCAATACTAGCACTCGGTTTTCAAACTTCAACCCGGAGCTACCTAATACACGTATTCCTTAATACGCCATCGTTCGTTGAAGATATCAATAAAATGTTTGACCTGCATGAAACAGTAGAAGATACCATGTTTATGCATAAACATGGAGCAAAAAAGACGAAAGTAGGTCTTTTATTATTCACGACTGATGACTTACTGAAAACTTACTGACAAATATAGTCGTTTGGCTTGAAAGTCGTAGAAATGGAAGCTGCATTTGTAAATATTATAAAAGTAGATACGCTCGATATCAATGTTTATTTATTTAGCTTTTGAAATGTACGTAAAACTTTTGAGGATATCAGCATGTGTTATCATTATATCTTTTAAGTTACCTTTATTTTATCAAAGGAAGGGACTATTATTTACAAATTCAAGTTAAATACCTAATGGGCTGGGTAATTAACCTAGTGTTTAGTTTTTCTTGTAAAATGTAAGGAACTTGTGATAAGCCTGCTTTTGAAATTACTTGGACCTGGAATAAAATACTTAGAAGCTAGATCAAATTATCGGATACTGTTAAACACACGCCTATATTAATTGTCATGAAATGCCAAGATAAAAGCAGAAGCTATAACTCCTTTATCGATATTATGTTTTCATATCATGCGCCCAATCATTTGGCACACTCAGGAACTACTTTGATGTGTAGTTTTAAATGGAAACACACTTTCAACAATGATTTTAGTAAATTATACTTTTAAAAAGATTAACAAAGAAATCAGGATTTTTTTAAATAAAACCACAAGTACAAACATTGTAGTAGTTTGAATTGTTTGCGTAATGTAGTTATTACAATAGTGCCAGGATCCCTCGGGGACGGGGGTAACGTCTTCATGCATGATATATAAATAATCATCTTCTAAGCATAAAATAGCACAGAAAATAACCATATCGCTTTTCTCACACAAGTGAGGCATACTTGTTTATCGCTATTTGTAACGTAAGTTATTTTTAAGAAGTATAAAAAAAACCGTATAGTTTAATATCTGCAGCGTTTTATGGAAAATAAATATTTTCTTTTGTATCTAGGATAAAGATGAAAAATAAAATTGGTTCGAAGCAAAGTATATAAGATCAATGAGGCTCTCGTTATGCAAGGCTGACCGCACTTGGACTATATTTATCAATCATTTGGACGTAAGTTTGTATTTGATATAATTATGTTGATCATTGTTTGGTGAGCCCGTGGGTGATAAAAAGTTTAAATATGGTCAAAAAGTAGCTTCAAAACTGATTTACGGATGACAACATTCTATTTGATGCCTTTTGTAAAGACGAGAGCAACGACAGATTGCTTCAGGTGTTTGCGTATAATACCATTCTCCGACAACCGATTACAAAAATATGAGGGTTAACAAAAAAAAAGGACGATTTTCATACATGAACACAAATATAGTTGAGGACAAGTTTTAAACATAATTTTCTTTTTTCGAAGTCACTAATTTTAATTTTGTCACCGTATTTCTGGAAATCCATAGGCTGTTGTTGACTCAATAAGAAAATTATAAGATTTAAGTGACGTCAGTTCTGTATTTTAAATTTTGTTCTTCTTTTCAGTAATTTTAAATTTAATTTACAAGACAGACTCAGGTCGTTTTGCATCATTGTCCCTCATATTGCCCATGCGATATGACCAAGTGTGAGACATAAATCATTAATTATAGGATGATTCACTAAAGATATCCTTATTATTTGCGTCAAATTACGCTATATATTCCTACAATACTTCTGTAAAAGGTATATCGATAATTTTTGCTTTCCCATTCAACATACAAGGATGGTTTAAATGCTCTTTGATAATAAATTATTTAGCTTAAATCCGTAGACTTGAGTGGTCAATACATGACGGATTGAAATCTCCTTGGACGATGATCAACTTGTCATTATTTTTTTTGTACACTTTCTTTGTCCTAAGTAGTGAACGCGCACAAAATTCGAGTTAAATTGGACCTGACATTATTGTGTCACACCTTAAAGCCGCAATCTCTACGGCACGTCACATATCGATTATTCGATGGCGACTTCCTTTCACCGACAGTATCTTTTAACTACTTCTTTATTATCAGTACTTTGTCAACATCATTCATCAATGTAAAAACGTTCAGCTAATTCTGGGTAATTAAGTGATAAAATTGATTTCAAGGTTCCATTAACATAACTACACTTTAAATTTGAACTTAAACATGTCTTAAAAACAAAAATTTGTCTGAAAAAATTATTGGAAAAAGTGTTCAGATTGGGCTTCCGTTGATAATTTGGAAGGAAAAGGGAGCTGAGCTTAAGAAATCAAGGGTGGTCAGATTAATAAAGGAGACGTTATAAGAGGTCTAAGTGGGAGTGGAGGTGGGAATGGGATGTGGAAAACTCATCATAACGGCAGAAGGCAGAAAAGTAGTTGGCAGAGGAGGAAGGAGATACAATAGAGAAAGCTAGGAACTTAAAGCCAGACGTGTCTACAGGTTGGAAGGATGGGCAGATTAGTCAAACACACAGTTAGACCAGCTATAAAAAATAAAACTAGATCTGTATTTTATGTTATAATTACGCATTCTCTCTCTCTCTCTCTCTCTCTCTCTTCTTGAAGGCATCGCCTTCAAGCATTGCATCGGACGGCGACGAAACGATGTGTAGGACCATAAGAACAACAGATCTGAACAACAAGATTACGGTCACATAATTGCATGAGCGATTAACAAGGACTAATTCAATAGCGCTTTTTATTTACACTTGTCAAGACCTTACAACTTGTCGAGTAATACTTATGTTGGGCGGTAATTACTTGGCTTAGCAATATTACTTTAGTTGAAGTATGACGACGGCTTTATTGCTCTCTTTTCTATTAGAAAGATGAAGGATGCTGTTACGTCTACTGTTGAACTAGCATGATCTTTTCAGTAATAATTTATGTCGAAAAGGGTGTCGTGCAAACCAAAGGGTCCAGGTTTTATTCGCCAACAAGCATTATTGCAGTGCATTTGCAGAGAAGATATAGAAAGTTTTGTCAACCTCAGTAATTAAATAAACCTTCAGTACGGTTGTGTTAAAGGTATGAGTTTAAGGTATGGTCTTTTTTATTAATGTCTTAATAGCTCATCCGCCAAAAAGAATGCTGTCTAAGCCCAAGTTTTAATTGCACAGAGCAGCACAAATTCGTAAAAATCGTCTGCGATATTTCGTGATTGAACCTCGCTTCCATTTCTACTATTCAATTTCAATGTAAATGCTGAATAATAATGTTCTATTTGATGAGCTACACTTAACAAGCACTGCCTACTTCATTCAAACATCTAATTTAGACTATAGTAGCTATACACACTTATTACTAATATTATTATCGTTTATTATCCCTGTAGACACGTAGCTTAAATATCGAATTGTTCTCTTACCTACCCATAAATAAAGAAGCACTCGTTTTTCTTTTAAAAAAGCGTTTGCATCACCGCTGCCTCTTCATTCTTTGAAAATCCTTCTCTTAAAAATATCAGTCCTCAGGACCTTTCTCGGGTCTGCAATAGAAGGTATGTTTTGAGATTATAATAAAAAATAAACAATTGTCAATTTATGTACACAATAGAGGCTTTATTTACACAAGGTATTTTACGCACGACAAAACTGCCGGTAGTTTTTAATTTTGTGAGAAAAATTCATGGATGGAATACTAAGTCACGTGAGCTCTAGCGATGGATGTTGCAGCCTCTCCCGTCAGCACGCACTTATGTACACAGTATGTTACAGACGGGTAATGTATATTATATTCTATTTATAACGTGCCTTTAATATGCACACTGCTTTCCATGTACAACTTGAATAATTTGATATATTTTTGCTTCAAATTCTATCCTATCCTTTCATTTAGCAACTATACGGAGCTAAGGATAAACGGAACCTAGATTAGCCGGAACTCGATTTGTACTTCAATCAAGTCTACTAAGAAACATGTTAGCATTCATTGACTTAGTCTATTTCTTGACGTTAAAAGTCGGTGTTTCAATCTACATGGGATCATATACATCTGTATGTACAACGGTATTTACTTTGACCGTTGAATGGAAAATATACATCTTATGTGAAACAGTGGTCGATTTTTACATACACCATGATTACGCATTCTTCTACGCTTGTTTAAGAAATACACGTACGTGAACTTCACAAAAAAAAAAAAGCATAAACCATTTTTTTGATAGGCGTCAGATATTTGTGGTCGGGTGGTAAATTCAGGTGAGATTTAACTCTCGACCGGCACCTCGATCCATCGTGTAGTTAATTAATTGCCGATAATGGATCCTGGTAAGAGCTATATTACCTCAGTAGTCACATTACACTTAATCATATTCCTAAATGAATTGGGTTGTGATTAAAGATCCGTTTTGCGAAACCAAATTTGCCGGATTTTCGTTCGTCTTATCATCGCTTCAATAGAAAAAGTTGGTCACCAGAAAATCGCCATTGCTGATGTCAACATTGTATACTACGCGCGTAGCTCGCCGCTTAATGAAGAATGGTCAATAAAATCTTAACGCCAACCTTCTCTTCCACGTCGCTGGTATGGTCGTGACGATCTTGAGAAGTCTTTTCGATGGGCGTGTCTTGCTGCAAACCCGCCATTTCTAATCATGCTCGACCCTAATGATCGGAAAATGTGACAGACCTTTTCTTAATATAACATATATATATTTCCTCTCATTCCATGTAGAATATTTTTATATCGTGAAATTACAGTTGTTCCTAATATATAATATTTGACAGGGTAAATATATGATACATTCACACGTAGCTTCAAACTAATTTACATCTATATGTAAAAGACGCCATATATACTGTAGCACCGCTTGAGATTTGAAGAACATCTCTCGATGTATCGGGAATACTTAAGAAACAATCACGTGTTATGGTAGACCCATAGTGGTAGAATTTACCTGGACGGCCTTCTCTTCCGGCAGCCATATTAATCTGTTGCGCGATATTTAACGAATGTCCGTTATTTGGCCCGATAGCTGTAGCTGCTAATGTGCGCGTCAGATCTGAGTCGGAGCGCTCCTTTAACGCCTTTAATTAATTAGGATAAATACAATAATACATACAAATAAGATTTACGAGATTATCCTATTATCCATTTGACTTTAAAGGAAATAATACGAGATCTACATTTACCCACCTTAAGCTTGGCTTCGATAGCGCGGATCTGCGAATTCACGTCGCCTGAATTTGATTTGGTTTTTGAAACTAAATTGCCGCTAACTGAAGACGATGCAATAGCTCCAGCAATGTTTCCCGATACCACCATGTTTGGCCGAATACCTCCAACTCCTGAGCCTTGTTGAGGCGTCGGAGCTTCATGGGCATAGCTGACAGCAAGTCGACGCTCTAGAAGCCGTTGCCCATCAAGTTTACGTACTGCCTGTCCATCCAATATACAAAACGTAGCTTAATCATGGGCAAGAATGCTATAAAAGATCATGTCGAGCTAAGTTGTGGTTTATCACGAGGCTCAATACAAATAATGCTTAAGTTCTTACAAGATATATATTTGACTGTATTGATGATAAACGTTTCGCACTTAATCGCGGTGTCAAAATTAATATTGATGGGCTAAAATCAAACCGGCAATGCCAATACGGGAGAAAACAGCATTGCAATTTACCTAGCCTCAAAACTGTGGAATGATTAGAAACAATAATTCTACATAAATGCTGACTAGCCGCTGTCCCCTGTGAGAAAGGGCCTATTATGAAGTGATTATTCGTACATACGAGTTCGGCTTGTTCATCTGTTTCAAAAGTTACGAATGCATATCCTCTCGGAAGACCTTTCATCGGACCTGCTTTGTGGACAAGCAGGTCGAACTGGGTGACAGATCCGAACGGCTTAAGAATGTTGAGGAGAGCGAACTCTGTCACCCGCTGATCGAGATTGCCAACCCAGAGGCGGCGGAGGTCTCTGGTCGGCTGTGAACTTGGCGGCGGTGGGAGAGGAGTAAACGAATCCTTTACGACCACAAAAAAATCAAACAGGAATTGAGTTGACAAATTGAACACCACATGTATTATTTTATACATAAACTATAGGGCTCATTTCCCGATTGTACTGCGCATGGCGCTTGCAACCAACGATTGTTTCCACGTACATCTGCTCATGGTTCAAAGAAAGCGCAGTTTTTTTTTAAAGGATATATCGCTTGACTAATAGCCATGAATTAGCACTAGCATGTCAAATGTGATACTTATCTGACAGTTTTCGAAGCGCGCATAGCAAGACTCTTAATCGATTTCATCATTTCGGGCATACTGGATAATCTTACGAATCACCCGGTATGAAAGACATTATCTTTGTCTATCAGCAACGATTTAATTAAGAATATTGTAAAAAATGCAAATGTTCCATACGGATATAAAAAATAGTTGATGCGATCAACGATCGCTTTTCTATATATTCTTACTGGCGCCCACAGTTAAATACACCAGTTTAAATTCGGAGATCAGAGCGCATAAAATAACCTTACCATTTGACTCGGCTGTGTCGTATCTGTCTTGGAGAAAACTACTTGTCTCCTATAAAAAAACAGTCGAGAAGCACAGTTCCTATCTTACTAAACTAGAGAAATAGTTGGAAAAACCTTTTTGTTTCACAGCCGCTGTAGATCGAACACAAGCGGCTCGCCATGTTGCTTTTGGCTTTGGTAGAAGCCTAACTTCGAAAAAAAATTCGTTCGATCTGGACTTCTGTTTGCTTAATTAGCACCAAAACTTCAAAAGCATTGATCATTTATCGGCGCGTAGGGCATCAGGAGTGCAGTGTTATCAGATAGATATAATGCAGTGTATATTCTACATTAACAAGGTTTGGTTGGTTGTTCTGTGTACAATTCAAGCGTTTGATCTGGTCGTGTGGAATGGAACACTCTCATATGGGCGGCAAGTAGCCTGCCTATCTTGTGTTGACAAAAGAACCGATCTGGCGCATTAACGCTAGCGTCTAATACATCATTTCTTTAATCTTACAAAGATAGATACATTGTTATCTCTTCCATTATAGTTTACCTATTGATTAAATGTGGTGAGGATATAAAAATAGAGCCAATTTGTGGCACATATTAATTTTTTTTCAAAATGGCACATTTTCATAGAGAAAGGTTTCAAGGGTAATAAGACTGTTTATACGTATGTTTTTGCGCGTACATATCTAGTTGTATGCAAGCTAACCATGGCTTACTTATTGTCGATGAATTAAATTCTGTGCAAAATGCGATATTGACAGCTTGAGTTACAACTGTTTACTGTGTGTTTTGCGATGTCGGCGCCAAAGACGCCTCCACCGAAGAGGTTAAAGGTTTTTGTGGGAGATTTTTTGGAGAAAAATTCAGAAGTGCCAAGTGAAGCATCATGTAATGATGCGCATATTAGTGTACCAGGAAACCTCAAGTCGATGAAAGAACTTAAACTTGACGATGACAATGAGCAAAAGTCACAAAGCGATACAATTATTGACATCGATGATGGATCACAAGAAACTATTGGCGAAGAGCTTACAGTCACAAGTAATGATAGAAAAAATATGTCCGGAAAACGCCCAAACTCTCCATTGGACTATGACCGTCATTCGGTTAGTGCCTCCTCTAAGGACATTGAAGTTGCAAGCAATAGTTATAGAACCGAAAGCAGTACAAATATAGTGTCTTTCCATAAAAACAGCTGTCAAGAAGACAGATGTTTACGATTACTTTTTAACGTTATTAAGAAGGACGAAAAAGCGGAGCAGATAGACGCCGAAATGAGCGAACGAAACAAAGCTAGAAATAATAAGATTTTTTTGAATAATGCAGATACTCAGAATTACCAAACAAATGTCAAACGTGTGGGTATCAGCATGTGTGCGTTATACAGAAGATCTAATTATTTTTCACTTATCTCCTAAAAGTCAATTTTAGGTCTATACACACTTTTAAAAATGCGTTGTTAGGATATTTTTGACAAAATAAAGTCTTAGAGATAGATATATAGCGTAAGACAGTATTGTTTAGCAAATAACAGCGGAAAGGAATGCAAGCTATAAAGAGTCGTAGCGATTGCCCTATTGTGTTCCTCTTCGTTTTTTATATAAACTTTTTTTTTGGTGTTATCTGTATGTTGATGCATCTAATCTTTTGAGAACTGCCCTATAAACAAAATATGCATCTACACATGTATTGTACACAGCATACTTAATACCTTTATGCATCAAAGTAAAGCCACAATTGGGCGATAACGTTTTTTGTTCAACTAAGCAGGCTTATTTCAAGTCAAACTATACTGTCATCTTTTCTGCTGGTTGAAATAACGGGTAAAAGTACAGATTATAGAGATTATATTAGATGAGAAAACATGGTCACGTAATGACGGATAATAGAGGATATATGGCAAATTTTGAGTTTGAGTATTGACAAACGCTGGGAATTATAAGAGTACTCTGCAAACTAGTGAAGCAGCTAAAAAACCTATCCAAAAACGATTCCTTAGGAAACCATTACATCGGTGGTTTTGTCAACTTGGGCTACTTCAAAAGCTAGAAATAATATTCCATATGGGTATATGATTTGCAAAGTTTATCTAAATAAAAATCTATTTACGAAATAAAAAAGTGTTGGAAATTCATAAGGGTAACTTGGCTCATTATTACCCAGTATTCAAATAAAGTGCATAAAGTTTTCTATCTTAGCACATATAATAGTTAGCTATAAAGTCAGCTGAAAAGTGAAAGCTTGCACAAACTGTATCGCAAATAGTCAGTAAAAGTAACTCACAGTCAGAAAATAAGCATAAGTTCCCCTACTGCCTAGATAGAACGAGTTAGGTGGAAGGCGAGCAGTGAGCGCATTCATGGTGCTATGTTATAATAAAATCATCATTAAAAAACAATATTTTCTATAAATATAAACAGCTTGCCTATTCTTTTTCTTAACCGTTGCTCAAAACATGTGACTCTCTATGACTCAAGATCCTGGTTACCCTACATTGGGTGAATTACTACGTTGCTAGAACCTTTGATCACAATTAAAAAGAAACATTTCCCCGGTATGAGAAGAAACGCCTTAAATCTCAAGATAACGATGATCAGTTTGGCTCAAATGAATCAATAATGATAACAACATTTAGCTTTCAATTTGAGAAACGGTAGGGAGATATCGGAAATCCGCTCGACACAACTTTTACACCAACGGATTTTCTTCGGATAGCGTTAATCTAAATGAAGAAATAAATTATCCCAATCCAAATACTCTAGCGAATTCAAATGAAGGCAAGCTAAAGGCACGTGAATCGTTCACTTATCAATTCTCCTGATATCAAAAAGTATTACTAACAAGTAAGTAATTTAAAAACTCCTTATGGTGTTTGGCATAAAATTGACAAGGATTTCAATTGGTAGACTTAATAATACCTTTTGATATCACGAAAATGGAAAAGGTTGTAATTGGTGGACTGACTTTAGATTTTTTTCGCTTAGAAACTATTCATGGGTTCCAGTTTCAAAATTCCTTTATTACTAGCTAGAATCTCAAATCTATCATATGGTCGTTTCGATACCGACACCAGCACTGGCTAGTAGTCTCTCACCCTGGCATATAGTAGATAAGCCACTTCTTTCAACTGGCCATTTCATTGATATCAACCTTATCATCTTACCGATGCTGAGTCGTTGATACTACGCAAAGAGTTTATAAGCTTTACGGGTTCGTTGGTTAGAAAGATTTTTTTAAGCCATATTTTCTAGCCGGTGAAGACGTCGCCCAACGATGTGTTTGTTGGAGTAGAATTTAGCCGATTGTTCGTTTTATCAGCGCCTTTTGATTTCATATTACGGATTTAAATATCTATTGTGTAGCTCTTTACTAACACGTAGGTTCCCTTATCCTCGTGCTACAACATCATACATTTTGTGGTCCGGTTGTGTGGCTTGAATCATAACGCCATAAGCTTAATAGAAGTTGTACACTTGTTTTCTGCAGGCGTATGCGTCCGCTGCATCGAAAAGCCCAAAACGGTTTTACTCGAGTGGAGGTCGCGCGGTAGTAAAGTGTACTCCGTTTCTATCTCAAATCATTAGCAGAACTATTGCTGGAAGCGATAGTGAAGTAACACCGACTGGCGGCACCTGTTCGACAAGGCTCGCTGAAAACGATAGTTTCAACGATTCGGTGGGTGGTTTATAAATAGGATAGAAGGTAAAATTTACTAAAAAATGCTGACAGGTAGCCAAAAGATTTGATCCTAAGAAGTCGCTATCATAGTTTAAAAAAGCTGAAGCGAACGCAAATCTCGAAGTATACATAGAGGTAATTCGGTTGATAATGTACTGCAGAATAATGTGCACAAGGTACGTACGGGGAAAACGCCACCATCCCAAAGGCGGATTTATCGCCTTCCTGTAAATTTGAATCAGACGCCTGGCGAAATACCGTCAGATATGACGCGCTTTCCACAGGACGCCGTTTGGAGAACAGGCGCTATGGAGGATTCGCCAAATCACACAATACTTGTGAAGGTTAGTAATTCGTTGTTGGGATTACAAGCATCGCGTTATTGTGTAATAATGGAGTCCATAGCTTATGTCGATGATGTATCTAAAATATTCACCAAATTATCCTCGCAGAAAAAATCACTTGATTATTTTGGTTGAACCGAAATGAAAGCAAAAAGCTCGAAGAACGATTTTAAGAGCAAACGCTTATTTGAATGTGAAATAGTAATGCACTGAACCATATTTCTAGCAACACCTGCCTGTTTTTTAAAGATTTATTTTAATTGTATGAACACTTATGCTTGATAGGGTCCATTCGATGCAAGTGGCGATACTCCTTGCAAAGCCGCACCATCGATACTCGTCGATCGTTGGGACAATCACCACGTAAAAATGCCGTATTCGTTATTTTCGAAATATACTGACAGCGATGGGACAGTGGTTCCTCGATGGGATATCGTCCAAAGAGCCCTCGTGGAAACGATGCATTCCTTCGACGACCTTAGGGTATTTTTGCAAAGAGGACGTGCATATAATTGTACTTCAACCACGTATAAATATAGAATATTGCTCTAGGTGATTTGACACATTAAAGCTACTATAGATAAGTAGCTACACACAAACAGTATTCATCCCCTAGTATCGAAAACGAACACTTGCGACAGCTGAAGCTAAAGATAAATTTATTAATAAACTGGTATCAATTGTGTGCTTTTCTATACACAAATGATAGCGCAACACCTGTATAATATGGTGAAATCTGTTATGAATGAGTGTTACATTTTTGTTTTTAGGAGGCAATTCTTAGCTATAACGGAGGTTATTCATGGGACCTTAATGAACTAGAAAATGTCATCGAAGAAATGAGCTCCCAGGAGAGAGCTGACTTTTTCAACACTATTTTGCCGGGTATTGTCCGCCTCGCCCTTAATCTTCCCACGATTTGCACGCGGCCTCCACCGTTGCTTGCCCAAGGTAATACAATATTACTATTATTATTTTTATGGAGAAACTATACACTATTATAAATCGATTGGTTAATAACAGTACCCCGTTAGCTTAAAGCAATTTCTAGAGCGTTCAAACCATTTTTGAACATTTCTAATGCCTAAAACATCTTTAACGCAAAGAAACGAGCATTTATACTTGGAAGGCAATTTAGAAGACCTGTTCAAGCTATATAAGAATAGATAATCAAAAAAAAACGTAAAAAAACATTATCCTTTGAAAAAAGCATTATCCCTAACATATCCATAGACGTGTTAATTTTCATGATGTAAGTTTACACAACACTGAGAGCTTGCATGTAGTAGAAGGATAAACAAACCGCAGATTTTATGTATTGTGCCTGATTTGTTTTATCCTTACGTAGGTCATACGCACAGTGTAACAATGTCTCAACAACAGGCGGCCAGTCTCCTGGCAAATGCTTTCCTTTGTACGTTTCCTCGACGTAACACGTCCAAACCGGGTTCGCAGTACGACACTTATCCGACAATAAATTTTCACACTCTCTTCAATAGCTGCAACAAGCCAGGAAGACAAGACTGCCGAAAAGAAAAAATCAAATGCCTTCTAAATTATTTTAAGAGAGTCACTAGTGAAAGTAAGTGTTGCAAAGTACAAGCAATATTTGCTTCTTGTATTGCACTCCATAGTAAGACTCTGAATAAAAAAGGAACATCCAACTGAGATACCAGCGTTTAAGCTAAATTGCATTTGAGCGAAGACGAGAAATAAGCTAAGTCATCGTGTTTTGATAATTTTTTTTTGATGTTACAGCAATATAGTTAAGCTAATCTGTCAAACGGTGTCCTGGATGCCTCGAACCCGTATAAATCCAATCAAAAACAATTGGCCAAAAATGGAGCGCTTAAAATTTTAGTCTGAATCTTTTCCCTACTAAATAAATATTCCGAGTTCTCTATTTAACATTGTTCCGAATGGGCTCCTTTTCCATATATGAATGCGCATACGAAATTCATTTTGGATGGTATGTTAGTAACTAATTAAGCTTGCGTTTGCTCCATCTAATTTTGCCATTTCCAGTGCCAACTGGGAATTTGACGTTTACTCGCATGCGGTTTCGATGCCGTATAGGTTGGGCGGATAGTACGACAAAGTTTAAAAAGGCGTTCGTCACATCGGAAGGTTTCATTGAGGATCAAGGACAAGGCATGTTAATGGTAAAAATATCATAAAGCCTCTTTACCTAACAAGTTACTTATTATTGCTCTTATTGGCCAATGGTAAAATGCCCGAGGGTCCGTAGTGTTCCTGAACCAATAAACTGTTTTATCTATTTCTGCTTGGGACAACGTTAAGTTTGAGGCAAATTCTACCAAGTTGTTTCTTCTAGTTCTTATGCGATATGAATTGCAGTTTCGTAAATTATTATTATTCGTCAAGTGCAAAATAACTAGGTTTGAAGAATTTGGTAATTCTTTAGATTATTACAATTGTAAAGTGCCTCTAGAATCCATCTAGTGGGAAAACAGGAAAAGTTTTCGAAGGACGAAGATTTACAATAAATAAAGCTCCGATAGTTCCAACTCAGTCATAATATAAATTCGGTTTCTGTGATAGTGATGCATATTTTGTTTTTTATATATATTTAGATTATTGCCTTTAGTGCAAGTGAGCTTGTTCTGCCCCACCTAAAAAAGAGAGAACGAGTTTTGTGTATCAATGTGATCATTTGTTTCTCTGGGCTTCCGTCGTTTAAGGTGGACTTTGCTAATCGGCGTGTTGGCGGAGGCGTACTCTGCGATGGCTGTGTCCAAGAAGAAATATTGTTTGTCATCTACCCTGAATTAATCATCAGCAGACTCTTCGTCGAGGCATTAGACGACGATGAAGCTCTTCTCATGACTGGCCCTGAACGATTCAACGAATACACAGGTACGCCAATGACTCGATTCACATGCAGGCGTATATCAAATAATTACAGAAAATCTTAAAAATATTTTCGCGGCCTCAAAGGCGGCCCTATAAATGTTGATAAAATAAGACTGTTTACCATATTTCTCTGAGATAAGAGTAGGCGAGGTAATTATCATTTAGACCATTTTGCGGGGCTGATTTGACATATTGAACTTAGTGCTTAACGATGTCTGTTCTATTTTCATTTTTTGATCATTGAAACAAGATGCGCACTGGCCTAGTATGTATGGGCTTTCTGAATGGAGCCTGCATAGATCTGGCTTGTTTATTTTGATACCGCGACGAGGTTCAGCTTTAATCATCTTTGATTTATACTTTCGGGTTGATAGATTACAGCGATAATTTCCGGTGGCGCGGCAATGTTTTCGATTTTCGGGACCGAGACCATTGGGGTAGAAAGTGAGTAACTGATTTTAAAACGCTTCTTATCGAATTACAAATTTTACATCTTACTAAACGCTTTATCTTTATAAAAATATTCTAAATTTACCAGTTTATGATACTTTCTACCTGAAATGTTCTTGTTAGAGCAACCCAGTTTTTCAAGAAAGAATCCTCAAACATTGCTTTTTTTACTATCTACGACGCCCTTTTTAACCTTGTATTTCTTAAGAAAAACTTTACTAATTAGCGTTATTTTATTGGCTTTAGATATACGCAATTAGTGGCGATAGACGCACTCAAGCATCAAGGCAGAAAGCAACAGCATGAACAGTTCAAAATTGAAAAAATTATGAGAGAGCTTGTCAAGGTAAGAACAGTGGAGGCAAATAGAGTTATCCTATCCAGAGTTTACTTTTGTGTTACATAATTACTTGGATCTATCTACCAGCCGGATATCAGAAGCCGATATTAGGTTACTTCTCTCTGCATTTTATATTTTAATAAAAAATTCTTAAATTTCAAACAGCACGCTTCAAGTTCACTTGAACTAACGTAATTGCCTCTTTTCAGTCATTGTGTGGCTTCCAGACGCCGGGCTTTCCCCGCTCTGCGGTTGCTACCGGAAATTGGGGCTGTGGTGCCTTTGGAGGTGATGCGCGGCTTAAGTTTCTCGTTCAGTGGATGGCCGCATCGAGGTACATATAAGCCCATAGCGTTGAATAGCATTTAAGCACCTGGTGCCCTTAACAATTTCTAGCTTCCGCAATACTATTTCACTTAAATCGATCAATTAATTTTTAACATTTGACTAATGCAGACCGCTTACAGCATTTCAATGAGCATATAAAAATATTTTTCGATACCACGCACGAAAGTGAATTAATTGCTGTGAAGTGTTCTAAAAGTCGTTGAGTAATTTTGTTATTTTTATAACAAAAATAACTTTCCTTTCTGTTCTGATATATAAAATCTAGGGCCGGTAGACCTTTGGTGTACTTCACCTTTGGCGACCATGAGCTCATGTGTCAGTTGAGATCTATGCAGAAATTAGTGACACAGCAAGACATAACCATTGGTAAGTAATTTTCTCATTGGACTATTTTTTAGTTATAAACTAGTGTTGATCAACAAAACAATTCGTTTGCATTAATTCGTTGTCACCTACAAAGGCACTCAAAAAATTAGAAAATGTTATTATTCTTATTTCTGGCAACCGCTGAGTTGTACGTAAACGGATATACTGGGCATACAGATGTGAATTTGGCTTAACGATTCTATAGTTATAATTATCTATGAGCCCAAGACGTTGTTTCTATGATAAAAAAAGAAGGCTGCTTATTTTGTAGCTTATATAGAACGTGGCCCACAAAGTGGACAGTCTACCACAATTTTAAATAGAATAAGAACCGATCTAGTCTAGGGACTATTCGAAGCACTAGAGTGTATTGATCTCATTTAATTCATTATAGTACGATTGAAGAATTGTGCAGTGGAATTGTGAAGGGCTACAATTCGGGCGTTGCGCTCCCAGGAGATTTTGGGCTGTATAGACTGGCGGAAACTTCTAAGTAACTAGCCCGTTTAACTTACCGCGTTTTTGTTCTGTGCACTGCCCTGCAAAGAAAAGCCACGGATTAGGCCGTCATAGAAAAGGCGTTGCCGTTTTAGACGATCATATGATAGGCGACCTCACTTGCCTCCTACAAAATAACGTTATTGTCTTGCGCGTCCAGCGACGAAGTTTCGTAGCAGTTTATATTCAGTCGATTGATTCGGCATCAACATCGTTACTGGTGGAAAAATTCGTCAGTGAACAGAAATTGCTATCTTCTCATTCTGTCTCCCCTCTGGTCATTGGCGGCGACTTCAATGCTTGCTTAAACCAGCCGAACTTAAGTTGCCCTTCTAAACACACTCGCTGACGTTGAATAGTCAGCCCAGCTCGGCATCGACAGGACATGCAGGAAGTTCAGTCATCGATATATTTGCGACGAACGTGATCAGGAATAGGATAAAGTTTAGAATGAAAATCATTCCCTGTCAGAAGGAGCAACCATTCATGCTCACATATCAACAGCGATAGCCCTCTCTGTTCAAGTTGCATCTGCGTGTACTGTCAAACGTCAAACTCCGTGGCGACACCCACGAGGTTTTTGCTGTATCTGAGGTGCTAAACTCCGAAATTTATGTGCAGCATCCGATTGAAATTCTCCAGTCGGCAGCGCAGCCTTTCTGTTTCAATCGAAAGCATAAGCCATGGCTCATCTCTGCTTTCAAACATGTTTAGAGGGTCCTGATGAGTTTGTCCCGCCAGTTTGATTGCTCGCCCGATTAGCTTCTCGTCCCTCACAAATGACTTCTGGAAGATACTTTCGTTTCATCAAGGGATACGGCTTTACGCACGGTGCTTTTCTTTCGCTATGGATCTTAATGCAACGAGATATCCCTCAATAAGGTAAGGCACGAACTAATGCAAGTTCTTAGGAGCAAACGCAATAAGAAGAAAGTCATCGGTGCATATAAGATCGGAACCGAATACCTTAAATGCGCCGTCATTCTGGCACCGTCTTAGACGGCACTATTTAATGAATGTCTATATACTGCTACACTCCCATCCCACTGGGGAGGTGCCGCCCTTTTAGTGATCCCAGAGGAGAGCAGCAACCTAACCGCGCTGTTATCATTGGGGAATATGATAATGAAAAATGTTTGCCATAAGCTACTCTTTGGCTTATCTACTAAAAAATTGAACACCTACTTAGAAAATGTACACGCCATCTTAACGAAGCAACATGATTTCTGGAGAACGCTCCACAGAAATGGCGTGCGGAATCCTGATGGCCGACATCAAAAGGGCACTAACCACGCCGTGCAGTTCGTTATACGGTGTTTATCGCTTTAAAGGCAGCCTTCGGCTCGGCCCCCAGAGACAAAGTTATGCTCCTGCTATCCGAAGTAAGTGCCCCTATAAATGTGCTCACTACAATTCTACAGCAGACCAGGATAACGACGATGGAATGGCCGATCTCTTGCCCTTCACACAGATAAAAGGCCTGGTTCAAGAAAATAACCTCAGCCAATATTTATTCTTTACCCTGTTAAAGGACCTTTCTGATTAAACAAGAAGATCAGTCGATATGCAGGTGACTTAATGGTGAACAGATCGAGCCGGTTCCCAGTGCAACAAACTCTAGCTCGGTGGCATGCGGTCACATAGGTAAAGTTCACTAAGACGGAGGCAATGAAGTTTAGAAAGAGAGAGAAGACAGCGGCCAAGGCGCCGTGCATTTTGCCGGGCAGTTTCTTTCTTGTGTAAACCAGTTTCTGTATTTGGGGCTGCTTTTCCCTGTGATCGGCAGGAATTTCGTTACACAGGTCACTGAAAGATGCAGAAAGACAGTGTTGGCCGCCGGGCGATGAGATTGCCTCGTGGCTTTTCCCTCTTGTCCGCCCTCAAAGTAGCTCCGATCACAGCGTATGGGACACCCGTCACTTAGGAAGATCTTACAGCGGATAACCTCGAATAGCTAAGTCGCATCAAAGCCTTCTGCCTCTTTTGAGGCAGAAGGCTTTGATGCGACTTAGCTAGTAGTAGCGAGTAGTGAAACTACTAATAGCGATCCGAAATAGCCGAAATCTCCCAACTGGCGCACCGCTGCTATTTAAGGATTTACCTCGTCACTTTAAGCTCCCAGGAACAGCAGCCTTTAAGACGAACCCTAAGAAGCAAGAATTAGCTGATACTGATGGGGATCCCTTCGCTTCGAGTGTGATGATGAATAATGAGTGAAAAGGAATGAACCGATTAAACAGATGTGTTGTCACTTGCTTTGCCGTGCATGAGTTCCAAAAGCAAACTCTGTAGGAAACCAAGTTGTTTCCACAAGTTTAACGATACATGTAGATGCGGGAGAAATTGCAATAGATATCACGCTGCTTGTTACCTCTAGTATCAACACTAGGCCATCTCGCCAATTTTGTTAATTTACGTCTACAAATTCGACAAGATTTGTATAATCCACATAACTCAAACCGACGTAAATAGTCCTATATGTCCTCATTAATACTGAAATATGGTATTATTGACCTGTTATAAAGTCGTTCATTACTAAAAGCAAAGATGAATAAATAAAGTTTGTTTGAACTGAAGATGGCCAAGGCTGTTGGTTTCATCGTTTTCTTCTTTATGATCTATTAATGACAGAATAATCTCACGAGATACAGTTCTATTTACAATAAACTCGATTATTAAAATCAAAAATTCGAATTTAACACCAAGGCACTCAACTGGTAACCTATACTTAGACCCAAGCGTTTAGAATGATTTTATTTGTTTTTCAGTCAGAGTGCTATGGCGAAATTTGCTTGTTTAGTATCTTACACATAAATTACATTTTTTGACACTTTTAACTCGATGTCACACTGCCGGATGTGTTTTAAAAGTCGTATGTCTAATTCTTAATGGAAACTCTAATTATACTAATCTACATTAAGAGTGAGTAGCTTTCTCTATGTTCGGTGGACAATTTTCGTACGGAACGGCATGTACACGTGTGCGCCTGCAAACGATTAAATGTGCGCGTGTGATAAGTGTGTATATTTTTAGTACGAACACTGCATACCAGTATTGCGCTTGACGCACGTCGTTGTCAATCTTTCCTCAATCTATCAATTAGTATTAGGGTGAATGTGTGCACGTTCTTGTGCACAGATGGAGTATATCAATATATACCTATAAATATAGTTGGCTTGTTAATATATAAAAACGCTACTTCTGTGCTGTTAACGGTAGAAATGTTGTATTTGAGTTAGATCAATAAAAAATCTAATGTGGTAACAGGCAAGACGGTAACTGAGGATGTCAGTATTAACAATATTGAAAGTAACAAGAATATCAGCATTAGCGGTTGTTGAAATAGCCAGCCATCAAGTGCAGCCGCTAGGACTATTGTAGTGCTAGGTACACGTGCAGTCGACGTGTAAAAGGGCTGCAGGAACTGGCAGCCTTTAAAGCATAATTTTGATTGCTTGTATTCGGTCTGTGTGTTTATTGTTTTATCAGAAGTGAGTCAAATCATATGTGACTGCACTATAAGCAGAAAATACTATATATTTAATTTGCTTCCCGTCCATACTCATTAGCTTTATATATATATAATTTTTTCGTTTCGTATGTTTGTTTTATGTTCTAGGTTAATATAGACAAGTTTATTAGATAAACATTACGGGAAAACTAGATAGCAGAAGCAAAAATTATACTTAGTTGCAAAGTTGTGCTGCAGAATGTAGTATTGAACAGAAACATAATTTCATTAGAAAATCGTCTATCTCTATTTTAGTCCGTAGTAGGACAAACAGATAACACATTTTAGCAAGTACTGGTGAAATCGCACCCCGTCACTTTAAAATGTATACCCAAACATTTTAAAAATCTGAGTTTTGAAATTTTCAAGCATAAGGGCTGGTGTCCAAAATGTGAACAAGCGGTTGTAGGCCTAAAATGAGCCTGGGCATTGTTTTGCAAATCATGTCTTCAGTGTCAGTTTTGTCAAAACACCTAATAGTCTCCTAATTATTTTTGCTTGCCTCATGTTCCTAGCCACCAGGATTGAGTAGAAAAGGAAACGGGAAATATCTTTAAAAAAAAAGGCTTAAGCTAAGGCTTGTCGATGGCGATATCAACAATTAATTGAAGAAATTTGTTAATAGAAGCGGGTGAATGCATAGGGTCTTACTGTTGTTGAAAAACATAAAATAGAATAGAGGCCAGATCCTTTTTTTGCTAACACTGCCTGGACACTGTCTGTCAACGGTTCAAAGTAAAGACCACCCTCTCTAAAGGTGTAATGACTTAAGACGTTTGGAGATACTAAAGTCTTTTGATAACCACAGAACTCAAAAAATAAGAAGAACGTTGTTCGAAGAGTAAACTAACTTCAGAACGTGTCCACTTTCTTTTATA